>NC_056728.1:1025747324-1025929824 GCF_019279795.1 Protopterus annectens | reverse complement strand
GCGTATCTGGCTTTGGAATCCCTTAGTGAGCCCCCAATGCAACACTTCCAGGACCGTACAACAGCAGACGCGTACCTGTCTGGTCCTGCTCCCGGGGGGGGGGGCATGCTCTATCCTCAGTGGTAGTACCACCAGAAGGTGGTGCAGAGCCAACAGAGGTTGATGTCCAAGGCTGGGCCCCAGATGTGCTAGTACCCAGTGCCATGGTCAGCTGAAGTGGGACAGGACATTCTGCCAGGACCTCCCAACCCATTCAGCCTATGGTGTTGCAGTTTAAACCCACATATGGCTTAGTGATAGACAACAGCTTACAGATTACCTATGCATAGATATCACCATCAACCCAGCACAACAGATGGTCTACATTTGCAGTGGGAGCACAACACATGCATATATACTGCATGCCATCTGTACAATGTGTAGTAGACATGTGACTGCAGCTAGGAACAGTTGCCCATTATTGGCTTGTCACTGGGAACCCCAGACAGTGTCTGTCATACCACTGTTTCATGTGACACATGTCCAGTCAGGGATGCAATGGCAGTACACATCCCTATCATCATGTACTGTCTGCAATCCTCACACTATGCATCTGCTGTGCACAGCTGTGTGTTTAGTGTGTAACACAGAAAACAAATGGTTGCACACACTGACCATTTCATAGATGGCCCTACAGATGTGGGTCCCTCATGAACAGAGTACTGTCATGTCTGTATTAAAACATGCAGAATAGCCATTACCACACACATGTTAAACAGGCAGTAGTCTCAATGTAGCATAGCTATAATTACATGCTGCAGTCATGTGTGGCACATCACCCTCCTGTCTTTAGGCTATTTCCCACTGTGTATAATGTTTGAGGTACATCCAGATATCATCTGTCATGCTGTGTCAAAACACCACATCCAGGTACCACTCACAGCGACTGTCATGGCCAAATACCAACATGTTTTCCCTAGATAGTGTACTGTGTTTATCATGCAAATGGCTATGGGAACACCATCACAGCTGTTCCACATGCAATTAGCTAGAGGAGGACTGCAATAGGTGCAGATGCCATCACCTGACCATGCCCATCACTTACAATACACATGCTGCTGCTGAGCAGGTGTACTCCTTCACATCCACCAGAGAGTGTGTGGGTAGGACAGGCAAAGTACACCAGGAAAGGGCTTGGAGACTTAACCCTAAGCATCATCTGCCACACACCTAACAGTACAGGGGTCAAACCCCTGAATGACTACTCATTACTATTACATGTGCATGACATTACTACATGTACTACAAAGGCGACATGTTGCTGTGCTGTAAGAACATATATGTGTGTAGGTGAGTGGCATCTGCAATAGAGATATAGTAGACATACATTAGGTGTGGCACACATAGCTGTCCACGTGAATGGATGCCATTGTCACCCCAACCACACTCTCTAATGGACAAGCATTGACACTCTTTGCCAGGGCCACAAATACACATCCTAACTACTTAGTTTGCCAAACTGCAGTAATGCACAGGACTACATGCACCACAGGGGATATCTGGAGGTTCTATAGGCTAGGGCATGTTAAAGTGTTTGACATCTGTTGGTATGCCAACGTGGGTTATACTGGGGGTGACTGTGGTTGGGAGCATCATAACCCACATGCAGACACAAGGTGCCAGTACTGGCATGCATGTATCATTGCTTCATGGGTGTGTAGTGGTTCGCTGTGCAAGATGGCTGTACAAGGCAGGGTGAGGGATAATCCTTGGCATCGCATCACCTGACAATGGTGTGCAGTGTAAGGGTGTAGTGTCTGCAATTACCCACACAGATGGGTACTGCATGATCTACCCTGACATCCTGGTTACCAATGTGTATGGCCATACCTTTGCAATGCATGCCATGTATGTGTTTGATAGTCCTTCACATGGACATTGCCTGGGATGTGCATGCCCCATAATACTGTACAGTGACATGTACAGGTGTACCTGGTTTGGCAGGCACATGTTGCGTACACAGCCTGTTATCCCCCAATATGCCAATACTGGCCTGGTGTGGTGAAACCTGCTTATAGTGAGCAGGTCAACCCTGCATCTGCATTGATAGTATGATACAGGTATTCCATGGTGTCAGTGGCATGGGTCCAAACAGGGCACATGTGTACAGCATTGTATGGCCTCTGTGGATCACATTTGATGGCACCACATATGTTGCAGGCATCCAGTGTGGAACATAGTGAAGACACAATGTCCACATATATGTGCCTATTGTACCGCTGTACAGGGTGCCATGTCCTCTGCAGGCCACTGCATTCACACCATGCCTACTATCTGTCATCAATGTGCATGGTACTAGCAACATAGCGGGATATCCTAGGCAAGTTTGTTTGTGCATGGCACATGAGTGCGGGACATATACCGGGTACTAGTAGGGTTGCATACTTTATTCACCAGGCCTTTTGCCAGATGTAGGGGTATGGCTTGCCAACACAGTCCCATGGGTGACTGACAGCTGTACTCCTCGTGAGGTTGCCAATGTGTTATAAGACGGACACCATATAGGAAAACTACAAAATCCACTCCCCAACATGTTTCATGGTAAGACACTCACAGCCACCTCTGCACAGGCTCTGACAGACAAACACACACTTGCCATGTCCTGTATACAAACCCCTACCTACTGTATCACACTGCAGCAATACACTTTTAGGGCACGTGCTACGGCAAATACTGGGTTGCAGCACACCTACAGGTGTATACCTAGGTGGGTGACAACAGCAGGAATGACAAAGGTGGTCATGTGATTTGTACAGAGAGTGCATACTCTACAAAGCACTGTACTTGTCTCATGCAGGCAGACATACACACTTGGCATGTCTGGGATTGGAACACCAACCAAGTACTTTAGCACACTACAGCATTACAAAGTTACAGAATGCACTACCCAGTTTACTGGGTTACAGTACTCCCAGAGTTGTATTTCTAGGTGGGTGGCATCATCTGCCTTTCGAAAGGTGGGTATAGGAATTCTATGGAGTGTGAGCAGTCTAAAAGCATTATTCAGTCCTCAGGCAGATGGGGACAAACACACACACACACACACACACACACACACACACACACACACACACACACACACACACACACACTTGTCAAGTCTGGGATTAGAACACCGACCTAACTACTTTATTACACTATAGCATTTTGCAGTTACAGAACACACTACCGAGATTACTGGGACATAGCACTCCCAGAGGTGTATTTGTAGGTGGGTGACATCATCAGCCTTGCCAAAGGTGGGTATAGGAATTGTATGGAGTGTTAGCAGTCTAAAAGCATTATTCAGTCCTCAGGCAGACGGGGACAAACACACACACACACTTGGCAAGTCTGGGATTAGAACACCAACCTAACTACTTTATTACACTACAGCATTTCGCAGTTATAGAACGTGCTACCGAGATTACTGGGACACAGCACTCCCAGAGGTGTATTTTTAGGTGTGTGACATCATCAGTCTTGCCAAAGGTGGGTATAGGAATTGTATGGCGTGTGAGCAGTCTAAAAGCATTATTCAGTCCTCAGGCAGACGGGGACAAACACACACACCCAAACACACACTTAGCAAGTCTGGGATTAGAACACTGACCTAACTACTTTATTACACTACAGCATTTTGCAGTTACAGAATGCAGTACCCAGATTACTGGGACACAGCACTCCCTGAGGTGTATTTGTAGGTGGGTGGCCTTGCCAAAGGTGGGTATAAGAATTGTATGGAGTGTGAGCACTCTAAAAGCATTATTCAGTCCTCAGGCAGATGGAGACAAACACACACACGCCAGTCGTGGGAATGGAACACCGGCCTATTTACAGATCACTATTACAATACTACATACTTACGAGTCGCACCACACAGACTACACATTTTAAGGTTGACATTATGACCTTCTAAGAATGCGGACATCAACAGGGATGCTGGCAGTTAAGATGTACATACCTGTGAACCTGTGAGTTTAAAGTAGGAATCCATCCTGACCTGGAGTATGCCCATCTGTGGAATGGATGACTACTATCACTATACAGGGTTACAATGGCCATGCCCATACACAGAGACACGTAACCGACACAAGGTGTCACTGGGCATGCTCACACACTTAGTAGCACAGGGCTGTTCGGAATGCACTATGTGTCCATCTATACAAGGTTATACTGGGCATGCTCATGCACTTAGTAGTACAGGACTGTCTGGGATGCACTCTGATTCTAAACACGGAAGACCACAGTGGCCATGCTATTACAGTTAGAAGTATAGAACACATTGTAATGGGCTCTGGTGTTAGTAGTTGTCATTGTTAGCAGGAACACTGCTCTACATATATCTGACACTGGTCTTTTACACATCTGCTGCTGTCCGTCACCTTAGATGTACCATCCTATACAAAGCACAATAACACCACTCGCAGTGATGTCTTGCTAGGAGTGGAAACAGCTTGACCAACACAATCAGCCTTACTAGGAGTGGCAACTGCTTGACCAACACAATGAGCCAATGTCTTGCTGTAAGTACGAGGTTGTCCAGTGTATGTCATTCTGGGATGACATGACTGACAGTAGACGGGCCTTTGACACATATCACATGCATCCATGATTCAAGGGAGTGGAGATAATACCCAAGTCGCATTTGCCCATATAGTGCCATTCCAAGGCAAATGTCCTAAACACAGGATAACACACTGACACATAGAGGACATCTGCATTGTATGCTTATGCTAACCAGTGCTAGATGTGTAGCGTCCATAATCACAGCTGCTCACCGTAGATCCAACAATGGCAAGTACTGACATCTGTGCAGTGAGGAACACCTGGCTGAAGGCTCTGTAGTGCACAATAGCCCTACCACCATATACCTCAGAACCAGACATGTGGGCCATAACACAGGTATGGACTGCTCCAGGTGGTGGTGTCCCCACATGCATAGAGGCCAAACACATGTACTGACCAGTACCCCCATGAAAGGCATCACAGATGAGCCAGGTGCAGGACACAGTGTCAAATGCTGCATTCTAGTATGTAAACCTCAGACACCACCATGACCTCGGACCACCAACACACATCCATACATGTTGTAGGACATATAAGAACACACCACCATGTGACCCTTGACCACTGGACTGTACCAAGCTCTACATCAACTGTAGAGAGTACCCATGTACTGACACAGTTGTATCATGTGTTATGCAATGCAATGATACCACTGTCTGTAACCAGGTCTGCTGTACACATATCAGGGGCCCTCGGTTATTTACAGCATTAGCAGATGACTGTTGCTGTACACCAGTACACACCCTCATGTTTGGATATGACATACATGTACCTGCCCTGGATATATACATGCCACACACACACAACATACATGTAAATAGCATAGCTGTTGTTGTCCTTTGTGCAGACAGGTGACTACAGCCATTACACACATGCACATGGAATGTAGATCCATGGCTGCTGAATGCTAACAGTACATAAGGTGTGATATCAATATTAACAGAGGTAACATTCCCTCTGTACCGGTCACCCATTACACCTATCATATCATACAACAGTCCATGTGTCATGTATGTCATTACACATGTCCACCAATTGCCATGCCTACAAACTTGCCCAAATGACAAGATTGTAGGACCTACACACATGTACATGTAGTGGTGTGTGTTCATATACCATGTGTGTGCAGTTACTGATGTATGCAGGTGATGTGTATCTTAGTACATCATGCAGTTGCAATGCAGCCTCAACATTGCCAACTGTATATGGTGATATGCTGAATGTACGGAAAGATGTACCTCAGGTATGGACAGATGTGTGGAAATAACTAAGTGATGGGGCATCTTTGCAGATGAATGTTTGCTGAGGACAGCTCACAGGTGTGTCGCAAGCAGTCCAACAATAACCTGTGTAACCGGTAAGCAATGGTTTCATAGGTTCATAGGTTCATAGGTTGGTACTAGGCTATCAGCCCTAGGGCCTATACAAGCCTGGCCTTAACAATTCCCTGGCTATTTCTTCCCACACTATTTACTTTCCCAATTAACTTTCGTTAATTGAAGGACATAACACACAACAAGACAGCGGTCAGGGTGATACCCAAGGTAAATCACTTGACACCTGTAACAGTTAAGACCTCCCGTGTGCATATATCAGCACTGTTGCCAAAGGAAGTGTCAGTACACTTTGAAACGCATGCAATACTGCTGTAAGTCTGTCATACATATCATGAGCTAGGCAGGTGTTTGATTCACAGTACTGGCATGTGTGGTTGCATGTGTATCCATATATGTCACATATGGTGGGGAATACATCTCAATTGTTACTCACTCTCCTGTACACTAGTGTAGACATCTGACAGACTGCAATGTAGAAAGCAGGACATAGGCAGGGGCATGTATCTCACACATGTGAGGTATCTGTATGTGCGTGACATAGGTGTATTCAATAGTGAATGCCACAGTGTGTGTGTATGTATGTGTGTGTGTGTGTGTGTGTGTGTGTGTGTGTGTGTGTGTGTGTGTGTGTGTGTGTGTGTGTGTGTGTGTGTGTGTGTGTGTGTGTGTATGGTTGTCTGGTCCCTGGAGTGAGGATGTATGTTACCATACTGACCTGATAAGACCCCTCCCCCCATCCAGGTAATGCAATCTACTATCTGTGTTGATGTCCCCACTCTTAGGCCATACTGATTACCTGTACATGTGTATTCTCTGTGGCGCGGCATGTAGGTGCAAAGTACTGTAATAATGATTTGCACTTAGGCAGGGGTCCTCACCTCAACAGTAGCAACTGTGTGTGAGTGTGTGTTACTGTGTCTGTGAATCAGTGAGTGTGTGGGTGTGTTACTGTGTCACTGAATACATGTGTGTCAATACCTGAGTGTGTGAGTGCAGTTGTGTGTTGGCATCCTGTCATGGGAACATGTATTACTGCACATGACACAAGACACATACTGTTAACAGTACGAAACGTATTGTACACCTGTAGTACATGGTTTATCTGCTGCCTGTCAGCAATACTCAACAATTGTAAACTACACATCTTCCTAGTCTGTTCACCCTGTGCATCAGACCATATGAGCATGTTCCTGCACTGATGGTGTAGATGTCAGGGATGCGGCACAGGCATCATCATATGCACAGGGTTATAATGTTTGCCAGAGGCTTAGGCTGCACCATTGGATGACATCATGAGGGTGGGTTAGGGCCTTTGATCTAACTGGGCGTATGTGGATGGTATGCATGTGTGTGTTGTGGTGACCTACATATGTTTCCAGTGTGTGTGTGTGTATATGTATGCACACAGTTCTGGCATGTGTCTGGCCTACACAGGGGTATTATTGACAGCTGCAGACTGTACAGGCCAGGTTTTACAGTTCACGGTGTCCGGCTACGGACATGTGACCTGTGTCTGCCAGGGGTTGCACGGGCACTATCAGGCAGAGGTGCAGATTGAGTACTGTCTGATGACACTTGCCCACTGGAATGGTATCCCTGTTGGGACCATCCAGGGCCACATGCACGTGGCCTGCTGTGTCATGGTGTAGACAGCACAACACCAGCTGCACTGCTGCTGCTACCGCCACTATGGGAGTGGACATGTGAGGTAGCTCGTTCATGTAGACCTGAAACAGGTGATGTAGTAGGCCTACGTCCATGTGCCCGATGCCTCACTCCTACCAGATGTTCCAACACACGTAACAAAAGACCAAAGGGTAGGTTCCACAAATGTATCCAAGGTGGGACAAGTACTGATAGGTCTGAAACAAACATTAACAACAACTTTGATCCACGGAACTGGCTTAATGACGAACTTAACCTGGAAGACTTGGGGAACATTGTTCAGCACCCCACTGAAATAGTAAGTGACATTTCCTTGGTAGAGAAATTGAAAAGTTTTGATAATAAGCTTTATAAAATCAAGAAAAAACAACTTGAACTAAACTACTTGAACAAGTGTATAAGGGAGAAAATAGTCCCTAAGGGCCTAAGACTTTTTGTCTACCCAAATGGTCTGGAATTTGGATCCGACTTTTATAATGAACTAGTCGATTTATTTAATAACCATGGGCTTGGCGTCCTTAAATGCATGGTTAAACATTATCAAATAGAACTTGATAGTTTGACTAATGAGACAACAATACTGGAAAGGGAGATTAAGAGCGACTTGGATTTTCATAGATATGAGTTCGAATTCAACAGAACCCTATCTAGTATTGCTCAACAGATGTCAAAATTGAAAGCAACCAAAATTAAAAAACTTGAGAGGGACCTAAGGGCTTATAGGGAAGGACTGGCGTTCCCTAAACCTCCTGGTTTGCAAATACGGTCAAGACAACAGAATCCTACCTCTATTAGACAAAATAAACAAACCACAGGGTATCCTATTGGTCAAGGTAATTACAAACCTAGCCCAAATATGGATACCAACTTTGAGAATGAAGAACAAGACGGGGGGGATTGAAGGTTCAAATGACCCTGACACTATTTTTGACACTATGGAGGGGGACGATTGGTCAAACCAACACCCTCAAAAAAACTACAGAGGGGGGAGGGGGGGAGGGGGAGGAATTGGCAACCTCAACCACCAGCCCCCCCCCGAGGAGACATTACAACACGCGGAGCAACAACAAACAGTGGGACTAATGTTATCTGAAATTGTGACAAACAAGGATGCTGATTTCAAAATCTACAACTACACCGAATGTTATGTAGACAGCGAACTAGTTGAACTGTTTGCTAAAGGGCTTACTTTTGTACCTTCACAGCCCTGCAATATAGTAGAACTGTTAATTGACTTTAAAATGTTCATTAGGAAGCTGAACTTAAACATGATATTTGGTGATTCGAATTCACATGTTGACCCACTACGTGTCCCTAGTAGCTTTAACCCACCCTTGAATAACTCACTGTATTTGTTTGAACAGCTTTGCGAATTAGAATTCAGAGAAATAGTCTCTAGAGCATGTCGCAACTATCAGTCCAACATTTCTAAGGATGATAAACATCTACTAACACTGTTCAGGAATTTACCAGTGAGAATTATGAAACCGGACAAGGGAGGGGGATTGGCAATCGTACATAATGTTGATTATGTAAAAATTATGCACATGTTACTTGAAAAGGACACCTATGAGGCAGTAAGTAAAAATCAGTTTAACCAAGCATACCACCATGTTAAGTCACACCTTAACGACCTTTTCATTGATGGCCTAATTGATGGTGAGCAAAGTCAATATTTAACAATGCTAGCCCCAAGAATCCCAAAAATTTTTGGGATCCCGAAACTCCATAAAGATTTAAATAACCCCCCTTTTCGGACACTTGTCGATGCACGTCAATCAATAACCTATCCTGCTGCAAAATTGGTTGACCTAATTCTCAAGAAATATGTGGAAATGGAAACCCAAATATTAAGGGACTCATGGTCATTTCTTGAGAGTATACAGAAAACAGTGTTTGATAGTTCCCTTAATTTCCTGACAGTGGATGTATGTGACCTCTATTCTAGCATTCCTCAGGATTTAGGCACCCAGTGGATAGTAGAATTCATAGGGTCAAAGGGAGCGAGCAGCGATCAGTGTAACCTTGTTGAACAACTTCTGGATATTATCCTGAAGAACAACTATGTGTCCTTTGAGGATAAGTTGTACTTACAGAAAATTGTGGTTATGGGGTCACCAGTGGGCAAGCTTTGCCAACTTAGTGATGGCCCACTGGGAGACCTCTTATGTGTTGAATAGTGCCTGGAAACCATATATTTACATGTATAAAAGATACTTGGACGACATCTTCATCTTATTTAAAGGAGATGAGGTATTAGCTGAGGAACTTGTTGAATTTCTTAATTCTACAACAGGGTTCCTCAGGTTCACTATGAACTTTCAAGTAAATAACATTTGTTTCCTGGATGTCATCCTTAGTAAACATCAGGGGCATTACACATCTAAAATTTACAGGAAAAACACATTCTCTAACACATATTTACACTTTTCAAGTTCCCACCCTAAACACCAGAAGAAATCAGTGGTAAAAGGCCAACTGGTTAGGGTGGCTAGGATGACCACACTGGAGGAGGATTTTGTTAATGAATGTGAGAAACTGTATCAAATGTTTCAACACCGGGGATACCCTAGTTCATTCCTAGAAGGTATTTTCAAGGAGGTTACCTTGAAGAGGGAACAAGGGATTTACAAACCAATACTGCAACAACAGTATTTGGACACTGACCCAGCTGACTCACATGAGAATGGGAATGACACTCAAAGTATTGAGGTCCCTAATAACCAAGGGGTCACGACTGGTGGGACTACGGGGAGGAATAAGAACTTTATGGTTTCATTTGTTTTCACCTATTGCCCAGAAGCCTATGAAATCTCAAAAGTTCTTAGTAAGTATTGGTTTTGCCTATCTATTGATAATGAACCAAAACAAACCTTTGAATCAGGACCTGTTATTACATTCAGGAGGGGCACTAATATGAAACAACTTCTCGAAAGGAAACCAGCGAGACAAAAGGTTAAAGGAGGCACTAGGAAGTGCGGGGCATGTAGACACTGTGCCTATATTAACACTATGGACTCATTCACAATAGGTGTGGACACCTTTGTGATTTGGAAAAAGTTTAATTGTAACAGTAGGCGAGTCGTTTATTTGGCGCAGTGTAAACAATGCCCCGCTTTTTATGTGGGTAAAACAGACAGACGTTTGAAGGACAGGGTATATGAACATTGTTATGCTATCAGTACAAACAAAGACGATAATGCCCTGGCAAAGCACTGTAATAGGAATGAAGGCCATTCATTTGATTTTATGGCCATCGACCAGATACAGACTGACAATCATAATTTATGTAATGACAACTTGTTTAGGCTCCAACTGGAAAAGAAGGAACTCAGTTGGCAGTTACGTTTGGTGGCACATAAAACCCCCGGCCTTAATGAGGCTTGTTCGATTATGTGCTTATTAAAATTGAACAGTCTATGGAGATAAATTATTACTTAGGTATGAATTCCATGTGAAACTTTTATAAGGTGTAAATTAGCCCCCTAGGTAATGTAACATTATATGTTCCCAAATAGGGAGATGACACTTTCCCTGTTTCTATCACTGTCGTCATATTCTAGTAGACTTTTTAGTTTTAGTTTAAGATGTCATTTATTATTACATCAGTTTAGTAGTAGAAAGTAGGTTAGTTTTAAATACACTATGTATAAACACCGAATAGGATAACACATATTTAATACAGTGATTTTATTAAGGTAGAGTTCATTAAAGGGTTGAATTAGTCATTTAAAACCAGTTCATGTTATATATATATATATATATATATATATATATACACTTTTTAAATTAGGTTATGTTATAAATGTCCTAAACGTTATAAATATTTTAAACGTTTTAAATGTGTTAATTTTTTCATTTAATTTTTTCATTATTATTATTATTATTTTTTAACATTTGGACGTTTAAATAAGTTCATTTCTAAAAGGAAAAGGGTTTGTATTATGTATTATGTATTATGTTCATACTAGTTCGTTACTTGTATGTGTAATTTTTGGTTATTGGATGTTCTCTGCATATTGAATTAGGTCATTTTATCCAGCTAGCTGATTCAGTTGATTATGGTCTATTTGTTGAATACACTGAATTATTTAGGAATTGGTCTAATTAATTAATTGCGTGTATCTAAGTATTTAAATAGAATATCTGAATTGAACTGCATCCTGTCTGAAGAAGTTCGGGCAGTGTACCGAACGAAAAACGCTTGCTGGAGTGTTTCACGTCATTTGGTTTCAGTCATTTGCTTTGTTTAGCCTTGCGTGCAATAAACAACTTTACCCTACGAGGATTCCTGTGGATTTATCTGCTATAAATTTATTTTTACTTTACGAACATTTCGTGTGGACTACTTCTACTATTTTTTGAGTCTTCCACTTTGGATACATTTGTGGAACCTACCCTTTGGTCTTTTGTTACGTTTGTTGTATACGCAGTTGTTTGGTTCTAGATGTTCCAACACAGACAGCTCACACTCGCGGATTGTCATGCCACAGTCAAGTACTCCAACCATGTCACCCAACAGTCTATCCAAAGCTTCAGCAATCTGCTGTTGAGCATTTACCATTGCCTGGATGTTGTTGTTTAAAGAACGGACAGCAGCACTCTGATGCCTCTGATCTTCTCTGTTGTGCCATTCAGCACGTGCCTCCATTACAGCCTGAAACATGTGTCTGGTGACACCAGCTGCTGCGCTGGGTCTTGCAGGGGCATGTTGGCCAGAGGTCCTCCTATGAGCAGCACTGGCCACATGCCTGTGTGGGGCATCACCAATCAGTTGGCTGACACCATGGTGTGCAGGCACACCTTCCATAGCCCCCACACTTTCCTGTTCCAAGCTACCACATGCCAACTGTCCTTCCTCTATGGCCACTGGTGATGGGGTATGTGTAGGCACGGGATCTGTGTGTGGGGATGAGTGGGATATAGGTGGAATGGCAACCAATGACACAGATTCATTCCATGACAACCTTGCTGTGCCTCAATCATGCGTTCATCATCACTGCTAGAGTCTGTGGGGACACTAACATAAGATGGGCCGCAGGAGGGCAACGCACCTACATCACCTGTGAGGGTCAGAAAAGAACTGTACATTACAATCTATACAATAGACACAGACACACACACACAGACACACACGCTATGGCACCCAACATGCATGCGATATGACAGAAGGCATGCAACATGCATGTGATACGGCAGACGGCATGCAGCACAGATGATAATAGTGGTAGTTATCATACGTCCCTGGGTTGCACACAACATCATGCATGGGTCATAGCAGAAGGCATGCAAATTACACAATCATAGTAGTAGTAAGCATACATCCCTGTGTTACACCATGTAGACCAGCACAGGTTAACAGTACACCTGCCTGATGTGTGGCCTATGACCTTGACAATCACATGTAGTATGACATGTGATCTGCTGACATGTGCAATGGCATGCATACATGTTTAACACAATGGTGGTGTGTCAAATATACAGTGAGGTAATGGTGTCCCAATGTAGTGTTGTCTGTCCACCCTACAGATATACTGCACATTTAGCTGATGTGCATGGCCATTGCAGGGAATCATGACGCGTCTCTATTGCTATACAGTGTGAGTTACAGACACAGTTCATAGCCATGGCTGTGTTCAGATACAATACATATATACTGTGGAATGTGACCCACATCACTGAGGTGTATACACACTAAACCATGATGTGGAATGTGTGACACAGGTCACTGAAGGGTATACGGATGACACCATTGCACATCTGCAACCATATTGCTGCTGCCTGGCAACTATGGCCAGACATGGAGAACTCGTTGGTACACCATGTCCCACATGACATCTGTGTACCACACACACACACACACACACACACACACACACACACACACACACACACACACACACACACGAGGAGCAAGGATGACATTGATGTCTGACATCAGCAAGGGGAATGTACTGTATCTGTGGGCTGATGTGGATACTGTACAGGTGACTGCTGTTATGTCGTGGCACTCAAGATGTTCAACTGATCTTATGTGGTAGATTGATGTCACGCCTACACGAGATGTGCACAGGCCTGTAGGATGTTTAGTGTTCCACAGCTGCAATATAACCATTACAGAAAGGCCATAGTTGGACCATGTGCAGCCATTGCATGACAGGGTGTACACACAAGCACATCACGTCTACTGTGTGTGTTGCTTCATGTCTCTGGCCATCCTCCATGGTCATGTGTGTACATGTGTTGGCCAAATTATTGTGACAGGCATCTACTTCACATGTCTGTGTTGTCCCATATGACGTACACCCATAGATGTCATATGCTCCACTGATGGCAGGGTTATGCAGTCAAAGGGTGGTATGTTTGATATGTCAGATGTTTTTCAGGATAGTTAGACAGTGTTGCAGCCAGGCCACTAGATGTCATGGACATGTCAAGATAGCACATCACATTGTGTGACATTCATAGCAGGGCTATGATCCACACCAGTGAATCCTGTGGGCTGGCCATACTCCAGCTCACTGTGTAGTACTGCTTGTATTCCCCATATGTGTAGTTCTGATCTGTAGTACATGTCCCTACAGTGAACCGCACCTCCACCATTGTATGCACAGCTGTCCACACATCTGCCAATGACAGTTTGTGAGGATTCATGTCGGAGATTCACATAGTTTGCAAGTGTTGCACATGGGTAGCCATTGTGATGCATTGCAGATCTGACCTGTATATTGTGACAGGACCAAACATTATATGTACATGTGGTAAATGACCACACGGCAGATAGATCTGTGCATTATGATGCTTGATAAATAATAACAGTTTCACCTGCAACAGGCTGCTGTCGCAGCGGAATGCCTGAGGTACCTAAATAGGAGTAACACAGCAGTATGAGCATTATCCATGCCTGCATGATAGCTACAGGGTGCAATGTGCATGTTAACACATACACCAGTACATTAGACTATACTATGGTGTATGCACGTGTGCATACACAGAGTAGTATAATATAGTATGTGACATGTGTGTATACATGCCTTGCATATGATGCTACATTACATATTGTACAGTGACACATGCAACTATATGGAATATAGTTGTTATAGGTGCAGTAGTGACTTACCTCGGTGGTTGAGAGACACCCATCTCCACAATATCGACTAAGCCTTGTGAATGTTGTTCTGCAGGTGTCCCCAGGTTGGCCAGTAGCTCCTCTGTACGTGTGAGTGGGGGCTGGGTTGGTGGTCCACCACCTGTTGCACCTCGTTCCCTGGCGATTGCATTTGCACACTGTTTTGCCCATCTAATGAGGTCTGTACAGTGTCTTGCACACTTGCTGATATGTGCAGTTGTGGCCACCCACATTATTAACCCTCCTGCTAAGTTCCATCCATAGGGCATCCCGCTGCTGTGCATCCTGTGGCACATGGCTGAACAGGATATCATGATTGTCATGTAGGTATGGGATGAGGGCCTCATCCTCCAAGCAGGTATAAGGGGGTAGCCTTGCACACGGCATACCTGGAAGACATAATGATGGAGACAGGTCACAGTATCTCACAGAGACATACACAGCTACAGCTGAACATACATGTGTATCGCATTTATTATTATTAAATAGTTGTCTTTGCAATTCTACATGACACTGACACCACTGACATGTTTGTGTCACACATGTGACACTCAATTGTGAGTGGATATTATCACCATATATGTATGTGTGTCACCTGATTACATTGTTCATACTCCATGTGGATGCTGTCTTGATGTGGGCATGTCTGTTTGCTTGTACTGATGTTCCTACCTATCAGCACATGGCTGAATGTGTCCACATTAATGCAGTCGACCTTGATGCTGTGTATATGTCACATATAAAGACTTACACTGCCTTAACAGACATGACCCGTGACCCTGCAGATTTGCTCATAAAAGGTTTTACATGTATGTTTTCTGCCATATACATCTACATGGCACTGTGCAGCAATTCAACATCCTGCCATGTATCACCTGTGTTGCACATGTGACACACATGGGACACTGGCTAGCCAGATGGTATTTGCAGGGATGGATATCAACTATAGCATGTACAATCAAAGTTAACTAGTAGGCTATATGCCCTGGGCCATGTATGAATCTAGGATGAAAGGTTACCTAGCTGTAGCCGACAGGTGGGTCTCTGGGGCCAGGTGGAGCAGTGCCACATAACTGATCCACAGGGTTAATGATACATTTACCATGCGGTCATCACACCATGTCTGAGAGGGGGGCGATGTGCAGCTTTGCTGGACAGGAATGCATAATATGGCAGGACTATGTAAAGTGTATGGGACAAGGATCTGTCCAGCATGTGGTGAACCTAGTACTAGGAAGGTGGATGTCCATGATGTATGTGTTTGAGATCAGGATGTGTACGTGTAGCATGTCCAACATCACTGGGTTGGACATGGATTTATTCAGGGTATGCATCATGCTACATAGTGGAGATGGGGAATGGGAAGACTGGTGTAGGCCATCTGAACATGGCCAATACCCCTTAAAGGAAATATGTGATCTGATATGGGTCACTTGAGTGTTGTGTATGGCTGGACAATGATCTCTATATTCATGGATGGCACCCTGTCATGATTAGTGTTGCCACATACGACTACCTGACAGGTGTGGTGATGTAACTATCACAGGAAAGACAACTGCCCAGCTGCATCCCTTACACACAGTGTCCATTATGTTGACCACTGCCTAGGTGGTAGTTCATGGGTACAGGGTTATTAACATAGGGGTGACAATGCAATATGTAGTTGTCAGATTGTGGCTATATGTCACACACACCTCACCCACAAAGCCCCTTCTGTATGTTGTCAACAACACTCGGAGTCAGCTATTGCTCCTAGGTCATAGTCATTTGCATACTTCAGTAGGCAGATGCCTTCTGTTAGTTTGTGTGGTATGGACTACAATGAGGAGGAGTACAATTAATTAACCCTGTCTTCTGTAGCTGACACTGGTGTGATGTGCATGTATTATTCAGACACCTTCTGTAGTGCTGGTTCTGCCAGCAGTCCCATTGCAAAACACTCCTGTGACATAGGAATGTACATCTAATATACTAAGTGTAGATGGAACACAGTATGGGTGATGATGTCCTATGACCTGGTAAGGTTATGATATGCAGTGTGAAATCAACCTTACTGTCATCTACAGCTGTAGTGCTCACATCAAGTAATTTGATCAAGGTTCATGGCCTTTTAGACCAGACTCAGCAGGGTAGTAGTGCAGTACTTTCCATTATCAGTGTTGTCTCCCCCTTTGTGGGTTGTGATACCTGTTGGTGTGCACCATACAGTGTGTACACAGCCTGACATGAAGCTATGTTTTACATGATGTGTATGTTGAGAGCAACTTGTTTTGCTATATGTGTATGATACAACCTGGGATGTGGACAGGTCCCATACAGCCTGAGTGCAGCTTGTACCTGCATAGTTGTGGGAACAGGAGCTCTGTGGTGTACATGGATATATGAGTGCGTACCTTTTGGGGGGGAACATTGTGTTTATGTTATCCAAGACCCTATCTGGATTGCTTATTCATGCTCAGCACTTGTTCAGAACTTGTAAGCACTGCATAAGCTACTAATTACTATAGGACTCAATATTTCTCATTACCTAGAGGTAAACAGGTTTTGTACATACTTTTCTCACTTGCTTAGAGTAAAATAGCTCTTGTACTCACTTTCTTCACTTATCTAGGGGAAATTAGTCTTATATTCAGGCATGTCCAAGGGTCAGCTGCCAGTGTTCTCTCCTGTCTATCTGATGAATCTGGACATCTTAAGGCAATGTAGACATTGCCTCATGAACACAGACAACCATCTCCGCCTACCACCCAGCGATACAACCTGTGAGAGATGCACTTATGTAGCCAATCTGGAGGTAAAGCTCTCTTCAACCAAGACTGACCCTGACAGTCATGTGAAGAAGATAAACATTCGCACCACACCACACACATCACATAGTCACACTGAATCTACCCCAACATTAACTGGGAAGACTACTTGTGTACCAACTCATTAGCTCAACGCTTTCTGAAATTCATAAACACCAATGCCCTGGATCAGCTTATCCACACAACCACCAGGGGCAACAATATCCTAGACCTAGGCATTACCAACATGAGTGACCGGTGTTCCACACCTGAAGTCACTTCCTCGTTGGTCCGATCTGACCATAAGCTGAACACCCCTGATATCCACATCCCGCCCCCACCCCCCATTAAGGAACCACAGTATAATATGTCTACAAAGCCAACTTCATGCTTCTAAAAACAGACGTGGTGAACTTGACACCCATGCAGATGGACAATACAGTTACAACTGCTTAATCCTACACAAATGCACTCTATAAGCACTTACACGAGTGCATGGATCGTGCTATCCTAAACAGAACCAAGACCCTATACTCCTAATTAAGGAAGCAAATCTGGTGGTCTCCTGCCATAAACAAACTGTACAACAGAAGGAAGACACTGTTGCATAAGACAGTACAATCTCATGTGTGGAGGAAATCCCTGGTCAGCCTCAGTAAAAAGGTGAGATCCCTTATAAAATCCTCCAAAGCTAGCTATGGAAACAAAACAGCCACTAATTCCAATGACAACCACAAAGCATTCTATAGCTATGTCAAATATCTCAATGCCAACATCCAGATCTGCTCTGAGTTTCAGCACAAAGGCACGAACATTACAGAACCAACTGATATTGCCAACATCCTGGCAGATAGGTTCAGTGCTACCTTTCCCCCTCACACCCCTTAAAGGGCCCATATCTATACAGGAAGAGTGCAGTGTCACTGCAATCACAGCTATGCAGGTAAAAGCTGCACACTCTAAAGCCAATATCACAGCATAAAGGGACCGGACAACATCACATGCTGCATTTTACATGAACTTCAGAACGTACTGGCTCCCCACCTATGCACATGTTGAATAATAGCTTCAAATCGGGCTTTATGCCCCCTGCATGACACACAGCAACATTTATCCCACTCCACAAAGGTGGTGCCACAATGGACCACGGGACCTGGTGCCCTATAGGCCTGACTAGCCTGGTCTGCAATACTATGGAGCACATCATCATGGATCTCAGTCACAGAGACATTGGGTACCTCCCAACCTTTGACCCCTCCCAGTTTGGCTTTGTTAAGGGCAGACCATGCCTCCTAAACCAGGTGGACTTCTTAGATACAGTTACCAAGGCATTAGATGGAGGTAAGAAGTTCCTCACAGCCTATCTTGATCTCTCAAAGGCTTTCAACACCATTCCCCATTCTGGTATTATCGACATACCCATCCACCTGAACATTAACCCCTACGTCATGTGATGGTTTGCAAAGTGGCTCATGGACAGAACCCACACAGTGAGAGTTGTAATCCCTAGGTCCGACTGTATACCAGTTTTAAGTGGCATCCCCCAGGGCTCAGTCCTAGGACCCCTCATGTTCTTTATATACTTCTCTGATGTACAGGCAAGCACAGGAAGGCTTTGGCTGAAAAGGTTTGCAGACGACTGCAAACTAGGGGCCATAATTGTTTCCCCAGCTGATACAGACACCCTCCAGAAGGGTCGCACTGAGACGGATACCTGGTGTCAATATCATGGCCTCAAGCTGAATGCCAAAAGTGCATAGTCATCCCCTTTGGATATAACTAATTACCCGCGGACTACCATATAGGTGCTAGTCCCCTACATACAGAAAAGGTAATAAGGGATCTGGGAACCCCAGTAGATAGCAATCTCTCCTTCGATACTCATAATGACAAGGTGGTTAGAATATCCTTCTACATGGCCCCCCCTAATCTCTAATGGGTTCTCATCCAGAACAAAGGAGGCCATTGTGCCTCTCTACTCATGACTTATTAGACCCGTTAAAGGATACAACACCCCATTTATGATGTACATTACAAGACAACTGCAACAGCTTGGAAGACCACGATAGTACCACCCCAAGAGGATTACTGACCTCAAACAGATGACCTATGGAGCCCAACCTAAGAAACTCCAGCTGTACTCGGTTGCATACCGCATACTCACAGGTGATCTCTGCTTGACATACAAGGCCCATGTAAAACCCAGTATTGCTGGATATGCTCCACCTAAACAGAAGCCCCTGAGAGCCACATGCTCTAGGAATATACACCTAACCACAACAAGAACTAGGACATGCTGGATGGATAGATTCCTGACCTGAAGACTCCCCATACTTTGGAACATAATTTCAATGTACATCAGGCAGGGTCCCTCACAAGCACTCTTCAAGGGAAACCTTGACGGGTGGATGGGAGACAGACATGTACCTCAGGGATCACTGCAGTGGCTCTGCTGGAAAGAGGCACAGGGAACTAATGGCTCTGCCATTCAGAGGCACAGGGAACTAACCTAAGGGGGTGGCAGAAGCCAACACACTCTAGCTAGACTTATAAATACCCTTGGGCAGACAGCCTAGTACCTACCTTTGCACTTATTACATGTCTTGTGTGCATGGATAGTTAACTAGCTTTTCCATTTTACTTTGCTATCATGCTGATAAACTGTCGGGTGATGACAAGTCATATGTATCATGTTATTGTGTATTGTAAATGCCAATAGACATAACAAATGTTTGCCTACCATAACAGTAATGCTATGTAACTTGTAATACATATCTGCCTACAATACTGTACATTACACAGTTTTTGGCACAATATCCCACAATGCAAATCATAATTGCACAGTGTGCCAACCTTCAACATGTTATTCTCAGTAATACACCCATACATATGCCTACTGTTACAATATATCAACATATACTATCCCCTGTTATAGCACATACTTGTTGGACCAGCCCTGCCACTGACAACGACTGGTGAGGAATATTTGGGTTCAAACGCCTTATATAGCATCCCTTGTGGTGTATGCAGTGTTTGCCTTGTGACCTACAGCAGTACACATATAAATACTACAAGCGTTACTATGCTCAACAATACATCACTGCACGATAACTGTTTCCACTATATGCATTCAATACACTTTAAATATCACAGAACAGGTACTACATGCACAGACATACTGAGTGTTCTGCATACCTTATTAGTAACCCGAGGTGTTGTTGACTGTTAATTCAATTCCTTTCAGTTTGTGTTTCAATCTTCTTTGTAATGTTCTGCTGGTATATACAGATGGTTTGAATGTGTGATAAGCCATCCTTTTATAGTTAAATATCAATAACATGTGCTATCCTGACCACCAATTGGTGTTCCAAAGTAGTTAATTAGATGCACATCAGCTGTGCCGCTACTCCATTAGCCAATACCATGGCGACAGTGGTGTATAATTGAGTACTCCACTTGGGCGTTGTCGCTTTGCCTTACTTTCAAGGAAGACAGCCTGGATGTGCTGTTTGTGATGTATTTCAACAGCTATATGGAGACAGGCAGAGATATATTAGCTTCATGACTCCCGTGGATTGTGTATAATGGCTAGAAGATGTTGTTCTACATGTGAATGCAGCTGTTATATTTCAGAACATTGCTACTTATGCAAGGTTTGTTTATATCTGATACTTCTACAGATGTTTCAGTCTGGCAAGGATGTTTGGGCAGCTCAAGGCTGTATGGCTATGCATGAACTGTTAGGTGGTTTACAGTGTGCTCACCAGACATCCTTGGTTTGGTGTACATGTCTATCATACTGTGCTGTTAATCAGTAATTGGTAACACTTCCCAGTGTACACACAACCCTCTGAAACGGGATTAGTGCAAATAAACCCTGTAACAACAGCAGCTGTTCCATTGTATAACAGCACCTATTTCACATTGGGCCATGTTAGTGTGTCTCTGACAAGGTATGTTAAGGCTTCTGAAGATATCGTACAGTGAGTGAATGATTTGTGATGTTATTACAGTTTGTATTGTAATTTGTTTGGGTGTGGGGATGATGTTGGTGGGTGTACATAGCAGATGCAGGTGTGTAGGAACTGCTTTTATACATAATCAATATGTGTGTGAGGGTTCCTTCCCTATTTGAACACCTATCCTTTAGTGGACTAATACTATGGTAATTGCAGGCTAATTCATTAAGGCACTGTTAATTGGTTCCTGTATAGCATGCAGGTGATGTTAGTCCTTGAATCCTTTCGGCAATACATCGGAACATAATAAAGTGTTGCTACATGAAAGCTTTGTATTTCTGTCATAGGTATTTGCAGTCATTGGAGTTGTGTTGGTGACAGACCCTCTTTGGCTAGGGTTGCCATCTTTTCAAATGGCCATAGTGGGGCATTTTCGGGACACACATCAGATTTATACAGGCCGACCCAAATCCACGGTCAGTACAAGGGATAGAACTTTCATTTTTTGCCTAAATATATGCTTATTCTTGTAGCAGTTTAGTTGCTTATCCTGTTTCTTGTAACATGTAGGTATTTTAGATACAGAAAGAACTATTGTATGCAACTATTACATTACATATGGGATATAGTTATGCCCTACAATCTCAGGACATTTGCTGCATTTAATGTTTTTGGTCAGGACACAACTGCTTAAAGAGGGACTGTCCCTCGTAAAGCGGGACAGGTGGTAATCCTATCACTGGCTCATGTCCATAGCACATATTTATAATAGTGTATAGGCATATACTCTCCATATATTTTGTTCAAAGTTTGGTTATGGCGGAGTGTGTGATTGCTATGGTCCATGTTATACTCATATATGAACACTTCAACCCCTGTATACGGGATACCTACGGAATCCCAAAACCACACAATTCCGATGCCCACAGTACCAGGCCCAGACCCCCATACCCAACATTACATACAGCGACAGTAACTCGCAAAAGTAACACAAACATGGAACACACACACGCACACACAGACACACTGCTACCCACCACATCCAAACAAATCATCCTACACTATGTATGAGCAGGTGGGCAAACCCCCCTACACCCCCCATGTGGGTGTCTACACCCTCCACACCCCCCTACTTTAATATTCTACCTCCTAGATTGCACAAACAGATGCACAAAGCAAACCCACACCCACACATTACAGTCCCCCGGGAACATACACCACACTCAGAACACACACTTACACACACTACAACCCTCAGAAACACACTTACACACAGTAACCTACCTGAACCGCAACACCAGAAGCACTGACTAAATGTCCCTTACCATCTGGATTTTAAACCTTGCGCTTTTGGTGTTTCAGTACTGTGGTCTTTCGGACTTTAAGCCTTGTGATTACGAGCGTCGGTATTTGGTAGGTATCCCATTTATATGTACCTCCATGGTTATGTAGATGTTGTTAACCTATCTATATATCTACATATATATGTATATCCCCATATATTGACGTCTCTCTCTCTCTCTCTCTCTATATATATATATATATATATATATATATATATATATATATATATGTTGATTTATATATATCTATATATATATATATATATATATATATATATATATATATGTATAGATATATAAATCTCATTGGGTACATGCCAGATTGTCCTATTTCCACACATTCCTACCTTTTGTGTTTTAACCTGTTAGTATACACAGAAGCCATTGGTACATCTCAGGTAACTTAGTGGTAGGTTATTGTGAGGAGTGTGTACATGGTTGCATGTTCTAATCCTAGCGGTGGTAATTGTACCTCTCAGAGCAGCACTAGTAGTGCAAGGGTGATTAAGACACATTTCAGCGGTTGTGTATTCCAAATGTTTATTATTCTGTGTAATACTACCTATATATGCAAGCTGTGTTTAAGGTATACTATGTAACATGTAAATCATCTCTGACTTTATTGGAATTTGAATCAGGACTGCATAGATATTATGCAAATGCTGTAGCCATTAAACTATTGACATTGACGTTCCTTCTGCATATTTCCTATGTTCATGAATCCTATGTGTAAGCTTGGCTACACAACAGGTGGAGCCACCCACACCCAGTGAGCTTCTCGAAATACCGACATGACGCATGAATTGGGAGACTATACATTAACATCCTAACTACATTTGGCATAGCCACTCACTAACACATTTCAGGGGAAACCTTGATGTGTGACTGGCCAACAGTATATACACCCCTGGGATCATGTGTCCCAGACACATACTGCCAGGGTGTGGGGGAGCCACTCCAGTTCTACAGCTGCAAGACCTGTTGGGGAAATTGAATGCTGTTGGTTTGTCATGTTAACACGCCCTTTTGAGATCACTATGTGCCCCTATCACCCTACAGCACACCAGTCTTCAACAGCTTCCAGCAACTCTGCCTGGAATCACTTAGGTTCATAGGTTCATAGGTTCATACTAGTCTATCTGCCCGAGAGCATTTATAAGCCTAGCCCATAGTTTTGTGGCTTAAGCCACCCCTTAGTTTGGAGAAACTATGCCCATTATTTAGCTGTGCCTCTGTCGAGCAGTGACACTGAGGTAACCCCTGGGGTGTATCTGCGATCTCCCATCCATTGGTCAAGATTCCTCTTGAACAAGGCCAGCGAGGTGCTCTGCCTCACATAAACCGGGATTTTGTTCCACAGCATAGGCAGTCTTTGGGTGATGAATCTATCCCTCCAGCACGTCCTATTAATAACCGTGTCGAGGTTTAAGTCACCCACCCTTGTGGCTCTAAGGGATCTAGATTTTTTGAGATGAAGCATATTCATCAAATCTGGGTTTGACATGGCCTTGTATGTCAGGCACAGGTCACCTCTGAGCAAGCGGTACGCAACTGAATATAACTGGAGCTCTTTCAGTCGGGCAGCATAAGACAGATTTTTGAGACCCTTTATCCTTTTGCTGAGGAACTTTTGTGGCCTCTCCAGCTGCTGCAAGTGTCTGATCAGATACATTCCGAATGGGGCATTGTACTCGATCATTGGTCTGATGAGTGATGAGTATAGGGAGACTATGACTTCCCTTGATCTAGATGTGAATCCCTTCATGATAAGGTGGGCAATGTAGAAGGTCTTCCTAACTACTTTAGCAATATGAGTGTCGAATGAAAGGCTACTGTCAACCTGGGTTCCCAGGTCCCTAATAACTTCTGTGTTCAGGGGATTGCCACCTATATGGTAGCTAGGGGTAACCTTATTTTTCCCGAAGGGTATGACTGTGCATTTCTTGGCATTTAACTTGAGGCCATGGCTCTGGCACCAGTTATCCATTTCTGTGAGACCCTTCTGAAGGATATCTGTGTCAGATGTGTTTTCAACTACGGCACCCAGTTTGCAGTCATCTGCGAACTTTGTCAGCCATAACCCTCCTGCGTTTGCTTGTACTTCAGAAAAGTTGATGCCAAACAAGAGTGGGCCCAGTACTGAGCCCTGTGGGACACCACTTGTGACAGGCTTAGAGTCTGACATGGCGCCAGCAACTCTGACCCTGTGGGTTCTGTCACTCAGCCAGTTTGCAACCCATCTTGTAATGTATGGGTTTACATTTAAGTTGATGAGTTTTTCAATGATACCCGAGTGGGGTATTGTATCGAAAGCCTTCGCCAGGTCTAGGTAGGCTGTATGGACTGCCTTTCCCTCGTCAATGGCCTTGGTGACTGTTTCGAAAAAGTCAACCAAGTTTAAAAGGCATGATCTGCCTTTGACAAAGCCAAACTGGGTTGGATCCAAAGTCTGCAAATTCCCTATGTCTTTATTTATGAGATCCATTATGATCCTTTCCATGGCTTTGCAGATCAGGCTTGTAAAGCTAATGGGATGGTAATTTCCAGGGATGGTGGAGGCACCGCCTTTGTGGAGTGGGACCACAGTCACTGTACGCCACTCCTGATGCGTATCCGGAGGTGAGACTAAGATTAAACAGCTGTCCTAACTGTGGGTTTAATTCCTCGTTGAGTTCATGGAGCACACAGCCGGGGACACCATCAGGTCCCATGGATGCTGTGTTCTTTGCCTTGGAGAGAGCAGTTCTCACATGAGCGTTAGAGATGTTTGGGGGGCTACAATCATTTGGTATAGATATCTCTCCTTTAGGGGGGAGGGGGGGGAGAAGTTTGCACTGAACCTGTCAGCCAGTATGTTGGCAATGTCTGTAGGATCAGTAATCTTCACATCATTTTGAACTAATTCTGAGCATATCTGGGAGTTTCCTCCTAGGTTTCTGACATAGCTAAAGAATGCCTTATGGTTGTCTTTAGAGTCCTTAGCTATTTTTTTCTCAAAATTAGCTTTGGATGATTTTATGAGAGCTCTTAGCTTTTTACTTATAGTGATCAGCGGTGTCTTACATTTTAAGGATTTTGCTCTATCTTGTAGTAGCTTTCTACTTTTGTTGTAGAGTTTGTTTATGGCTGGGCTTTTTTTATGGCTATGCTTGACAGAGGCTCAGTTACCTCATCAATGGTGCAGGTAAAGCCACCACACTGTAGCTATGCTTCTAAATGCCCTTGGGCAGATAGCCTACTACCTATCTGTGAACCTCTACAGTGCAGGCCATCTCCAACATCTTATGTAATTATACAGAGTTTTCTGATCACAATATACAGTGTACATTCACCATGTAGTCAGACAAAAGTTAAGTACAGCAATAGCATACAGCCTACTGATACATAATCACACCAAAAGCCTATCTTGGAAGTTAGTGGACATGTATAGGTTTCAGGCTTTGTATTGCTTACCAGTAGGTTACCTACAGGAAAAACGGGGCACAAGCACAGATGGGATACATGCCTGCAACAATGCCATACCAACTTGCATGTGTCAGCCTAAGGCTTTGGAATGCTAGCCAAGGCTATTGGCACACCCATGGTGCCATATTTAGGCAGGTCTCAGAGGTGGATCCCACCTCCATGAACTGCACAATAGCAGAACCAATGAGGGTTAGGTGACTCAACACCAGGGGTAGTACTCACAACATGTACGCACTCACAGCACCCCTCAGTATGGACAAAATCTACAACGGTTCTGTGACTGGGACCTGTATAAGGCTCCTGTGAGCACACTGGCACTACCAGACTACAACCCATAACACACATTTCAGCCACTGTACATGGACTGGCACAGACATGGAGGAGGTGTATCCATATTCATCGGGGATACCTACACCTCCAAGTTAGTGGGGCAGCATGATACCTCTGTGATCATCCATTTGCAGCTGACATCAGCCACGACTGGAATGCAAAATGTGAGCTGTTACAGATAACCCTCCATGACCCAGGAGCACCACTACAACTATCTGGAGACAGTGGTAAACATGACAGTCCTACCAGACACCCTGTTATTGATCAATGTCGGCTACCCTACACATAACTGGATAACCTACTCGAGTATGCACTTCCAGACCTAGCACTTCCTGGGATTTATCACTTCATATGGCCTGTATCAGTTGGTAGATGGACTAACGAGAGGTGAAAACATACTAGAAGTGGTAATCACTGATAGGTGCAACAGGTGCACTCCAGCAGAGGTAAACCGGTCACTGTTTAGATCTAACCATGAACTATTCACTGATGGTTTCTACTCCCAACCATCTCACCCACTCAAGGAACACACAGTGAATACCATTCCTACAACTAAATCAACAGTACTAATGACAGAGGTGGGAGGGTTCACAGCCCCTATGCTCAGGGATGACACTGCTCAAGATACAAACAGAATTACGAATGCAATCTATAAGCACCCACAAAGATGTATGGGTCGTGCCATCAATGGTAAACCAGGACTAGCTACTCCTACACAAGGACACCAGTTTGCTGAAACCCTGCATTATACAGCCTATACAACAGAAGTAGTACAGTAGTCCAGAACAACAGCAAATCCCAAGACATGCAGATGTCCTTGACCAGTATTAGCAAGATACTTATGTTACTCATGTAATCATCTAAGGCTGACATACTCAGGTAAATAGGCATGGATTCGGAATATGACCACAAAGACTTCTTTGGCTATGTTAAGGATGTAAGCAGTAACACACAGATTTTCACTGTGCTGGTGCAATGTTGCACTGAATAGACTGACCCTACTGATATCACCAACACACTTGTTGATACATTCGGAGCAAGCTTTACCCCCTACTGGGCCCACAACAATACCCGAAACATACAGTATCCCAGACATCTGTGACATACAGGTGGTAATGGCCCTTTCAAATGGCATGACAGGGTGTCAATTGAGGCAGATGGTGTCCCAGACTGCATCCTGCAGACACTACAAGACAAAGTGGCCCCCTGCCTAATTTAGCAATTCACCATCAGCCTCTACACAGACTACATGGCCATTCACTGGTGCATATCAGCAGCTATTACACTCCACCAAGATGGTGACACAACTGACTATAGTAACTACCACCCCATAGGCCTGAGTAGCCTGATCTGCATGGGTATGGAGTGCATCCTCATGGCACTCATGAACATAGACAATGGTAACCTCCAGACACTTGACCCAACCCAGGTCACCTTGATTGCAGATCATGTTTACTGAACCAGTTTGACATCTTACAGCCACCTAGACTTTAGGTGTGGGGTGTGGTAGTTCACACATACTACCTGGACCTCGCCAAGGGTTTTGTCACCATTCCCCACTCAGGTATTATTTCCACACTCACCAGCCAGTACATACACCCATACATCACAGGTTGGTTTGCCAACAGGCTTACACACAGAAACCACATGGTAGACCAGTCACAACTGGTGTCCCACAGGACTCAGTCCTGGGACCCCTACTGTTTGCCATATACTTCTCAGACATACGGGCTAACACAGGTGGACTACAGCAGGCAGTGTTTGGTGATTACTGCAGACTGGGAGCCATAGCTGACAGTCCAGCTGTCAGAGACGTCCTTCAAGGGGCCTCACATAGACCAACACAGGGTGTCAGAGTGATGGCCTCCAGCTAAAGGCCACATACTGCATGGTCATTCCATTTTGGGAAACTACACAAACACACATATTAACATGAGTGGCAGACAGTATAATTCAGATGACATAATGGGTATGTGGGGACTACATTACATAGTGATCTCTCCTTTGACAATCATATGTGCGAAGTAGTTAGGGCATCCTTCTATGTAGGCCATCTTATTACTTAAGGGTTTACATCTAAACAAACTTAGGTTATTGTGCCCCTTTACTCATTAGTCATCAATCACATCATCGAGTATGATAACCCATTTTGGATGTACCTCAGAAGACACATCTGACAGCTGGAAGGGCCACGAACAAACATCGCATAGAGGGATAATTCCCTCAGACATGTGTCCTATACTGCCAGATGCATAAAGTCATGCATTACTCAGTGGCATCTCGTTTACTCAGGGATGATATTTGCTGGCCAACAAAGCCATGTCCAAGTCAGGCTTAATGGATATGCTACACCTATGGGCATTCATGTCACAGTGAGCCACGCACTGTAATGAGCTACACCTTGCCACAACCATAACTGGAAGATGCTGGAGTGACAGATTCCTGTCACAGGTACTCCCCATTATTTGGAACTACATCCCTGATTACATTAAATGAACCCCCTCACTAACACTCCAGGGAATCCTTGCAGAGTGGGTGGGGAACAGTGGATACACCCCAGCAATCCCGCAATTGGATCTGCTCCACAGAGGGACAGTTAGTTAATCAATGGGGTGGTGACAGCAGACACTTTTTGGCTATGCTTATGACTAGCCTTGGGAAGTTAGGCATGTACCTACCTATGTATCTATGAACCTATACATACAGTATGGACACATGCTGATAGCTTAATTTACTGTTCAGGTATTGACTTGCCTTGTGCCAGTTGCAGTTGTGTGTACAATAGTTGAGGGCTGCCTATGTAGGATGCACACAGTAGACCACCTATACATGACAATTTACAGGTGATCGTGTGTGTGTGCCATCCATGTTTGATGTGTGTGCAGGTGGAGAAGGGTGTCAGTCCATAAGTGCCTACACTGTCAGTGTGTGTGCTATACATTCCCTCTTTGCCAAGGCATGGGCATACCGGGCACGCCTCCATCTGCCTAATGGGGCTGGCACAGGGAGTTTGTGGTCTGAGTCCCTTTGTGCTTGTCTGTGGGGCCCTTGGTAAAGGTGGTGGGCTGTGATGGCCTTCACCATTCTGTCCCTGCAGAAGCTGTTCCCGCAGGATCATATTGTGTAGCATGGCACATACTATGAAGATGTGGGCACATGCGCCTGGAGAGTACTGCAAGGCTCCGCCAGATATGTCCAAGTAACGAAACCATAATTTCAGCATCCAAAACACACGCTCTATAATGATTCCGGTTTGTGCGTGTGCCTCATTATGGAGTTCTTGCATGGGTGTGTGTGCATTTTTGATGGGAGTCATCATCCACGGTTCCAGTGCATAGCTAGCATCTCCCACCAGGTGGCCATATGGGATGTCCCCCCTGGCAAATACCTGATACAGCTGTGAGGCATGCCAGATGTGGGAGTCATGATAGCTTCCAGGGCTGCCAGCACACACATCCATGATAATGCCCTGGGCATTGCACATGACCTGGCAGTTGATGGAGGGGTATCCCTTACGGTTTATGTAGTGTCTACCCTGCTCACCAAGTGGTGACTTGATGTGTATGTGCGTGCTGTCTAGTGCACCCAGTACCTCCGGGTATTCTGCCACATGGTGGAGAGACGCATATTGCTGGCCAACTCCTCCTGCATTCAGGGGAAGTATATGTGCTCATTGGCATGTGGTAACATGGCATCCAGGAACTGGTGGAGTATCCCGGATGCTGATGCCTGTGAGACCCCCAGGAAATCCCCAGTTGGCCTTTGAAAGGTACCTGTGGCTATTATTCTCAAGCTTACACATACCTTCGTGTCCACTGAGATGGGTTCCCCTCTGTTATTTCTGGCTCTGAGGCATGGCCAGCACAGCTCACCAAGTTGCTGTATGGTGTCCCTGTCTACCCTGTAATGCTCTACTATCTCCAGATCATTTAGCCCCTGGTAGGTTACCCTGGTTCTGAACACTCTTCTCCTCCTCCGGTGCCTGAGGTGGTTGTCAGCATCATCCTGCACACCACCTTCAGTCTCCAACACATGCTGGTGAATCAAAGCTATGGCAGCCCCTAACATGTACATATTAAAAGTTCCCTGTCTGTTTACACCGATGGTGCAGAGTGTATGGGAATACACAAGTGTGTGTGAGGTGCTTTCACACTTTATACTATTGTGCTATGGATGCTGCTGATGTCATTGGGTGTGTATGTGCAATTCCAGCTGCACGGTATCTTAATTATGGGTTTTACAGTGAGTACTGCAATTGTGGGGCCTTTGGTGTTGAATTATGCTTGACTGCCGTGGTTTATCTGTTGCCCTTTAATTCACTTTTCAAACCGAATCTCCTCCCATTGACAGGCATGCAATCAGCTGCCAGCTTTCTTGTTTTGTACATTCCCTACTCAAGAATGTGTTGTGTAATGTGTTATGTAGCTTATCTACTGCAGTTTTGCTTTGTTCTGCTGTGACAGTTCTGTTTTCTTTGCAGTACGGCACCTCCCCTTTCCTGTTCTGCAGGTAGCTGCTAGCAGCCTTGTTAGCTGTTGTCAATGGCCCACTGTGTGTTCCTAGGTGTTAATTACTCATTTGTACTCCTATTTCCATGCTGCAGCATTTCCTTATCTTTTTCCCGTATCATTCCTGTTTCCACTCTGGTGTGCGCCGCGCACAGTCATTTACTGGGTTTACAGCACATTTTCATCCACGTTCACATGCACATTTGGTTACCTTATGTGCTCTCAGCTAAGCAAAGCTATGGCTACTTCAACACAACCCTATCCTGCAGCTCTGCTTAGCAACAGGCAAACCGGGTTAGCAATGCTCCAATGTGCTTACAACAATGGCAACACACCCCTCTCTTGATGTCATTTTTATCTCAAGGGCTCACCTCGGTGTTATATTGCTACTCCATTTTATGCATCCTTAGAGCAGTGGGAAATCTACGATTCACTATTACTCCTCTCATATTTGCATGGCATTGCCTACTAATTCCTAGCTACTGTGCATAACACTGTCACTGCCTCTTAGCAACCCTTGCGTCATGAGTATGGTATAGCATGCCTGCCAATGACTATTATGGGGAAATTGTGATATGTGTTTCATTGCAGTTTTATTCTATATTTTTATATATTCCTTGTGATCCTCTTTGCGCACCAATGCCCTGCGCTTTAACTTCGCATTAGTGTGGGCATGATATTACATGTTCTTTTTCATATTTTGTGCATGTTGTTTTATGCCAATGGCTATATATTTAGCCATTGGCATATATTAACAGTATAATACATGTGTTTGGTCCGCTGTCATGGCTCCGATTTTATGTTTGCAAAATGTAAACCGTTTTTTTCGGTTTACATTTCTGCATGCTTACACTACGCCTGCACCACTTCCTGAATCGCTATATACCTTCATTTGCATGCTACACTGCTGCACATGGGGTGATTAGCATACAGGCACTGGGAGCTGTGTGGGAGTAGCATATGCAGGTAGTACACATGGAAACAGCTCATACCTGGATCGCTCGGTGGCCATATTTGGTGTTAGATCGCCAACGCTACACCTGCACCTGGCGCAAGCTTCATGAATCCCGGGGTGTGTGTTTTAAACAGTTTTTGAGTCATATGATTAGATAATTGTTTTATTGGTGTTTACAAAAGTTATAACTTTTTTGTGATTGTGTGATGCCTAGAAAATGTGAAACTGAGACAGGGTGATACATTTTTGGTTGTTGCTCCCACCTGTTTATTATATTTAAAGTTTTATTATTTATTCTAAAGATTATTATTCAGTGTAGTGTTTTGTTTATCATTTTTCCATGTTATATATATATATATATATATATATATATATATATATATATATATATATATATATATATATATATATATATATATATATATATATATATATTAACATTTGCCAGAAAGAAGCATGTTGCGCAGAGAGTAAGCCAGCGCCTCAGCCCTGTACATATTTTCCTGCTTGTAATCATGACTCATGCCAGTGAAACACAAGAGAAAATGCAACTGCTTGCAATTTACTTTTCTTTCCATGGTAATATAGGACAGAAAAGCATAATTTTTGAAGCACAGTGCTTAAATCTACATATTTCAAGCACATTTGTTTTTAAAAAAATAATAGTTTCCAAATATCTCAGTAGCTGCCAGTCCTGGGACAGCAGGACAAAATACAAACCCCACTGAGTTCAGACCATATTGCTGTCATGATACAATCTCAGATTGCCTACCCTATGAATGTGTAAATCAGGTCTGATATGCATGTAACTTCATTTAAACAATTTGTAGCATAATATATTTTCTAAGAATGTATTGAAAACCAATATTCATGATATTGATCACTGTTGCAGTAGCCTAAGCTATAAGCATTATATCCTTCATAGGATGTAACATCCGAACAGCTTCTCAAGCTTCAGGGACCTTCCATGCATCCAAACTAGTAGTCACCTTGAGCTGTGCTGATGAAAGGCAGATTTGGGCACCAAGGCCTTAAGAGCTTTCCCTCTGTTGAATAAGAAGGATCCTCTGTGGGCATTTTATGATGAATGGTAGACTTGTGATGTTCCATTACTGAGCAAATAAGTTCCCCTTGGGGAAAAATCCCTCATATTATTTTTAATGTTTAAATGTACTTTCCTGATTGAAAAAGTACTTTTTAAGCTGGAAATATGTGCTTTTATTGACTGTTACGCAACTTTGCTGTACTTTTAGGAGTGCACTTTTTTGTTGGGCAGTTTAAAAGTTGATTTCAACATTCTAAGACCATTTTTTTCTGGTAGAAACTGTATTTTAATCGCTTTTAGGAGCTTGAAAACTTATTTGATTGCTTTTTAATGTGTTTTTTTATTTACAAAAGTGACTGTATACTACTTTTGAAGTTTTACCTGCTTGTGCTGATTACTTTGCCCTGGAAAAGGCACCATTTTGGGCTTGACCATGGAACAAATTATTAGCCGCATCATCTATCCTTCTTGCAACCATAAAAAAAAAAAAAGAAAGAAAGAAGCATTTAACTAAACAACCTTTGCCGCCACATCAGGCTAGCAGTTTTCCTCAGTCACAGATGGGTGACTCTACTGTGGCCAAAGTTGATCCCTCAGACAACTAATATTTTTTCAGCATCCAACTGCTGTTGCTCATAAAGCCACTGTGGACTATGAAGGTTAGCCATGTCATTTGCAGCTATTGAGGTCCCCTTATTGGGCAAGGGAGAACTACGTTTGTGGCTGTTGGGAGAAGGGGCAGGAAAGGTGCCCTTGCTTAACTAGAATGTAATGCCCATCCCTGAGAAAGCTGTTGCTGCCATTAAAATTCTGTTTGTCTAAATTTTCCAGTCAAAATGATACAGAAAACTAAACATATAGCTTCACCTCCTCCAGTTTCACTGGGCAATCATCTCAGGGTTTTGTACAGGCTATTGACCCTTTTTACTGTGTTTTGTAGGGAAAAGTGACTTTATGCTACTTTTGAAATTTTACTGGCTTATGCTGCTTGTTTTCCCTAGAAAGAGGCACTATTTTCAGCTTGATCATGGAACAAATTACTGGTCCCATGATCTGTCCTTCTACCTGTCACAAAAAGAAAAAGTTAACTAAACAACCTTTGCCACCACAGCAGGGAAGCAATTTTCCTCAGCCACAGGTGGTATCTCTGCTGTGGCCAAAGCTGGTTCCTCAGACCACTCATCTTTTTTCCCCTGATTAGTCTGCTGTTGTCCATATAGCCACTATGGACCAGGTGTTAGCCATATACTCTGTAGCTGTTGGGGTCCCTTTGGTGGGCAAGAGAAAGACACTTTTGTTTGTGTTGGTAGAAAGTACAGGGAAGATGCCCCTGCTTAACCAGAATGTTATGCCTATCCCTGGGCAAGCTGTTGCAACCATGAAAACTCCTGCTTGCCTTAATTTTCCTGTCAAAAAGAACCAGAAAACTAAATATATATCTTCTCCAGCTCCAATTTCACTGCATAATTTGCTCAGAATCTTGTACTGACTATTGACTGTTTTTTGCAGGTGCTTTCTGGTAAGAGGAAAAGGGATTCCTCTTTAACTAAAGAGATTCAAGAAATTGAATCTGGAAAGGAATGTGTTTGGACAGATACAGGTTTTTCTCTTCAGAATTCTGGTTCAGACTCAGATAAGAGGATGTTTTCTGAATGTACCTGCCAAGTATTCCCTTTCTCTGACACTGTTTAAGGAATGTGACAGTTTTCTCAGAGAGAGAACACTGAGATTTTTCATTCCCTAAGAAAATACTATGAAGTGTTACAAATGGAGTTCTCAGAACCTCCTCCAAATGCCCCAGTAGTGTCAGCATTAGAGGATATGTTTGTTACAGCCTATGGTTTCACTAATATCCAGCCTGTTGCACCAAGGAAAAAAGCTAGAATGTACAAAGTTCCTGAGTCTTCCAAATTTCTAAACAATTATCCCAGACATAACCTAGAAGATGTAGCTTTAGTCAATCCAGCTGCTGCCAAGCATTTTGCTAACTCTAATCCTTCCCCTTCTGTTAAGGTTGACAAAACAATTGATATGAATTGATAGTACATTTGGAAAAATGTATGCTGCAACTTTACTTTTTAGAATTTTGAATGTTTGGGTTCATATGTTAAAGTTTATACTGACTAATTGTAAAATATGAGGGATATTTGACCTGCAATTCCTTCAAGTGAGAAAAAGTCTGCTTTATGTTTTTTTTACTTTCTTCTTTTTCTCACATAACTTTTCATTATTTAAAGTGTGTTTATGACTCTGTAGATACTACATCTGGGGATGTTCCCACTGGTAATGTGTTATGAGGTTTGCCTGGCTGGGTTCTTAAGACCTCTGAGAGGATGTAAAAAATGAGATTTTAAATTCACCTTTAGTTGGAGATTTAATTTTTGGTCATTCTGTTGCAGAGGTTATCAAAAAAACTGATGAAAGGGGTAAGTTAATATAGAGACTCTATCAAATTTTTTAGACCTCCTTTTCTAAATTTGCCAAGTGTTTTTCTGCTCCCTCATCCAATTTTGGCAAGAAACAAAACAGTCTCAGAAAAATGTTAGTAAGCAGACATTTAAAAAACAATGGCAGGGTGGTTCCTAAAGGACCCCCTCCATAAAAAAGCAAATGACAATCAAATAAGCCAGAATGACTATGTAAGGGACACCCCCCAACTCTGGCAGTCCATTATCCCTTCCAGGAAGTCTGAATCTCCATTACTTTCTTTGCCAATAGAATATTTCGGACAAATGGCTTCTGAGGTTAATTCAGCCGAGATACAGATGGCAAAGAAATCTCTCATTTCCAGAGAATTACTCCACATTTGCCAAACCTTTCCTACAACACATCCTTTCTGGGGGGGGGGGGGGGTAACAGAAACAGTCCCTCCTTCCCAATGGGGAGAGGATTTTATTCAAGAATGTTTCTGGTGCCAAAGAAAAAAATGCCTGGAGTCCATTTCTGGACCTTTCTTTGCTAAACCAGTTTATGATAATGTCCAAACTCAAAATGTTTTCATTACATAACATTTTACCCCCTTTTCTTCAATTGAAGATTTTTAGTAACCTCACATTTAAAATAGGCTTATTATAATATTTCTATCTAGACCTCAGACATTTGTTAATGTTTTTATGTGTCTGAATCACATTATCAGTTCTCTGCCTTAAACTTTGGGTCACTCAATGTTTCAGGAGTGTTCACAAAGTATCGAGATCCAGTAATAGCTCATTACAGGCTACAGGGTATCTGCATTTTTTCTGTATTTAGGCAACTAGATTATCTCTGTAGAGTCACTTTCAAAGTGTCAGGATCCTCTCATTTGGGTGAGAGATCGTCTATGCTGGCTGGGATTCCAACAGGATAGTCAAAAGTCTTTTTTGACTCCATCTCACAGGATTGTGCTCCTGGGGTGTTTGCTAAATACCTTAGCACAAAGATCTTTCCTTTCAGAGGAAAATTTGATCTATATTTAGATCTTTCAAGGGGGTTACACTCAGACATTGGTCACTGCATTGGAATACCTGAGGATTCTGGGTTGTATCACATCTATGATTCTTATGATGCAATGGCATCTGAAGTCTCTTTCGTGCCAGCACCAGCACCCATTATCTTTTCAGATTCCAGTTCTGGGATTTGCAAGAAGATATGTTACTTGGTCCTTAGCTATGTTGGCATGGAATATAGCCTTACAGTACAATCTCACTCTACAGGTGTCCTGCATTCCACCAGAGCAAAACTGTGTGGCACACAAGCAGAGCAGGACAAAGGCAGACCTTCTTGAATGGAAACTAGCTCTTGGATCCTTCAAGATTTGATCTATCTGTGAGAGATACTCAGGTAAATCATTTTTCCTGTTCTGTGAACAAAAACAGGCAAAATACTTCTCCAGGACTTCATGATGCAAGGCCTGGAGAGCAGAATACTTTTCTTTTCCTTGGACAGGAATATTCCTGTATACTTTTCTACCCTTTTTCCACTGATATCTAAGGTACTTCTGCAGATTCAGTAGGACTCTCACAACATTATTTTGATTACTTCCTTCTGGCCCAGGCAACAATGGTTCTTCCTTCCGACTGGATTTTCACACTAGAACAGGGGTGTATGATACACCCCATCCTCAAATAACTTTAACTGACTGTGTGGATGATAGAGTCTTAATACCTTTTAGGTGCCTGTTTACTGAAGATGTGCACCAGGCACTAAAGGAGGCAAGAGAGCCTACTTCTAGAAAATCATATGTTAGCAAATGACAAAGGTTTTCTTGTAGGTGCCAATAACATAATCAGCATCAATTGAGGGCTAGGATTTCTCCAGTTTTACAATAGCTGTGGAAGTTACTTTATTATGACCTGTCTTGCTCCTATATCAAGGTTCATTTGTAGGCCATTTTATCATGTCTGCCCATGGATTCAGCTCTTTCAAGATATTCCCTTGTCCAAATTGAAAGGAGTATTGCATTACAGACTTCCAAGAAAAATGGTGGCTCCTTCTTGGGATCTTAATTTTGTTTAAGAGAAGCTAAAATTTGCTCCATTTGAAACAGGTCATCTGGCTGACTTGAAGTTCTTAACATGAAAAACAGTTTTAGTGGTTGCTCTGACCTCTGCAAGCAGAGTACCTGAGTTGTAAGATCTTATGGTGAGTCAGTCTTATCTTATTTGTAATAGACACAAGATTTCCATGAGAACTAATCATTTTATGCCAAAAGTGGTTTTCCAAAGTTACTTTAAGACAAAATATCTATCTTCCTGTATTCTTCATTGAGCCCTGAAATGGAGCGGAAGGATACTTCGTATCTTATTTATACTTTGGATGTCCACAGACAATTCAGGTTCTATCTTCACAGAAATAAATTTTTCAGAACTTCCGATCAGTTGGAACAACCTCTGTCAAAGCAGACTATTTTCAAATGGTTGTTACAGGCCGTTATATTTTGTAATTCCCACCACATCAAAACTATTCTAGGCAGGGTCAAGGCTCAGCCTTGGCTTCATTTATGGCTTTTTGTAAAGGACTAGACTCTAGAAATATTCTAGAAGTCATCACTTGGTCCTTTGTATATACTTTTACAAAGCACTACAAACTAAATTCCTTGTCCAAGTCTAGGTCAGACTTTGCTAGGACCATTCTCAAGGGGCACCTGGAATTTTCTCCTTCCAGCTCCCAGTTGTTATAATCTATGGTAATCTACCTATATAATTTAGGCTACTGCAGCATTGATCAATATGAAGAACATAGTACAGCTGTGCAAGTAAACTTACCATAACTGTAAATGTTTGAATGACAACTGCTGCAGTAATCATTTACTTCCTTCTTCCCCTTTTTTGTGTGTGCTTTTTTACCCCAGGGTGTGGACATTTATTTTTTATTGTTCCTAGCAATGTTCTGTCAGGGAACAGCCCCCCTTTCTAGATGGCATGAAAGCTCTGACGTGGCTGGCAACCAGACCTGTATTTTAGTCAGCTCAGATTGAGCAGACTAATGGTTTGGGTGCATGGAAGCTGCTCTGAATCTTTGGAAGCTGTCTGGATGTTATATCCTATGTGGGATATAACCTATATAGCTTAGGATACTGATACTAGTGATCATTTGAACACCTGCTGTTACACTAACTTTACTTACGCAACTGTACTTTTTTTAATACTGCTCATGAAATCAAGCAGCAAACCTTAAATAAAGAGTAATGGAATTTTTAAAGTCATTGCAAAGAAATGGGATTATTCATTAGGAATAGTGTATTCCAAAAGACAAACATTTGCACAAAGAAACTGGTGCTGGAAGTTTGCTAGACAGAAGCACATTGGTACCATTTGGAAGTCATACCATAGCATTTCTGTGTCCGGTAACAGCATGTCACATGAATACAGCAGACATTACAGTCATAATAGTAAAGCTGTTCAGTTTTTGTGTTATGAGGATGATGACTTTAATGCCGTGGTGTATGCACTGCACAGTCTTGGATATATTGTAAACTAATAGCTCTGTGAAGCATTGTAGATAAGAACTGCAGCATCAGGAAGGATGTTGCCAACTACCTGACGTAATCAGTGTCAGTAAGAATACACTGGCAACTGTTACATGCCAACTAAGGAACAGATATCCTGGCTTCAGTATTATTTCCTATGTTACAACATGGTTGCTGTTTGTGTCAGAACTAAGTTTCCCCAAATACTTCATGCAACTAAAATGTTGAACCTTCATTGTTACAAAATGCTTTTCATTGAATTTGTATTATCAATGATACAGTGTGACGTCACTACCATTTCTGGGTCTTTCTCTGGCCATAGCTTTGCTACATAGTGGATCATTATTTATATATTTATTTCTTTACTAGTTTTTTGTATGTTTATTATATTAAAAAAAGAAATTATCAGCCACAAACCTGGTTAAAGACAAAAAACACAGGATGCTACGAATAAGTAACACAATGGCACTAAATATACAGAACCAACTGATATTGCCAACATCCTGGCAGATGGGGTCAGTGCTAACTTTACCCCTCTCTCATCCCCTAAAGGGCCCGTCTCTATACCAGAAGAATGCAAAGTTCCTGCAATCACAGCTGCACAGGTAAAAACCACACTCTCCAAAGCCAAGAACACAGCATCCATGGGACCTGACAACATCCCAGGCTGCGTTCTACACAAACTGCAGAATGAATTGGCACCCCACCTAAGCACCATGTTAAATCATAGCCTCACCTCAGGCTTTGGCCCACTGAATGGCGCACAGCAATGGTTTTCCCACTCTGCAAAGAGGGAGCCACCATGGACCCCAGAAACTAATATCCCATTAGCCTAATGAGCCTGGTCTGCAAGGCCATGGAATGTATCATCATGGATCTTATACACAAAGACATTGGTAATCTCCAAACTCTGGACTCCACCCATTTCGGGTTTGTAAAAGGCAGATCATGTCTCCTAAACCTGATAGACTTCTTTGAAGCAGTCACCAAATCCGTAGACGAGGGTAAGGTGGTTCACACAGCCTATCTAGATCTCGCCAAGGCTTTTGACACCATCCCCCACTCTGGAATTATAGATAAACTCACTAAACTAGGTATAAATCCCTATGTCACAAGATGGGTTGGCAACTGGCTCACTGACAGAACCCACACTGTGAAAGTAGCAAACTCCAAATCCGACTTCAGACCAGTGACAAGTGGAATACCACTGGGTTCAGTCCTGGGTCCTATCCTGTTTGGTATCTACTTTTCTGAAGTACAGGCTAACACAGAAGGTCTTTGGCTAATGAAGTTCGCAGATGACTGCAAACTAGGAGCCATAATCGAAACTCCTAACGATGTGGACATCTTACAAAAGGGCCTCATGGAGACAGGTGCCTGGTGTCAAAGCTATGGCCTCAAGCTCAATGTCAAAAAGTGCATTGTTGTCCCCTTTGGTAAAAACTCTGTACCCATGAGCTACCACAAAGGTGGTAGTCTAGTTAACACCAAAAGTGTGATAAGATACCTTGGGACACAGGTGGACAGTAGTCTCTTCTTTGATAATCACATCGCCACAGTAGTCAGGAAATCCTCACACCTTATCATAAAAGGTTTCTCATCCAGGAAAAGAGAGGTCATTGTTCCCCTCTACTCATCACTCATTAGACCCATTATAGAGTACAACACCCCTTTTGGTATGTACCTCACAAGACATCTACAACAACTGGAAAGACCACAGAAATACCTCACAAAGAGGATTACCTGCCTCAAACAGATGCCCTACACAGACCATCTAAAAAAACTCCAGCTTTACTCCATAGCATATCGCCTACTCAGAGGCGATCTCTGCCTAACATACAAAGCTATGTCAAACCCAGAGCTGTTGGACATGCTGCACTTAAAGAAATCTCAATCCCTCTGAGCTACATGCTCTAGGGACCTAATCCTTGTCACTGCAATAAACAGAACATGCTGGAGGGATAGATTCCTGTCCCAGAGACTTCCCATAGTCTGGAACAAACTACCAATCTATATCAAACAAAGCTCCTCATTAGCACTCTTCAAGAAAAATCTTGATGATTGGATGGGAAATAGAAAATTCACCCCGGGGATCACCTCTGTGGCTCTGCTCGACAAGAGCACAGGAAAATTATTTTCTTGGATGGTGAAAGCCAGGGTACCTTTTTGGCTAGGCTTATATGGGCCCTAGGACCAATAGCCTAGTACCTACCTATGAACCTATGAACCTATTTGGTACATAACTGTGCATTACTGCAACATACTTACAGTATGGTCATAAAAATGTTAAGAAAGGAAAACTACCATAGTTCCATAAGCAGTCTTTCGGACAGTAATATCATTATGTCATTATGTCACTGTAGTCTTTCCTTAGAGAAACATGATACATGCACTACCATCTGACCTTGGCTCAGGAGTCTTGAGTACAGGATATGTTTTCAGACTGCTGCCACTTTGAGTGGTAGATTGAAAATGCTTTATCCATCTAACACTAAGGCATCTGCCATCTTTTATTGAAAATGTTTTGTATTGTGTTTTGTGTGGATTAGAGATGAAATCTTATGCAGTGTTGCTGAGACGGAGAATTATGAATGTCATAAAGTAAACAAAAAGCTGTTCACATATGCATAAGGTCTTCATGTACCTAAAATATTAACAAAGCCTCAAAACAGAATATAAGATATTACAGCCATAGCATGGTTAGAAAGGACATCACATAGGAAGTTATGAAATAGTAGTTTATCAAAATGGCAGTAACAGCACAGTAAATCCTATGACCATAGGAAGTGTCAAGGAATTATTGCACTAAATAAAGAATGCTAGAATAATAAGGTGGGAAGAGTATATGGAGAAATGAAGGATAAAGCAATATTTACAAAGACCTGAAAGCCTTACTCCAGTTCATTATCTCATTTTAGACTGAGAATGTCCTGCATATCATGTTTTAAAGTTAGCACCAGTATCAGTATTATAATAAGTACATAAATAAATATGTTTTGAAAGGGATTTTTTCTGCAAAATATAAAAAACAATGAACTTAATAGAAAAAGCCTAAAGAGTGTGCAGCATACAGTAAAATTAATGTTATTCAAACAACTCTTGTGTTATTGTCACTAAAAGCATTCCTAAGCCATTAATAACATACATGTATACATACATACATGTATACATACAGACATACATACATACATACATATATTTCAAGCATGAGCATTAATGTCCTTCTAGCCTGCCAATATACCCAAACACTTGTTCCCATAATAAATGTCCAGGCTGCTCTTAAAAATATCTAAACTAGTACTTGCTTTAATGTAATTTGGTAGTCTGTGCCATGCATCAGCTACTCTGTTAGAGAACCGATTAGTACATTCCTATAGAAGCATCCACATAGGCTGTCCGATGATTCTCTAGTAGTTTTTGTTAACCTCAAACATTCCCAGAGGTAGTTGTCACTAAATGCCCTATATACCTGAATAAGATTTCATCTTAGGTATCTGTAAGAGGCAAGTTCAGATATTTTAGTCTTTCATAATAACTTAAATATTCACATCCATGATGTGACCATCTAGTATCATACAACAGCTATGAATATTAATGTATTACAAATGAATAAGGCAGTAGTAATCTGGCAATGTGCACCCTGCAGTTAGGTTTGATTCCTCTAGTCCACACTTGTATATTATGTGTCTGATGAGGTCATGTAATTGATAGATTATTTTATCTTTTTTTAACCCATGAAAGGAGTTACTTGTGCCTAATAGATTTAATTTGGTAAACAAAATGGTTAAAAAAGTAGCTTTAAGCCTATCTCAGAAATTTGACTTTGCAGTGGAATACTGACTTTATTTACTTTTCTTATAAAAAGGCAAAAACAAGAAGTTATTAACTGAATTATATTGTGCAGAGTAATGCATACTTGGTGAACATTGTTTTCCTCACATAAAGAAATGCTTAACATTTAAATATTTAATTCTGTTTTTTCTTAATATGCCATTGCATAAATTATGAATGCATCGTATTAAATTGTAAAAGGCACAAGTTACATGGGGATTAGCTGTCTCTTACTATGAAAACTCCAGGTATGCACATTAAGGAATATAACAAATAATAGGCTGATTAAATTACAGCTTTTTTTTTTCATTAACATGGTTCATTTAACCACAAATTGACCACCACATATGCTGTGTCCCATTTTGTTAGTATGTGACTCTCATAATCATACAATTTATGCATGATATTTTAGATTCCTAATCTTTTGATGGACTCTGAAATGTTAATGATGCGGAGTACTCCCTGATACATTTTAGTGCTAATCTGAAACTGTTATTGACTGTGATTTTATTTGCTTTGCTACTGCAAACTAAGAATATGATCAGGATGACTGTGAGGCATTTGACTTCTTTAGGTACAGACATTTGCATCTTTCAGAATGTACTGCTTACATGTCTGCCTTTACTTGTTAAGGTCCTTTTATTTGACAGCATCTGCAACTGTCGGTTTCTAGTCTATTTTATTTGTTCTAATACCCTTATTTGCCATGTGTGTATGTATATATATATATATATATATATATATATATATATATATATATATATATATACATATATATACATATATATGTGTGTGTATTTCCTCAAAGGCTGGATATTAATGCTGTGATCTTTTTATATATACCATTGCATTTTATCATTAACTATTGGTTCAGTATTTGTTACCGCTGTGACAAGTAAGCTGTGTTGAAACAGCAGTTGGCCATTTTTTTATCAGTGCTCTACCTTAGTTAACAAAACAAAAAAATAAATAAATGAGTTAATAAATAAATAAATATTTCAGGTTACTAGGTAAAAAATAATTTTCTGTTAAGGAGAGCTACACGTTTGTCAAAGACGTGATTGTGTTCCTTAATGGGGTGACATAAAGCACATATCACAATTCTCTTAAACAAAAGATCAGCCTCAAGGAATCTCAGTCTTTTTATTTATGTATATTTGCTTATTTTGTTTTTAGTTTATTGACTGCATGGGTTTATCAATCTTACCTTCACATTATCTGTGGATTTTTGTTTGGAATGTCCACTAAATTGACCCTGCCTACAAAGGCACTAAAGGTGAAGAAAAGAAGTTGTTCCATACCCTCAAAAGTTTGCAAAGTAAGTCTAAGTCCCTACATAACTCCTCAAGTTCAGAGGAACAGCAGGTCTGGGCTCTTTGCCTTCCTTTCCAAGTGAGGAGACAATGGATAGCACTGTATTCACACCTTGATATAAGCCAGTAGTTGAAACCAATAATCTTTTTCACATATTTAGGTACCATCAATGGTGAAGGGTACATCATCAAGTGCAAATGATTCACTAGCCAGGGTAAAGATATGCACACGTTCAGCAATGTTCCTCTGCATCTCAGTGAAATAAGTGTCTCAATTATCTCTGACACTTTTCTAGAAGTCGAAAAATAAAGTCTGAAGAAGTAAAAATGTAAAACAAAACAAACAAACAAAAAATTTATGTTTTTCAAAGTAATTGAGTCCAAGCAATATTAAAGGGTATCACTGCTGGTATCATTCAGTTATATAGTCTGCCAGGACATAAAATCATTGTATTACTGGGAGAAGGGGAAATGGGGCACTTCACCAGACAAAGTTAAGAAAACTGAAATGAAATGATGCATCCAAATAATTCCAGCATGTTTTAAATATCATATTTAACATGATACAACTCATAATGTAGTAATAAGGTAATAAGTGAAAACATTATACTGGCCAGATGGAGCTAAACTACATACATAAATAAATAAATCAGTAGAACCAATTTTTTGCCATCAGAAGCACATTTGTGTTGAAACCAGTATTGAAATCTGAATGCAGTTATAGTTATACACAAGTGCTGGGCACAGATAGGAATGATGCCACTAATATAGTCTGCATATGTTGTGCAGGGTTCTATTGAGTTGGATCAGCTGTCAAACTGCTGAATACAAATGACAGAAGATCACTTCCCTGAGTTAGCAATGTGCACAAAACATAAATCATGTCTTATTTCAGGGGAGGAAAATATCCCCACAGGAGACTTCAGCCCTAGCCATCATACTTAAATATACTAACTCAATAGTCTCTAATCCATTACAAAAGTGGAACACCCTAAAAGGAGAACACAGTAGTAGCCCAAATTGATAAGGCACAATCTCAGGATTATAGGAGAAAATGATATGACAGGAAGGTATTATTAGGAAAATGAAACTGGAGAGTTAGTCCTCTAGATGCACACAGTAAAAAGGCACATCACATCTATCATTCTCTTTTTGTCAAAAGTTTTACATCATATGTGTTATGGGGTTCCATTACTATGTATACAAGCTGTTATAAGTCATGGTAGAAGACACTGTATTCACATTTGTGAATCTAAACATTAAAGGAATTAGGCGGCACAGTTCTTTGAAACACATATCTACAGATACCCTTCATAATGTTTCCAAGGTAGAGTTTCTACTATTTACAAAATTAAGTATTATGGGTATGCTGCATTTTCCTCCGTACATCTGAAACATACTCACTAACCTTAAAAAATCATTCCAGCAAAACTTAGATCACACTTCTAATTCTGTTTAGAAATGCAGTTATCTTCTTCAGAAGTGTGGAACTTAACAAACCCAAAATCATTTTCTACAACCTATCTATCCACAGCCCCCTTTTCACATTTTTGCTTATGGGTCGGGGTGTACTTCAACAGTGAGAATCATCTACAGCCAAGGTTTACAAAGCATTATATAATAATTTTTATATACTATCAGTTATTTATTTAGGTTTGTTGAGTTGGAAGTTTCAGTTCTGGGCTACAGATTAAGGCTGATATATGCATGCACCACAAAAATGTAGCAAGCTTTTATAATAACCTAATCTATAGAAATAGCAACAGCTGCAGAGAATATTACTTATTTAGATCATACATCAATTTATTATGGCAAAATAATGACTACTGCGAAAACCTCGACATAATTTTTTTTGAGAAATAGATGTAATATATATTTCAGATCATGTTTACTAAAGATGTTCAAAATTAAATCATGAGATGGCATTTAGATTATGGACCAGATTCATGAATGACTTATTTCTACATTGGCATTGTGTGCACATCACTCAGCAGAACAAACACAACAGTGTACTTTTTGATTTCATTAAAGAGCTCTACACATTGTGTAGAGCTGCCAAATAAAGGTAAACATTATAATATGCTAATTAGAACATAAGCAGCTGAATAACATGCAAATGAGAAAATCCAATATGGTGGAGCCATTCAGGAAGCTATAAAGTAATTGTGTCGAGAATGTGTAGTCCTTGGCTATGAATACCAAAACCTAATGGAATACAGCCACCATCACACTTAGAAAAAAGTAATGTTAGGGGCTGCTGCTGCTCTCTTGCATGTGTATGTGCAACAGACTCAAATATATGCTGCTGATGCTGCAGACAGACCTCATCCAAGAAGAACAAGGGTGTTCAGACCCCATTTAACATAACATGGACTGCATGATATTGAAATAGTGGAGCGATATATATGATTGACAGAGAATCACTACAGGAAATCTGCAGCTTCTGCCAACCCCACCTCAGACCCAGGAGAAAATTGAGGGGAATCTATACAAGTAGAAACTAAAGTATGTGTAGCATTAATGATAATATTCAAGAGACCCACAGGGGATATACTAAGGGTATCACAGGCCTCAGCTTCCAGAATATTTTGCAGATATCTAAATGCTATGCTACAGCATGCAAAGGAGTGCATCTACTTTCCTTGCACATCAGAAGAATGAGAAAAAATAATTCTGGAATTCTATGCTGTACAACACTTCCCTGAAGACTTTGGGGGCATAGACTGCACTCATATAGAAATAAAAGCCCCTATCTGGTGAACAAGGAAGGACATACATCAGCAGGAAGGGGTACCACTCAATCAACTGCCAAGTTGTCTGTAATGCCCAAGGGATCATCCTTATTGGCAAACTATGCAGTTATTATGACTCACATGTATGGCACACCTCACAGATTTACAAAAGGTTTGCTAGGGCTGATATTCAACAAGGCCAACTACTGGGTGATGTAGGTTATGCAATGGAACCGTGGCTCATGACACCCATCAGAAATGCAAACACACTCACAGAAGAAGTATACAATGATGCCCACTCTCAAGCTAAGAACATCACAGAGTGCATATGTTTTTCATGCTGAATTCACGTTTCTACTGTCTAGAGACATTGGGGGGGGGGGTGCCCTGCAGTATTACCCATGCACCTGTGCAGAAATTTTCACAGTCCGTGCCATGTTACACAGTATCATCTTGAGGAAATAACTGCAGCATGGACAGCAAAGGCCAGGACCACACATTTCTGGACCACAGACAGGGCTAGAACCTCCTGCACATACAGATGAGGAAACTTGAGGGAGGCCTCTAGCTGCAGAGGTAGCCAGCAGAAGTAAGCGTGCATAATATGCCCTTGCCCTGGATAAGAGCAATAGATAGCACACACACACACTCACCACCTAAGACTCAAAGGTCAGTGCACATATCTAACAAATAAGAGGCAAATGGTAGCGCACACACTCACCAGCAAAGGAATACAAATAACAGTCTAAGTACATACAACTACTGAAAGTGATGCCGTCCATTGTCCATAAACGCTACTTACCAATGCAATGTCTGTGTACAGATAGCATCAGACAGATGCAGCTCTAAAGCACATGACTTCTAACTGCAGTAATGTCAAGGTAAGTGTGGAACCTGTAATATATGAACAAATGTGTAAGAAGATAAACTGCCTGCATACTGTCAGTCTAGTACATATCCATACATTGCATCACACATATATGCAACCATAAGTCAAACAAAAATGACAAAAGCCCATGGCACAGGCATCATCATTCTCACAAGGTGAGGGTGTACTAAGAACTCACATATGTGCAGTATATAGCATCAGTGAAATTTCAAAATTGCATACATCACATTTTTTTCCATTGCAAATTGAAATGTGTTGAAAATGTAAGCATTGTGTGTAGAGGACAAACCTAACTTACGAAGTAGGGCAGTGATTTGTAGACCAATCTCCAAGTAACAATTAGCAATGCACTGTCTGTATACAGACTCCTCACCTTCCATAGCTACACCATTACCTTTCTCTAGTGTAGATTCAGCCCTTTGAGCACTGTGAATATGCAAATGATGTATGAAATCATTAGCATTCCTGAATAACAAAAAAATCACTTGGTGTAAGGGATATAAAAATGGTGTAGGTAGCCACATGATTGCATGCACAATCCTTAGGACTGTAGAGAGGATCAATAACAATTCTTAGGTGCTAATAGTTTGCAGCTACTTCTGATTGCTCTGATGACAACAAGCAATACTGAAGTGACTGTTTTGTCTGAAGATTTTGTATCATGCAAAGTAGACTTACAGTAAAAAGGTGTAAGCACCTTGAGAGGTATGAGAATAACCTTAGCAGCATTGACATCCTTGCAGTAAGAGAACACTGTCCATCCTCTGCTTAAAATCTGTCTGAAATGCTGATCATGCATATTATACATTGAAACAAAGATGCAAATAAATGACCGTGACATTGCATTTATGTAGTTCTGATGTTCTGAAAATAAAGAGAAGTTGCAGGCAGTGTTGGCAACCTGACATTAAAATGCTGTGGATCATTATTACTGTAAATTATTGGTAAATATGACATTGATTTAGACATGTTTAAGCAAATGAAAAGGTAACATTTTCTAGTCTGTGTTGTTGGTCTAGAGGTATAAGAAACAACTGAATGTCTGTTGTTATCACACTAAGTTAAGGGTTCAATTCCAAATAGTGTGGTGTCTGACAGAGTTAATGCATATTTTCTGAGAGTATGATCAGGTTGTGCCATGCACAGACCTAAGAAACTTCACAGTCCTGACTTTTCATATTTATTACCCTATATGTGTTACTGCTGACAATTGTCTATTACTTAATTTGCTTTTTTTTTGTGTGTTCCTTTGCATGTGTTTTGGCACAGTGCACTGCTGACTGGCAGCGTTTCAAGGCATTAAACAAGAGTCCACTGCCGACGGTACACAATGAGAAACTGGTCTTGCCATCAGTATTACATTACACATTTGCATGGGTGTACTTTGATACAGCACTCTGAGCAGAAGGAAACTAAACAAATACATTTCTGCAATTTGCATTAGCACAAACGTTTGACACCAATTTGCAGCATTTCTAATGAGTGAGTGGTATGCACATTTTATATACTCATTTCTGTGACAGAAGCTGCAAATGCAGTGACTTTGACCTCATTACACAGTTTTTCCTGGGTTCAAGTCCATATAGTGTGTTGGGACTGTGGAAATTATTCCAGATGTAGGAATCACTTCCATCATAACTCTATATGCTTTTTATTCATGGGCACCATAGAGCGAGGAGAGCCCTCCACTTTTACAGATCATCCATACCTCTGCCCTTACATTTTCTGCACCTCCAACTGCTATGATGATGTCAGCTCAGCACACATATTTCCAGTTGTTTTGCAAGTGGGAACACATATTTATTCAAGCTGCTGTCTGCAGAAACGGATTTAGCCTCAGAAGCCTGTAATGGAGCAGATCTATTTAGTCTCAGAAACCTGTAATGGAGTGGGTTAGTGTCTGGACTGACAGGATTTAATTGCAGAGTGGAGCGGGAATGCACGGAAGCTGAATGCTACCGGAAGATGGAGTCTGTTGTCTATCAGAGTGAGTGTGTGTGTGTGTGTGTGTGTGTGTGTGTGTGTGTGTGTGTGTGTGTGTGTGTGTGTGTAAATGCCCCCAGCAGGATACATCTGGTGGCTAGAGGTACTCAGGCTCAAACCCTGTACCTTGAGTACAGGTAAAAGGAGCCTAAAGTCCCTAGCCACCATCACTTGCAAATTTGTGCTTCACATTGTTGTTCTGTTCCTCTGGTTTTGCAGGACTGGTAAAACAAAACCTTTTATTCTAGCAATTTATTTTCTAAGGTTATAAAATCAGTATTTGAAATGTGTCCGTAAACCTTTTATTCTAGCAATTTTCTAAGGTTATAAAATCAGTATTTGAAATGTGTCCCTATTTTGGGGCTGTATTCCCCCATTATTGGCTTTGTTTTGTATTTTTGTGCTAAGAGGTTGAGAGCTATGGTAAGAAGTGATAACTGAATTCACTAAATGATATGATAGCCATTTAAGTTTGTCTTCCTGTCTTTTAAGAAACTGCTGGTTTAGCTTAGTGGTATATTGCTCTGACTGTCATGCACAAGGTACTGGGATCAAGACTTGGCAATGAAATGCATGGTGATAATGACATTTTATGCAAGCAACTTTCCAAAATTATACATGCAATGTTTAAAATGTGTCCCTGGTTGTTGGCCTTTTGCCTTCCCCAACTGAAAATAAGTTCAAGAAGCTGTGCAACATGCCTATGGCTTACACTCTACTGTGATTCTGTATTTATATATTGTGTGTAGAAGTAGACTGTTATCATGGAAATGATCTGAATAGGGCAGTTTTGTCATTATTGGTGCATGCATTTTGCTTCATTGCCTACTGAAAAAATGTTCAAACAATAAATTTTAAAATGCAGTTGTGTGTGGAGGTAGACTGTTATCATGGAAATATTTGGAATAGGGCAGTTTTGTCATTATTGGTGCATGCATTTTGCTTCATTGCCTACTGGACAAATGTTCAAACAATACATTTAAAATGCAGTTGTGTGTGGAAGTAGACTGTTATGGAAATGTTCTGAATAGGGCAGTTTTGTCATTATTGGTGCATGCATTTTGCTTCATTGCCTACTGGAAAAATGTTCAAACAATAAATTTAAAATGCAGTTGTGTGTGGAAGTAGACCTTTATGATGGAAATATTCTGAATAGAGCAGTTTTGTCATTATTGGTTAATGCATTTTTGTTTCATTGCCTACTGGAAAAATATTTAAACAATAAATTTAAAATGTGCTCTAACTTTAGTCTAACAAGTGTGTTGTATTATACAAGGAATATAATTTAATACAATCAGGAAGGCGAATCAAGGAATGCATACATGTATGCATGGCCCTAAAACTGTGTTTGAAAACAGCCCAGAGGAAAGTGTGAAAGGCTCAAAATCATGGGCAAATTTTAAGATCTACTCTTGTTACCAAATCAATGGATGAATGTAAAACAGTTCACATCACATTACCTTGACCTGGCCAAGCCTTTTGACACAATCTCCTACTCAGGTGTAGTACAAAAGATGAATAATGTAGGAGCAAATATTACATCACCAGCTGCATTGCCAACTTGGCTCACAGGATGCAGGAGATCAAAACAGGGGAAGAGACCAGTCACCAATGGAGTCCCACAGGATTCAGTGCTGAGACTTTTTCTGTTTGGCATATACATCTCAAAAGTAAAAGGAAATAGCAAAGAGCTTTGGCCAGCTAAGTTTGAGATGACTGCAGGTTAGGAGAAGTTATTGAATCCCTAAATGACTTAACCATCATGCAGGAAAGTTTGTCCCAAATAATAACTGGTGTCAAAATCATGACAATGACCTCTGAGAACTGATCCAATTGTTTAGCATTTGGGAATTTGTCTGTACAGTGACCTAACTTTTGCCCAACATGTGCCTAGAGTCATAAGAAAGCCTTTCTATATTGCACAGCTTATAAGCAAATTGATTGTGACTAGATCTAGAGATGCTGTTGTCCCCCCTTTACAAAACTCTCATTATGTCAATAATTTTGTATAATGCCCACTTTGGCATATATCTGTCCAGCCCCATGCAGGAATACCTTCACAAGTACTTTACTAAAAGGATACAAGTCCTAAACAATAGGTCTTGCATGGACCGTCTCAAAGATTTGTTACTATACTCAGTATCCTACAGATTGCTTAGAGGTGACATGTCTGGCATACAAAGCATCCTCCGACATAATACAGATGGACCTACTGAACATCAGCACATCAAATGGCATCAGAAATACTCAGTCCAGGTATCTAAACTGAATGTTGTGGAAAGATGGATATATATCACAGAGGCTACCACTGTTACAGAACAGACTATCCATAAAAATAAAGCAAAGCTCATCCATCCATATTCAAATGCAACTTGGATCTAAGGATGGGTAATAGAAAATGTACTCCAAGATTTCCCTTCATGCCACTAATGGATAGAGGCAGTTCCTAAATGCTGCATCCGTTACATGGGTCCCCTCAAATTATCTATGGTATGATCACAGTTGTTCTCACTAGGGCTAATATACAATTATCAGCCATGTGGATAGCTAAGACCAATCAGAAAATGTTAATTCAAGTACCAAAAGGGAATTAGCTAAACTTAAAATGTCCTCCAAGCAAACCTATGTTGTGGTAGAGTTCACTAAGTGCCCCTGTCACACTCAGCCCACCCGCCCCCAGTCTTTAACAGATTCCGGCGCCTATGTTTTTATTACTTGTTTTTCCTTGTGCACTCGCTTGCTGCTGAGTGTCACAAAATCATGTTTACCTGCTTAAGGAAAAAAGTGCAAAATGTTATTTGAACAGCCTTCTGTAGCGCAAACAGTCTTAGTGAAGATGCACAGCCATCAGTACTCTGGACAGTACCTAATGGAGAAAATCTACCTGCTGGCGTAGCTTTTTCTGTGGTACAAGGTAAAATTGCAGTGTCTTTCGAAACATCACCCAGGTAATCCAGGGTTCAAATTCAGATAACACTTTTTAATAGTGTATCAGAATACAATTTCTAACAGTACTTTGATTAAGAACGCGCACATTGTTTGGATGGCGCAGTGGTGCAGTGGTAGTGTCACCTCACAACAAGAGGTTCTCTGGTTCAATTCTCAACTGGGGTGCCTTCTGAGCAGAGTCCTCCCTGTGTTGGTGTGGGTTTCCTCCCACATTACAAAAGACATACATCTGGAGACTTTCTCCCCAGGCCTCTGCTGAAAATTGGCTTCATTCCAAGTCAGACTTTCCCAGTTAAATAAATAAAAAAGAAGGTAACGCTGCATACAATTGGCCTTCATAGTTATGTTTATTGTAAGAAATGTCTCATTAATTCTTTGATAGATAAATTTTTCTAAGTAGTATATCTCAAAAATTATTTACTTAGTATATCTCATAACTGATTTACTTATAGGTTCATAGGTTCATAGGTAGGTACCTATGAAACACAGCTGAGTGTTTGTGTAATTGTTTAAGTTGGTGAATTATGATAATGAATTAAAACTGTACTTTTATAGCTATAATGGCAGAATACTTAAGTTAAAATAATGTTTTCTCTTCACATAGGCCAAGTCTGTTTTTAGGATGGTATGTGTAGTGACGTATGTATTTATGCATCATACTTCAACCTGTATTAATCATCTCATGAAAGTCTATCCATGTGACATTCATTTACAAACAGTAATACTGCCTCTTGCATGGGGATGTATTTCACAGGACTTCTTAAAGTCACACACATATAGTTCTATCTGAAGCATATCTCCATTCATACTGAATGTAATTTGTAATAAATAATGCTGAAGAGTGGTTCTCCTGTAGCACTGACAGATACTCACCTGATTTAAAATATATGCATTATTCCTTTCTTAGGTTTGATTTTTCACATTAGTCCACCATGTTTTTTCAGTGTGTAATTCCAGAAAGTTATGTGCCAAGTCATTCCTAACATTCAAATTCTGGCTTTAATGACCACAGCTATTGCCCCTTAGTAAGAAATGTTGTTCATATGTGTTGATGTAGGAAGAACAGGTAAGGTCAGCAATGACAAAAACTGACAGACAGGTAAGTCATTTGAAATGATGTCAATATTAATTGTGTGTGCTGTGTGAAGAATGAAAGCATGTCTTCTGTCCCTTGTAGCCTTCTTTCCCATGGCACTAGCTAAAGCCCTGATATTGTGAGACAGACATAATAGTACTGATGTGGGAAGGAGATAGGCTGAATCTGTATCAGTGTGATACAATAGTAGCTCTGCTTATTGCTAAGTAAATCTCTGATGTTTGCAATGAGATGTGAAAAGGACAAATGTGTCACTTGAATACACTTATTGCTCTGGTCATTGCTACATATACAGACTGATTGCATTTAAATTACTGTCAGCATTTTTCTCTATCATATATTCTTTTCTAATGCCTTTTCCATTTGCTCTCTGCTCAGCAGCCTGCAAAAAATGGTTCACTCCCTAAGGAAAAAAGTAAAAAATGTAATTTAGCCTGCATTATGTAGAACAAGTATGTCAGGTATCATTGCATGGTCCTCCACACCATGGGTAGTACTCACTCCAGAAAATGTACCTGGCAGCTGGTCACTTCTGTGGCACAAGGTATAAATGAAGGGAACTGACTGCAAAAAGTCACAGGAGGCATTGTTCGAATTTTGTGTTGAGATCCCATTGCACTTGTTCTCTCTATATATATGTAATATATTTTTATTTTTTAATTTTTTAATTTTTTTGTCTGCATTAGCTTTCTGCTAGGAAGTGCACAAACACATTTCACTACTTAAGGAAAAAAGGGGAAAATTTAGTTCAGGATACCTTATGAAGAACAAATACATCTAGCAACATTGCATGGCCAGCAGCATTCTGTATAATAGTCAGTGGAGAAAGTACACCTTTCATGTAACTTTCTCTGTGGCACAAGCTGTAACTGTAGTGTGTTGAGAGGGATAAAGTACATAATGTTCTGTTTGAATTCTGTTTAGAGATCAGATTGCAATTATTCAAAAAGTGCGCATTTTTTTTTCATTTTAATTTGCATTTGCTCCCAGATTGGCAGTATGCAAATACAGTTCCCTATCTAAGAAAAAAAAAGTGAAAAATTTAGTTTAGGCTACCTAATGTAACACAAATATGCCTGGGGACAATGCACTTTCATTAGTACTCCAGGCAGTACTGAGTGGAGACTTTCCACCTCTCTCATGCCTGCTTCTCTGGCACAAGATACAAGTGCAGTGAGATTAGATAAATAACACAACTAATCAAGGTATATATTTCTCGGAGGTACAGGCCAACATGGAAGGACTGTGGCTGACCAAGTTCGCAGATGACTGCAAACTGGGCGCCATAATCGACTTTCCAGCTGACACAAGCATCCTCCAAAAGGGCCTCATAGAAACAGACAACTGGTGCCAGAGCTATGGCCTCAAGCTAAATGCAAAAAAGTGTATAGTCATCCCCTTTGGCAAAAACAAAGTGCCCACAAATTACCACATAGGTGGTAATCCATTAAGTACAGAAGAAGTAATTAGGTACCTGGGGACCCAAGTTGATAGCAATCTCTCATTTGACAACCATGTGGCCAAAGTGGTTAGAAAAACATTTTATATAGCCCACCTAATCATGAAGCGATTCACATCTAGATCAGGGGAGGTCATCGTGCCTCTTTACTCATCCCTCATCAGGCCCATAATTGAGTACAATGCCCCTTTTGGGATGTACCTTACCAGACACCTGCAGCAACTGGAAAGACCCCAAAAGTACCTCACCAAGAGGATCAAAGGGCTCAAACAGATGCCATATGCTGCCCGGTTAAAGAAACTCCAGCTCTACTCAGTGGCATACCGCCTGTTCAGAGGCGATCTGTGCCTGACGATAAAGCCATGTCCAACCCGGAATTAATGGACATGCTGCACCTCAGAAAATCCAAATCCCATCGAGCTACGCTCTCGAGAGACTTGAACCTCAGCACTGAAATAAATAGGACATGCTGGAGGGACAGATTCATAACTCAGAGGCTCCCTTCACTCTGGAATAAAATCCCAGTCCAGGTTAGGCAGAGTCCCTCATTGACTCTCTTCAAGAGGAATCTTGATGAGTGGATGGGAGATCGTAGGTTTACCCCAGGTATCACTTCTGTGTCACTGTTAGACAGAGGCACAGTATACTAACCTCGAAAAAGGGCATAGCAAAATAAATTTAAAATGGGTGGTGAAAGCCAAACACATTCTGGCTAGGCTTTTAAATGCCCTAGGGCAGATAGCCTAGTATGAACCTATGAACCTATGAACCTAAGGGTTTGAATCCTACTGAAAGATCATTTTACAATGAGTGCAAGAATCTCATTTCTCAAAACATTTTGATTAGGACTGTAAAAATAAAAAAAATGATAATGGTAAACATTTCTTGCAAGCAATTTATGAGTAATGCTTGCAAAACTAACCTTTTCTATTTAGCATATATCATCAATGTTTCATATATAACCTCAAGCTAATGTCTGTACAATGTATTAAACTTGATGAGGACATTTATTTAAAATTCATGTTCATCTGTATGATGGGCACAATACTTTTGTTATAATCATCAGGACACATCACATATTCTACCTATGTGTTTAGAACAGGTAGGCCCAGTGAAGTCTGTATGTAACATACCTCAACCTGTATGACTCAGCTGATAACTTATCTATGATATACCACTAATGATCTAGTTGGCCAACACAGATACTCATTATGTCAACCATGAGGCACACCAGGAGAGATTAACTCATCTCAGAGAGGCACAGGGTAAGGATAACTCAGGTCCAAATTCAAGTCAAAAATTATTTTCATTCACTCAGTCACTAGCATCTTGGGCAATTATACCTCAACCTTCATCTCAAGCATGCATGCCTTCCCCAATACATGTTGCTACTTGCATTAAGCAATGAACACACCAGATTAAACGTATGTTGATTTAATATCCATAATCAGTAATTACTTTTCCTGGATAACTATATATAAAATATTAACAGCAATAATATGTCAGGAACAATTCAATTATGGTAACTGCAACTATTACATTTGAATGCATATATTCTATCCAACATAGGCAAGTAAAGATTGCTCTTTCTTATATCATAGCTGAGAGATTTGTTTATTTTATGAAAAATTATTCATTTATTAATTTATTTGACATTTGTTAATCAAGTTAGTCTGATAGGGCAAAAAGCCCTTCTTCAGTGGTATCCCAGGGAGAAAAGCTCCAAAAATAATACAAATAATAGAAAAATACAAAGAGTAATTTACATGACTAAAATTAATTACTATGAGCAAGTTGAATCAAAACTAAGCATACATAGTACAAAGTATGATAGTGACAGCGGCAGCAATCAAAAGACAATATACTAAAATTGTACAATATATACTAAAACTGTGTAATATATACATAAATATGTAGGTCCTTTAAGACAAGTGATATAAACAGGATATTAACACCTTGTGTAAAAGGCCAATGAACCATCAACAACTTAGGAAGCTCAGGGAGCAAAGGAAACTGTTAGCAGAGTATAAAGAAGCCACAGAGAAGGTGAGAGAATAGGATACAAAGTTTTAAAAAAGGGACGGTACATTAATTCAGGTCATAGAGAGAACAACTTTATAGGAAGTGAAAGTTATGTTAAGTAGGGTCATTGCATGGGCCGGGTAAAGATTTTTAGAAGTTTTCTTTCAAAGTTATTTTAAAGAACTTAGGTTAAGTGATAGATCTAAAACTTAAATGGAGGTAATTTCAGGTATTTGCTACAAAGTAGCTGTAGAGGAGTTTACCAATTAACTTGCTGGGCTTATAGACATGCAGTATATATTGTCGAAAGCTATGGAGAGCATGGTTAAGGGCATATGGATGAACTAGAGTAGAGAGAGTGGGGCAGAAGGAGGGTTTGTTTAAGTTAGAGTGTGCCATGAGAATCTTGGGTAGTAGAATTTGGTGATGAAATTTCAGTCACTGTAGTCTTTTTAAAGCAATACAGTGGTGGGTACAATAAGGTAGGTTGGAGGCAAATCTAGCAATTCTATTATAGGTAAGTTCTAGTTTACACAGACAATTGGATTGGACATTTTTGAGTATAAGGGCTGCATAGATAAGTGTGGGAAGTAGAAAGGCTTGTGCTAGAGAGAGTCTTGAAGCATTTGAGGGGAATGTTTTAGGCCTGTATAACACACCCAGATTTTGATGTGTCTTTTTAATACAATGTTGAGTATGGAGATCAAACTTAATTTGGTCGTTGATGATAGTGCCTAGAAGTTTAGTGCGAGGTTCGGCAGAGATGGGTGTGTCTTTCAAGGAGGACAAAGTAAAGGTAGCTTTGTGATGCTGGAGAGCTGTAGGCAGGAATAAGAGAAGTTTGGCTTTCTTTGGGTTAAGTATCAGTTGGTTGGAGGTGAGCCATCTTTTGACTCCATGAAGGGACTCTTGGGTGAGGGTGTGAAGATGAGTGATGTTATCTGAGTGGGAGATAATAGCAGAGTCATCATACTGAATGGTAGTAGAGAGTGGACAAGAAGAGTGGAGGTCATTGATAAAATCATTAAAAAGTAGGGGTTCCAGGATGGACCCTTGGGGTACCCCTGTTTGAACAGGTAGGAAGGGAGAGATAGTGGATTGTCATTTCACTGCCTGGAATCTATTGGAGAGGTAGCTGGAAAACCAAGTTAGCACAGAGTTAGAGAGGTTAAGTGAAGCTAGTTTGGACAGAAGTAGTCTATGAGAAACAGTACTGAAGGCTATAGAGAGGTCAAGAAACAAGCAGGAGAGTAACTTATTGTTGTCACGAGAATTTACAATAGTATATATGAAGGATGTCAGAGCAGTAGCAGTGCTGTGTTTTGGGTGAAAAAACTGTGTGGACATGAGAAGATGTTCTTGCAGAATGTGTTCAAGAAGCTGTTTGTGAATGCATTTTTCTAGAATTTTTGACAGCGGAGATAAGATGGCAATTGGTGTGAATTTTGAGGGGTCAATTGAGTTACCTCCTTTATGTAGGGGAATGATGCAGAATTTTTTCCAAATGTTAGGTATGGTGTTTTCTTTAATGGCTCTGTTTACTAGAATGGAGATGGGGAAAGCAATAGAATTGGCAGCAATTTTTAAGAAATTTAGGGGTAGATTGTCAAATGATCGAGAGCATATTTTAAGTTTACTAAGAAGAGATTTAATGTAGGCTATAGGGATGGGTTGGAGAGAAAAGGTGACAGATGGAGTAGAAGAAAAGGATGTGGAATGGGTGATAGTATCATTTTTGGTAAGCTTCCAGATAGTATTGATGAAAAAGGTATTAAGTAAGGAAGCAGTATCAGAGGCAGAGCTATTAGGGCAGGGGTTGGGTAGGGTTGGGCTTCCAGGATGTAGCAGCTTGTTAACTGAGTGCCAGAATTTTTGAGGGTTGGTGTGGAGGTTGTTGAGTGGTTTATGAAAGACGTTTTGTTTATATTGGGTTATCTTTTTTTTAGTTATGTTGCAGAGCTCTCTATAGGTTTGGAGATCAGTAAGGGAACTGGATCACATCCATTTTTTCCATACACTATCTCTCTTAGTCATGAGAGCTTGGGTAGCTTGGGTCAGCCAGGGGGCAAAACTGGTTTTAATCATTAGCTTAGGGTATCAGGTAGTGTGGAGGGATTATGATAATAGTTTGTACAGGAGGTGAGGACCCAATCTAGAGTGGAGTCCTGGTTGGTGGTTTTATTAAGGTGAGTAGGGGTAAAGATTAGTTGGGAGAAACCAAAGAGGTTGATGGAGGTGTTTGGAGAATCAGTGTCGAGGGACTTCCGGTTGATGTTGACATCACCTAAGATGACAGTTTCATAAGAGATAGTCTGTGAGATCCAAGATAGAAGAGCCTTAGGGTGAGGATGTTGTTATCAGGGTGAATATAGATGGAGGTATTTATTTAACTGACGATTAGTGAGAGGATTTCAGCTGGATGAAAGTTAGAGGAAGAGATGTCAAGAGGTTGAAGAGTGAGGCGGTTATAGTACAGAATAGCAACACCACCACCTGTCATCTAAAGCTGATCTTGGAGGAGGATATTATAACTTGGTGAAATAATTTCTGAGTCAGATATGTGAGGTTAAGCTACGTTTCAGAGAGGCAGAAGATGTTGGGGTATTTAATGAGATCCAGGCATGGAAAAGGGAGATTTTATTCATGATACTTTGAATGTTCATGGACAGGATGGATAGGTTTTTAGAGTATGTGGGTGTTGGAGTCTGAGAAGGAGAATGAGGGGTAAAGGACTGGGGATGTGAGGTTAGAGAGGAGCTAAGATCAGGCCCAGGGTTAGGGTGTATATCATCTGCCGGTAATAAATTGGAAGTGAGTAAACTGAGGTAAGTAGGTAGATAATATTGGTGGAAATGTTTTGTCCTCATTTTGAGGGGGAATGTAGTTAGGAGAATATCTTACATTTGTGCATAGTAGTGTTAAAGTGAGGAAATAGGGATGGGGCTATAGAGAAGGTGTGAGAGGCAGAGGGAGTAAAATGTACAATCATGTACAAATGTAAAATGTAAAATCCGTACATCTTCTTTTTTACTGGAGCCTTGGATGGTCGTGCTGGGTTTGCTGTTGATACTCTGGATCCTTTTGTTCTTGTTCCCGGCTAATTATCACACGATGGAAAATCTAAATATAGAGTTGGACTATACACCGAAAGTTGCTAGCGATGCTATGAATTGGAATACCATCTTCCACCAACGTGAAAATTCTTTATTGAATTTTAACATCCAAGGAAATGCTGTACAGGAGGTGAATACCCACAGTGAAAACATGCAAGATTTTTATGGGGAATTGAGGAGCCTGGAGAATAATCTTTACAAACTCCATAGGCTCATGCAACAACTCAACCTGGAGCTTGGCAACAGCTACCTGAGATTACTTATTGACTATTTCCAACCAGCGGAGAACGAACTTATAGATAAAGTTGAAGGTGAGCATAAAAATATAATTGCAAAATATAAAAGTGAGCATTGCATATCCAAACTGAATAATATGCTATCGCAAGTGACTTTCTATAGCAATAAGCTGGAACAAGTGAAATTAAAAAAGCTTAAACGAGATTGTAATGATTTTCATGTCGGCAACATTTTTATATGGCCGAGGTATAATGAAGCAGTAGTAACTGGAGAGACTAATCGAGCTAATAATGATATAGCAAACAGCTCAACTACTAATACGACCGCTGTTAATTTAGACAGCATTACATCTAGTAGTGGCGTGCCTACTTCACCACAATCAGAAGTAGACATTATTTCATCTGCCTCTTCTTTACCTTGCAATCAGCAAGGTTTGAAATATTCAACCACAGGAGCCAGACCGAAAGAAGGTACAGGTGTATTAAACATTACTTCTAATACAGCATCGATTTTAAACTCCCGCCCGCATAAACAACGAGCCCGATCGCTCCACCAGCAGGGGAAGGGGAAGCGCAAGATGTCAGGAGACAACTGGGAGAACAGGAAGAAGAAATTTTGAATACCCTGTTTTTCAACATTTCGTCTAGGGAATTAACTGAAACTGAATGCTCCGTACTTAACAAGGGTTTATCTTATATTCCCTCACGAGGCAGTGAACTTTCAGACACTCTCATAATGCTTCGGAAGTTTACCAGAAAGTTGGCTTTGAGACTTTTATTTCAGAATCCTGAGTGTAATGATGGTCTACCTAAAACTACGGCCCTCAAAAGGAAAAGTACTTTTACTCCACCGTTACCTGGCTCCATAGAGTGCTTTTTACGAGCATGTGAATTTGACTTTTACACCTATTATAAAGAGAAAGGACATAAAAAATTGTTCTATAACATGAATAAATCACAAAGGTGTAGTTTAGATTCATTGTGCAATGATGAAAGTGTGGTATTTAGACCCGCAGATAAAGGGGGGGGGTAGTAATAATGGATTCCAGCTTCTATAATAATCTGATGATTATGATGTTGAGTGACGATACAGCATATTTAATGATTAACAGATCTGAAGTCATGTCAATAATTAGGAATGTCCAAGATGTACTTTATGATCTCCTAATGTCAAGATGCATTGATAAACAGCTTTACGACTACTTGGATATAGAGGCCCCTTTAATTCCTATTATAAAGGGACTCCCCAAAATACATAAAGGGATATATCCTCCACCAATACGGCCAATAGTATCAGGCCAATCATGGGTTACTGAGAATGCCTCACAGTATGTGCAATATAAATTGGTTCCTTTGGTAGAAAAAATCCCTACCATACTAAAAAATTCATATAAATTATTGGAAGATCTTGAAAATTCTTTATGGATTGAAAAAGTAAATCAAGAGACATTATTAGTTACTTTAGATATAAGGAACTTGTTCACGAGTATACCCAATGAATTTGGTGTGGAGGCCGTCAGAAGCTGTTTAAATGATTATAGAATGGGTAACCAGAATGAACAATTTGTGATAATGTGCTCTATTAGAGCTGATACTTAATAATAACATCTTTATGTATCAGGACAAGATCTATAGACAGACATGGGGGGTAGCCATGGGCACCCCCTGTGCGAATGTCTATGCTAATATAGCAGTATATGAATGGGAGAGAACCTACATTCTAAATAATGAAAACTTTATTACCAATGCAATTTATTATAGGAGGTTTGTGGATGACATTCTACTTTTTTGGAATGGGAGTGAGGAATCCTTACATGATTTCATTAAATATATGGAATCAACTACATCCTTCCTTAGCTTTACTTATGAAGCTTCTTTGAACAAGGTTAACTACCTTGATGTAACAATAATGAAAAATAATCTGAATAGATTTACTACATCACTATTCAGAAAACCCTGCTGGAAGAATGCCATACTACACCATGAGAGTATGCATCCACGCCATATTTTTCCTAATATTGTAAAAAATCAAATGGATAGAATAACCAAAATATGTAGTGACACCAAGGACAGAGAAATGTTGTTGAATTTTCAAAATAAATGTTTTATGAATAGGGGTTATTCAGACTATTTACAAACATCTTCTAAAGATAGTAATTTAATATATTTAATATATCATATAGTTTTTTGAAATATATACATATTTTAACTAGATTAATATTAATTATTTACATTTTGAATACCTTAAAATAAATGGATATTCAGTCAAGTATATATTTTTACGTTATTTTAGCACGAATTGTCTTATAATATTAATGTATTGTGTAGACATAAGTAAGATGAATGTAACACGTTATGCTTATCGCACATAAAAACATCTTGTGGTTAAGTAAAACACCTTATTGATTTAGCTTATGATTATTATCATGTTTACCTAGACTGATAGATAATTAAATGAAGGGGAACATGTTATATACACTTACATGCAATTAATGTGTTCTTTGATAATATTATATTATTAACGTGAAGTTTTAAAGAAGTTATAATATAGGAAGCGTTTTCCGTACATGAACTATGGCTTTAAACACAAATGGTACTTAGAGATCTATAATTGATTAATTGTTTTTAGCCGCCAAAAATGCAGCTAATTGGGAGATTTGTTATACTATATAAGATGAATTCCTTTTGCATAAACTTTGTAACCTGATGAAGCGCACTGTTAGGTGCGTGAAAGCGCTTGTTTTATTTTAAAAATAAAATTATTTGCTGTTTATCGTGGAGGCTTCAGTGATTTGTTGAATAATAAGTGAGTAAACTGAGGTAAGTAGGTAGATAATATTGGTGGAAATGTTTTGTCCTCATTTTGAGGGGGAATGTAGTTAGGAGAATATCTTACATTTGTGCATAGTAGTGTTAAAGTGAGGAAATAGGGATGGGGCTATAGAGAAGGTGTGAGAGGCAGAGGGAGTAAAATGTGGGTAGGTAGAAGTAGGTGTATGAATTCTTGGTGGGAGGGTATACAGATAAGAGGGGGCAGTGTAGTTAAGGTAAAGGATGTAAGTGATGAGGATAATAAGAATTAAGCTGTTGGAGATATATAGCTTTGGAGCAAACAGAATATGGCAAAGGCTTGGGTTTAGACTAGTGGTGGGAGATATGACGTGCAGTGTGTAAATAGGAGTGGTTGTTTGGATGTAAGAGAAAGTGTTTGTTGGAGGTTGTTTGAGGTAGAAGGGAGGGGAAGGGGGTGTGGTCAATGTGTGCCAGGTCTCGGAGCACCGGAAAGCCAGAAAAAAAAAACAATCAGAAAAAGAGTGAGTGATTTTAACTGCTTGCAGAGGAAAGAAAATAGCGTAGGGACTCAGGAATAGTAGAAACTGAGGGGGGGGGGTCCAGTGTGCAGAGCAAAGGATAACATAAAAACAATAAAAATTAGTTTAGAGCAGGGAAATCGATTAAAATTACTTAAAGCACTAGATTTGGATTGGGGGGTACAGTTGTTGCCTACAGAGTTACAGAAAGAAGGAGTATAATATAACAGGGAGGTTAGTTCAGGAAGGCTGAACAGAGGATTAAAAGTAGAGGTAGGTAGAAATAAAATCAATTGTTTCATAGGAACACAAAGTGGGAGAGGGGAGGAAAGATGACATAGAGAGTGCAAGTGGAGAAAGCAACATTGGCTGAATAAGTAAGGTGGAGCAAAAGAGAAAATATAATGAGGAGAGTGGCGGAGGAGACCTTTTCATCACATATAGATGTGGGAAAGTATAACAATAAATTACCATAATTGTTTGTGTATTGCTAGACAAAATTTATTGAAAAATACAATGAAGTGACATGCCAGCTATCTAATTTTCTCTTTTTTGTCTTCCTCCTACCCTATCTCTCTCTCTCTCTTTTTATTTTGTTTTTGGTGGGGTGGAGATTAAAATTTATAAACATTCTGCTGTTTGCATACTTTGCTACTGAAAAATAAGTGATCAACAGCACAAAGAAGTAGAATGACCACTGTGGCCTTGCCTGCCACACATCCACAGATGGCAGCACAGACACACAGCACTTTGGTTTTACAACTCGTCAGTGTTTTCTCCACAACCCCTGCCCTACCTGCCCCAACTGTGTCAGGTGTCTCTCTGCCCTAGCTACTGATGCAGTGGTACCCATTGGGAGTAGTACCAGTGAAGGATGTGATTTTGTCACCTGACAGGAGCTGACAGAGTTGGTGGAGGATATAATGGAGAGTGGCCTCAATGCATGCATTGGCAGGATTGAAAAGGTCCCGTGTCAGACTGCAAAGACAATGCCACATGTGGCACTGACCCAGAGAACTGCTGTAGGAGACAGTGATGACACTTCTGAGAGTAAGGACTACATTCTCACTGTTCTCAGACTTGGCATGGGTGCTCCTCTGATGTCCCCTACCTATCCTCAACAATGGTGTCCCCGAATATTTTGTCTACAACACCATCCCTGTCTGTCTTTTATGTCCTGTATGTCTGCACATGTTTCCTAACCTACCCTATCTACGTGACCCACTCATTACTAAGCACCTTTCCCAACATTTCTTTTTCTCCTAAAAAATAATAAAAACTGGGTCCCGTTCCAACAAAAAAATACAGTCTGTACAGAGCTCACCACTTCACCTATGTGCCATCGTGAAACATTTGATTTGGTCCAGTTGGCCATACACATTACAACATTATTCTGTCATTGTCATTTATCATCAGTGTGGTGACTCTCCAAAGCCATGAAAATCTTTGTACAGTTGTACATTTATGTTGTAAAGAAGTGGATACTATGGTGCTTTCACTCCGGCAAATTCCTGTACTCTTTCCTCTGTGTCCTACTTTCTGCTTGCCAGCCCCATTTTCACCACTGTGCTATCCTCTCCCTTTTCACATTTTTAATCATGGCAAAAGTAGATTCACAAACAACACACATGGCCAGAAATGGCCGATGGAAAAGCCTTCCCTTTATGTCATCAACATTTAGCAGAGGTTGGCATAGCACAGCAATGCTGAGTGACAATGAACGCTGTTTAATTTCTTATTGCAAAAGCTGAAAATTTAAATTTAATCTGCAGTGGTCTGGTTGCTTTCACACAAAATTTCTTAAATCTACTGCTCTGTGAGAATACAGAGTAAAGGCAGTACTGTGAAACAGTTCATTTAACAGTACTTAAGCTAACCAGATATAATAAAGCCAAAGTTCCTATGTGGCTTGCTGTGATAATTAACCTGTTCATAGTCTGATGTTTTTGATAGTGTCATGGGTTTAATTCAGCTGGAGGTCAATAAATTAATTCATGACATTTCAAATTACTTTCATATATTTAACTACAAATATCTGTATTTCTCTCCATATACAACATTTCATAGACATACCATCTGAGTAGTGCAGCAAGACATTTTTGCCAAAATGCTGCAGCAACAGCATGGAAAGTTATTAAGCTAACCTTATCCTGTTTATGTCTAACAATGATTTAATAAGTGTCCTGGGGATTTAATAAAATCCACATAGGAATAGTGGAAGGCCTACACAGAAGGTACCGTGGCTGTGTCTGCGGCTCCGCCTCAGCAGCACGCCTTGCATATTAATGAAGGCATACTACTGAGGGAGAGCTGTGTAACACAGTTACAGAATCAATGTAGGGGGGTGTGTTAGAGTGTCTGGAGATGAGTAACACACCCCTTGCACTGTCAAAGTGCCAGTTATTCATTGTATGGCACTGAAATATACAATTTAAATATTCTTTTTTTTTGTGTGTTTGTGTGGCGTGGTGCAGCACTTAGCAATGGACACATGCCAGACATCTAAAAATAGAAAGTGGTTGGATTCAATTATGAATAGAAAGGTCAAGTTTAAGCATAGCTGACAGGTTTGAATGGGCCACCGCTCTGCTCAATGGTGCTTAAATGTAGTGGATATATATATATATATATATATATATATATATATATATATATATATATATATATATGTATATATATATATATATATATATATATATATATATATATATATATATACATATATGTATACAAGAGCCCTTCACATGGCTACGTAGCTAAATGGTTAGAGTAACAGCCTCCTGTAGACTAGTTGCAGGGTTCGAATACATAGCCCTGTTATTACGTAAGTACAGTTTCTGTAAGTTATTTTAAACCCTGATGAAATAATTGTGTGATTACACAGACAAGTTATTAATATCATTTTGCTAATACACATTTATGAGATGTACTATTAAGCCGTGATTAAATTTTGTATAAATACACAGAGAGGTTATTAAGCACGTATGTTGCAAATACATGTATGAGATGTATGCTAAACCCCTGATGGGATATTGTATGTATGCAAAGACATTTTATGAAGCATTTATTTTACAATTACACAGTTATGAAATGTATAATGAAATCCTGCATGCTGCACCCAGCTAAGCTCCACTAAGCACAGCTAAGCCTTGCCAAGCACTGCCTAAACAATTAATGTTTTAGCAGTGTTTAGCTGGTTTGCACATTGCTAAGCGGTGTGATGCACTGCTAAGCAATCCTCGTTTGAGCAGTGCTCAGCTTAGCTAACTGGGTTTGTGCATATCTAAGCATAGCCAGTTTAATCACTGCTTAGCTGAGCTCAACGAGTTTGCTTGGTGCTAAGCGAAGTGACACATTTTTAAAAATGGTCCAATGATGGCAAAGGGTGGGAAAACAGCTTTATTTAAGTTGAACAGGTGGGAATACAGCCAGAACCTGTTGAAGTTTGACCCGTGCAAAACTATGGCAGGTGTTGGAGAGGGTGCGTACTTCTGGGTACAGTGTGGGGGCATTCTGAAGTCCAGAGTCATGGTTGGAATCCTTGTAAAAGGCCATGACATCCAGCTGCTGCAGAGAGAGTACCAGGGGTCAGAATACAAACTGGATGCCTGGAACTGGCTGTCACGTGATCTTACCAGTGCAACTGGTATCCTCCACACAAATGAGCAGGTGTGTCACCATTATGATGACCTGAAGTGTATGAAGGGGGGGTTTCTTGGCCACTTGGCTCCAAGATGCCTGGGATGACAATACCCCACAAGTTTGTAAGTATTGTTAACATTGCTTTGCCAATGCCTAATCTGCATGTGTGATAGACAGATATGCATAATTGTGCGTTTCTCTCCCCACATTTGCAGAGGACAGAGCTCACAACCTGGAGGCCCATGCAGAACACCTGGCCAGTTTACACCATGAGTGTGGTAAGTACAGATCTTGCAATCTATAGTCATATAAACAAGAAAGAGTACAGTAGTAACTGCCAGTAGGTATATTCAGTTCTGAGTGTACTGCAATGACTGTGGTCATAGACCTGGAATGATATAAGTGAGTAATGCCAGGTACAGTTCAATAAAGATAAAAGCATGAAACCTGATAATGTCAAAGAAATAAATCTTGTATTAATAATGCTAAGGAAATAAATTTCTACTGCATTAATAATGTTAAAGAACTAAAGTTCTACTGCAATAATAATGCGATGGAAATACAGAAGCATTAATTGTAGAATTACAGCTGTATTGCAACACCTCTGTTATAGGAACTGTTCATCAATAAAGACTGTAGATATAGACCAATCACTGCATGATGACACCCCTAATAAATCTGTGTTGTTCAATATGTGTGTATTTTAGGCTGTTGGTCATGAAATTGAGTATTACAACAGCTGTGAAGTAAAAACGGGAATAATACCACTGAGTGACTGAAGGTTAGCTAATAAAGAGTGTAGAAGATATAGTGCATTATAATATTTGTCCTGCACTAAGATCTGAATCAATAAAAGGAATGGCAAATGTATATTGTATATCTCAGGATTGTGTGGTGTTAACCATTGCATTTCAGCTATATACATTCTGATCGTATGTATGCTACTGCAGGCAGGTATGAAACTGTAATAGCTGTAGATTGCAAATATACCATCTGCACCTATATATGGGTCAGGTTGCCAACCCAGCACTCTGATATGGTCAGTACACATCACAGATATTTCCACCCACTATGGGGTGAATTTTCTATACCTGCATTTTATGTATTAATGCACAGTTCACCTACTATCTCTGTCATGCATTACTCTCAGGCATGTGTGTTCAAGTGTCACTGTAGTCTTGTGTAACACTTTTTACCTCTATTACCAGGTCATAGTTTGTAAGCAGGAAAGCTCTAAGCACATATTAGATAGTCAATATTCAGCAGTGGCTTAGTAGCTCAGTTTGATAAAAACTAGGTGTAATGTACATTTTGTCACACACACACACACACCAGGGTTCAAATCCAGGGTCATGTACTACTAAATATTATAGAAACAGTTATGTATTGCTAACAGATATTCTTCCCACAGGAATTACAGGAAAATAAATGGCTGTAGTAGCTGTTTGAATGGGTAGCTAATTTTTGTGTTCAAACTCTCGGTAATGTGCATGATACATGTCTCTCAAGTGTCACTCTGTCACAGACTGTGATCACTGTTGCCAAATCCCTTTGACATTAATTTAATATCCACTTGATTTATGTCAATAGCACAGTCACACTACATCAGTCCACAGTACCCATTGGTAGTCATATATGTCCCCCTGACATGCAATAGCCCCCTATAGTTGTGTACCTGTAGGTGATATAGTGTGGCCCATACTGCCCCATGTAGATAGCTTGAGAGGTATGTAGGTACTACGGAAGCTATAGGGCACTTGTATACATAGAGTAAGGGCAGACCTGTACAGTATATAAGAGTACTGTAGCAAACAATATAGCCTATACTGGTAGTAATGGAATGTCTTTCTCTCACCCCCCCACCCCTTATCTGCAGCATAAATTATTATTGTCATACATCAGGTATGGTTTACTTTTAACATATGTTGTTCTCAAAACATTATGTTGGCCCTAGTGTTTTATTATTTTTATATATTACAATGGTTGCCTACTAACATACACAGTTGAAATACTTATGTTGATGGCCTGTTGCCGTAACTGTTACTGGCATGCTGTTACAATACTGACTTTTATTCCACTTATTGTTGTGTTCCATATGCTATGCAGTGCTATGGTACTAGGTTATTTGCAACAACCTGGTATGGTGTTATAACTAACATTTAAATGTTCTGTTCATTACTAACCTATACACTTCGAAAGAAATACAATACCATAGCTCAACTGGGTAGGCCATTTTCGGCAGATCCACCTACCCTACCTCAACCGGCCATGGCATTGGGCCCCAGCACATCTGGGACCCAACCTGGTGCTATCTCCTCCACCACCTATGTGTGGAACCACCTCAGGTGATGGGGCCCATCCTCCTGGGAGCAGGTGCAGGGAGGGAGTTATCATCCAGTGACAGCTACCAGGGATGGTGCGCAGGATTTTGCACCATGGGTTTGATGATCACTTGCACCTGATTGAGGGCAGACTGGCCAACTTGGATGGGCAGGCTGGCCCCAGCATCCAACCCCCAGCACAGTCACCTTTGGAGCAGTGAAGGAGCAGTGTTGACTCCCCATGCTCAGTCTCACTGCTGCCATCTGGGGGCACATGCCTCTCTAATTTCACAACACCCTCCCTGTCCAAGGTGTTTGCACCCCTCATGTGTCATACACCACCCTGTCTGTCTTGTCTATCTTGTCTGTGTGCAAATGCAACCTCTCCTACCCAACTTAACTCCCAACACATACTATAACCCTTTCCCAACATTCCAGTCTCACCTGAAAAAAAAAATAGGCATCTGTCCAACAAAAGATTATTGCCCCATACATAGCTCTTCATTTTGCCCCCATGTACACTGCCCACAATCAATCATTACAGCAATTAATCAACACAGTTATGTCACCCACACCCCCTCTCGCTATGATGTGAGGCTCCAAATTTCAAATTCTCTACAAGCCACACAGCACTTGCTGTACAATAAATGGAGAGCTATGGTCCTTTCCTACACCTGTCCTGAAAATCCCTACCTGCCTTTCACATTATTTCTCCCCTACTTTTCCTCAATTCACCACTTTCCTATTACCCCTTTTTCTTTACTTTTTTTGGAATTAGCACATGTTTAAGTGGCACTAATGCGCTGTGCCACGCAAACCTACTTAAACCTGCTTATAACTGCTTAAAAGTCCTTTAATCACCTTGTATGTTTCTGACACTCTTATGTACATCAGCAAAATAATCACCACTGCTGAGTTTTGAACCCAGGAGCCTGTCAACTACACCATAGTGCATTAGCCCATTAGGCCATTCACCTATAAAGCATTGCAGGTGTTTCTGTAAACATATCCTGATTGCCAGTGACACACTGCTTGTACACATAATGGGAAAAATGACAGGGTACATGGGACTATGATGCAGACACCAAACCAGTACACAGCCAAATAAATGTTGATGGATGTATATGAGGCCTGGGATATTAAGTAGGGCTGACAACTGCACAGACTGTTGCAGAATGTCCACAGTTGTGCCACCTACTTTGGCATGGTTGTCACAAAACCTATTTTGTGTGCTGAAGTACTGGCAAGTTAGTACAGACTGAGGTTAGAAAATCATGACAGACAGTTCAGTGTCACATGTCATAGCCGTCTGAACACACGTTTATGTAAATCCTGTATAACAGACTGTATGCATGCACAGATGTCTGTCAAGCACACCTGCTATATTATTGACTCAGTAGCTCAATCTTTTACATTCCTAGCATGCTTTACATTTTTCCACCCATAGTCCTGGCTTCCATTCCAGTCTGTTGCACATCAAGTACATGCTTGTTAATACAACAAATAAATGAATGAGCCCTGCAAATGTAAGCAGAACCTGTTGCTGCTACTGCAGTCATTCCTAGCATGCTGTACATTTTGCCACACACTGTCCTGGCTTCTATTCCAGTCTGTTGCATGTCAAGTACATGCTTGTCAAAACAACAAATAAATGACTAACCCTTGCAATTTTAAGCAGAAGTTGTTGCTGCTACTGCAGTCACTGCCACCCATATTAGCATGTCAAATGCCTGCAGGTTGGGACACACTTCACAAATATGTATAGGCATCCTAAATGTTGCCTACCACTCTCTGGATGGCACCATTACATGAGATATGTACTTGAGGCACATGCCTCACCTACACTGTTATGGGTACCCTCACCCTGACTATGCTGTGACAACAGAGCTGACACTGCTACCTCACTGACATATACAGCTTGCTGTCCCCCATTGTGTTCAGAATCCCCAGTATGACTCTTGGGCAGAATGCAGCAGCTGTAGCCTGCAACATATGTGGCTGTATGTTCAGCTACCTGCTAGAGACCTACCATATCTCCCAACCACCTTGAACAGGGGATCCACACAACACCCATACATAAAGGGGTAATGGGGATGGTCAGGTAACAGAGACATGTGTCACATTGTTCCCCTACAAAAATACACAGCTGATAGACCAGCAGCTAATGCAGCAGCATGCATATTCTGAAGAAAATGACGTATGACACTCACGTCTGTCTGTCCCCTTATTGACCTCAACCCACATTGTTAAACAGTAAACTGCCACATAATCAGAAAGTCTGTTCACAATGGCCAAACACAGCATGCAAAACTGTGAACATACCACATAAATCTGGACAGCTGACCATATTTTTACCTACTTTCTGTGATGCTTTAGTCCCCACACTGCAATAATGTCCATCTCACAGGCCAGGAAAAGGGCCAAGGCCTACATAAAGGCCTGAAATATAGGACTATGGTGCAATGCCATTGGCTAATTAAAATGCAACCCAGCTGTTCTGGATGTAATTAGCAAGTGTGAGCCACAGATTGGTGCACAGGCAATTACCTGTTCATTAGAATTACCTACAAAAGGCAAGCTGCTGCCTATGGTAAACAGGTCTGTGACTTTCTTTACTAAGACAGACTGCGATATCATAAGCATTATACTACAGGATTTCTGCACATAAAGGAGTACAGCACTATACCAGGTATGTAACAGAACTCCCCATGTAATGGGATACAGATGGGAGGATGCAGTTATGGGAAATAGGGAGTACAACAGTGGGTCTGTAGTACATATCTTGGAATGACATGTTGTTGTTAGTCAGCTGTCCAGCACATACAGACTTCCCTTTTGGCTCTGTCTGGTGTGACATAGATCATGGCTCTGGCCTTCTGAGTACCTCCAACAATGATTGACTCATGTGCGAATGCTACTGGATTGTGTTTTAGGCAATATTGACAGTATGTACTGGTGGATACAGCTGGCATATCACATGATGTACTGTCAGTCAGCTGCTCCCATTCTGTGAAGGTTACACAGGCATGGTTCAAACATTGTCCAGGTGTCCCTGACTGTTCCTGATGTACTCTGGTTAGGTCACTGTGTACTCCACACCCATATGTCATGACTTGAGAGCTATAGCTTGCATATCTGTTGACCCCCTACAGCATGACAGCAGGTTATAGCCAGTAGTAGTAGAGGGACACAGGCTTGGACTCAGCAACAGAGTGTACATATCAAGCATACAATACAAGGGAATGCATGCAGTACCAGTTATTAATGTACAAAAACTGTTTTCTGAGTGGTCTGGCATGTGAGAGCCAGATCGCCATAGTCTGGGAACAACCATTATGTATTGTCCAACTGTTTGCCAGACATTCACATTTGTCTGGCAGAGGGGCCACATTTATCAGGCCACATGTACACATTCTGCAAACATCTATGTACTGCAGATGTCGAACACCTACAGGGAGGATACCCTACAGCACATTTGCAATTCTGTCAGTCATTGGGTCACACAGATGTTGCTGGACTGTCCCCATACACTTGCAGTATCAGTCGCCTATTTTTCATATGGTGTCTGTATGACATGGTACTGGGATGTTGCCCATAGGGGACACAGCAGAGTAGATGGCAGTGATGGGTGTGGAGACATGACACAGCCCATCACAGCACACAGTGCCATAACCAGTATACCAAGGATCATAGGTGGTTACTAGGCTATTGGCCCTGAGGCCCTCATAGGCATAGCCTAGAGTTTAGCCCATGTTTATGGAAGTCAGCACCTGATGCCCCAGTCCAGCAGGGACACAAGTGGTACCCCAAGGTTGTATGTCCTGTTTATCATCCAATTATCTAGGTTTCACTTAAAATGGTAAAGAGGTACTCTGCTTGATGTGGACAGGGTGTCCATTCCACAGTTGGGTGAGTGTTGGAGACACACATCTGTCCTGCCAACAAGTTCTGTTGATATCACATACCAGGTTGAGGGCACATGTGTGGTTTACTTGAGTGGAAGTTGACTTGTGGATGTGCAGCAGTCCCATCAAGGTGGAGTCTGTGATCGCCTTGTATGCCAGACAGAGGTCACCTCTGAGGGGTCTGTATGAAACTGGGTAGAGGGATAGGGCTTTTAGCCTATCTGTGTATTGTAGGTGTTTGAGGCCCTGGTATTCCCTGGTGTAGAACCTCTGTGGTCTCCCCAGCTGCTGCATGTGCTTTGCAAGGTACATGATGAAAGGAGCATTATACTCAATAATGGACCTTATTAGGGAGGAATGCAGGGATGTTATGACCCTCATGTCCCTGGATGAGATACCCTTACATATGAGGTGGGCCATGTAGAAGGCTTTCCTTACAACAGAAGCAACATGGTGGTTATATGTCATGGTGCCATCAACCTGTGTACCCAAATCCCTCAAGACTGATTGTGTGCTTAGGACGTTGTTAGTAATGAGATAATTTGTGGGGACATCACTCTCCTGAAAGGGGATGATGCTGCATTTTGTGGTATGCAGCCTGAGTCATGTGTCTGAGTGAGACCCACTTGGCAGATGTCCTTAGGAGATTTGGTGATAACACCCAGCATGCAGTCTTCTGCAAATGTGGTCGACCATAGCCCACTGGTTGTGGCCTGCACCTCAGAAGAGTAAATCATGGATAACAAAGGCCCCAAGACAGAACACTGGGTTATGCCACTAGTTACAGGTCTACCGCTTGTCCTATATTGACTAGGTGGGTTCTGTCAGTGTGTTAGTGTGGCACCCATCTGGTAACATATGGATTGATGCCTAGTTAAGAGCGTATATCTATTATGACCAAGTGGGGAATACTGTCAAAGTATTTGTTCAGGTAAAGGTAGGCGGTGTGCACTGTCTGTCCCTTATCCATGACTTTGGTGACTGTGTCAAAGAAGTCAACCAAATGTAACAGATGTGACCCCCCTTGATATAGCCAAAATGTGTGCGATCGTGTGTGTGGAAGTCACCAATGACTTTGTTAATGAAGTTCATGATAATCTGTTCCATGGCCTTGCAGATCAGGCTAGTTAGGCTGATGGGTCTATAGTGTGCTGGATTGGTGGACAGTCCACCTTAGTGTAAAGAGATGATAGTGGGTGTCCTCCACTCGGCTGGAACAAAGGTGGTATTCAGGCTTTGCTTGAATACTGTGCCTAATAGTGCTGCAGGTTCATGCTTGAGGTCATGTAGGATGCATGTTGTGATGCAATCAGGTCCCATGGAAGCTGTATTCCATGATTTTGAGATGGCAGTGATGACCTGTTCCCTAGATATAAGGGGAAGGGGGCAGGTATTGGGGATGTATGGATGTACTTATGGGGGGGACAGTGGGTGAAGCTTTCACTGACTCTGTCAGACAGCAAGTTTGCTATATCTACAGCACTTGTATATCTGGTGTCCTTGATCACCACTTCTGAGCAGATCTGGGTGCTTCCTTTGAGGTTGCAGACATATGTGAAGAAGATATGATTGTCTGTAGTGAATGTCACCAATTTGGGCTCAGAGTTTGCTTTACAGGATTTCAGTAGTGCTCTTATTTGCTTGTTCAGGCTAAAAATTGCTTCAAATTGGGCATCTGCTAACTTCTTGGTCTTGGACAACAATATTTCACTCCTGTTATAGAGTCTATTTATTGCAGATGTCCACCAGACAGGTTTACTTATCCTTGCAGAGGATGATGTAGTCCTGTTAGGTATACTTGACTCCATGCATTTATACAAATTAATGTATAGTGCTTTGCTGTATTTGTGGATATTGGTGCCAGTTTCTACAGGGGGGGGGCTGTGAAGCTGTTTATACCATCCCTCAGGAGGTTGTAATCAACTTTGGAGATATTTGTATGTCTGACCCTGGCTAGATGGGTATTGTGGGAGATGGTGACTGCAGACGTGACTGCTTTTTGGTTGGTTTTACCAAGGAGGATGATACTGCAGGGATGCTGCAGTGGTTACCAATGTTGTTTAGTATGAACTCCAAGAGATCTTCACCTCATGTGGGTATTTGCATTGCCAAATTCGATGAATGTCTGGGAATTTGTGTGCTGGCATGAGTAGTTCCTCCAGTCTATGTTTGGGTAGTTAAAGTCACCCAGGATCAGAGTATAGAATCAAATCCTGATTGAGATGAACAGGTCCATATAGGCAGAATGGGCTTCCTGGTTGGATGTGGGGCCAGTAGCTAGCTATGATTTGAATAGGGGTCTTGGCAATAGTTAACTGTACTTGGAGTGTCTCCTGTTCATCTTACTGCTTGACCAGCCTGGAGGTGTGCATGTCTTACACATATAGTGAAACTCCATGTCCCTTTCCTAATAAAGGCACTATGGGGGGTAGCAAGAACCATTGCCAGAAGCCTAAAGGCCAGATGAGACAGATGGAAGCCATCTCTGGCAAAGCATCGTGGTATGTTGATCATATCATTCCAGGCTGTCAGGTATTGGATCTCCCTGGAATGGCACCAGAAACCAAGCCAATTGTTAAGGTCAATAATTTACCTTTTTGTATTATGGCATAATTCTGGGTGATGGCAAAATGCTGCTTAAGGCTAGGGACATACCTGCTAGGGACACATAATCAGTGGGTTCAATCATGTCTCACTTCACATGGCTTGGCTGTGTACTCACACACAGTCACACGTATCACTGTCACATGCAAGTCACCAACAGACACACACAGCTCCTCTTCATGGCCAAGCTGACCAGCACCCCTCCTGACACACACACATGATGCCAACTGTGTGGCACAGCCTAGGCCTTTGGCAAACCCACATGTGGATTATGTGTGTGAGGTATTTCCATGGCATTTCCAGTTGGTGCAGATGTCTGGATAGTTACATACCAAAGAGGGAGTTGTACTAAAATATTGGTCTACTGAATGAGGACTATAGAGAGGTAATGACCACCTTTTTTTCTGAATGCAATCCCTTTACCTATGAGATGAACCATGTACAAGGCTTTGCAAACCACTGCTGCTACATGATAGTTGAATGCAAAATTGTTATCAACCTGAGTACCCAGGTCTCTCCACACAGGTTGTGTGTTTCGGGGGTTGCTGTTGATGTAGTAAACAGTGGGACCATGACTTTGCCAAATGGTATGGTGATACAGTTTTTTCATTTAGTTTGAGACCAGGACCTTGGCACCAGTCTGTAGTTGATGTAACACCCTCTTGCAGTATGTTAACATAATTTGTGGAGACAATGACAGACAGCACCCAACTTACAGTCATCCACAAACTTGGCCTGTACCTACAAATACAGGTGACTGCAGGTAGCATTCATGCCTAGATACATGTGGATTATTTGGGGGGCAGCAGCTACTCACAGGGCCTCAAAATGTATACATATTGCACACACATAGGCAAGGCAAACTAGGGTTGCCACCTTCTCAAATGCCCAATGTGAGACACTTTTTGTAGTAACGTGACAGTTTGCAGGACAAACCACACCCCCAGTGCAAAGGACATAACTTCACTTTTTTGCCAATATACCAGCTTATTGTTGTAGCATTTGCCTAGATTATGGTATTTATCATAACACTTAGGTGTTTCTGATGAAGAATGCCTGTTTATGCAACTATTAGAAAAATGTAGGAAATATTTACTGTTCTACACTCTAATGACATTTGTATTGTTTTCACAGGACATACCTGGTCAAACATGGACTGCAATGTGCACAGTGGGACAGGTGGTAACTTTAACACAGTCACACTGCTGTAAGAAGATATATGTACACACACACACACACACACACACACACACACACACACACACACGCACACACGCACACACGCACACATGCACACACACACACACACACACACACACACACACACATGGACACACAAACTAATGAACTGCCCTTGTTGAGAGTAGAACCCCTACCTCTTTAGTTGTACATACTATTGCGCTACATATGTATCACATGTGCCAAAGAGTTTATGTGTCTTCCATTACTGTTCAGGTGGAAGACATCTATAGGTGCTGTAATGGTTGCCAATAGGGTGGATTAACAGGTTTGCACAGGCCCGTAAAATAGTATAATCATTACACACACATACACACAGGCAGGACAGCCACACTGCTGTGAGGGGACATGAGTGCACACACACATACACTCACAGAGGGGCTGGTTTAGAGACTAGAACCTCTACCTATCTAGCTATATACACTATAGTACTACGTACTCATCACATGTGCTATGGAGATATTGTGTTTGGAGAGTGTCTAACTGTGTTTCTAAGGTGGATGACATCTGTAGGCCCTGAATAGGTTGCTAATGGGGGGGGGCTAACAGGCCCTTAAAATTGCATAACCATTTCACCACACACAGACAAGACAACTCCAAAGGGATATGCTTACATACATAAACACTCACAGAGCTGCCAGTTTTGAGATTACAACTTCAACCTATCTAGTTATATATACTCTAGTGCTAAGTGCTTATTGCATGCATTATGGAGCTTATGTGTCTGCAGAGTGTCTAACTGTGCTTCTAAGGTGGATGACATCAACTGGCCCTGTAAAATAAGCCAATTTGGGGGTTTACGGGTAGGCATTGGCCTGAAAATGTATTAGTATTGCACATACATAGCCAAGACAGACACACTGCTGCAAGGGGATATACTTACGCACAGAGTTGCCATCACTGGGATTAGGACCCCTACCTATCTAGATGTATATACTATAGTGCTATGTACTTATTGCATGCATCACTGAGCTTACATGTGTGGGAAGTGTCTAACTGCTTCTAAGGTGGATGACATCAGCAGGCCCTGTAAAGTAAGCCAATGTGGGGGTTAACAGGTAGGTACAGACTTTAACCTGTATTAGCATTGCACATACATATGCAAGACAGACACACTGTTGCAAGGGAAAATACTTACACACAGTTGCCATTGATGGGATTAGAACCCCTACCTATCTAGTTGTATATAGTATAGTGCTATGTACATATTGCATGCACCATGGAGCTTATGAGGTTGGAGAGTGTCTGCCACTGTTGTTGGGGTGGATGACATCAGCAGCTGTTGACAAGGAGGCCACTGTTGTGGAAGACACTAGTCACAGGATCATAAAATGATTGACTATTGCACAGACATAGGCCTGTTGACCGTGTGTATACTGCTGTATGTGGAATATCTACACACACACACACACACACACACACACACACACACACACACACACACACACACACACACACACACAAACATGTCTGATGTGAAATTAGAATGCCTACCTATTATTACACACTACAGCTCACCATACTAGTTGCATGCACCACTGGTAACAATTGATGTAGAAGTGGCTGCAGCACTACATAACTCTATACCTTTCTGTGTGTGTGTCTCTCTACCCCTCTCTCTGTCTCTCTCTATATATATGTATATGGATTACCTATATATATATATATATATATATATATATATATATATATATATATATATATATATATATATATATATATATATATATATATATATATACATATATATATATATATATATATATATATATATATATATATATATATATATATACACACACATATATATATATATATATATATATATATATATATATATATATATATATATATATATATATATATATATATATATATATATATATATATATATATATATATATATATATATATATATATATATATATATATATATATATATATATATATAGCTGTCTGTATGCACAAAGATATATTGACATCTCAGTTCTATAGGCAGATGAGGCTTCTACATGGACTGAAATTAATAAGTGTAGGAGCATGCCCAGTGTGACCTTCAGTACTTACAAGGGGACTCCAGGCCAGACCTATCTGTACTCCAGTCTGTGATTTTGCATGCTACAGTCAATTGGCTACTGCACCTGATTAAACAGTTCCACACTTCCCTGATATAATGGCCAAGGGATTCCCCAGCTGTGTGCTGGCCATAATATCTGACTCATACCCTGGGTGTGTACAGATTGTGTTAGACTGAACAGGGTTTTTCATCATATGTCTGGTACATTTTACATAGCAATGTGATTTCCTGGTACATCAGTGGCAGATCATTATAGATTGACATGAGGAACTGCTGACAGACATTTGTGTTACTGACTCCATACACAGCAGGGAACCCATGCTACTGCATGGCCTGCTCTACTCTGCACTTTCTACATTTGTCTGGCCAGTAGTTCATCCATCTCCTTATATGTGGGCCTTTGTCCTGCTCCTGTTCCTGGCTTTGTCCACAGTTGCAGCTCTATGTAGTTGTAGGTATGCTGTGACTGAGGAACAAGGTGTAACACCACACACAGGGTTACAGACTTCACAACCTGACTGTACCTGTTTTGCAGGATGTCCAGCATTGTGCCCCATATGTCTGCTTTGATCGTCAGACAGTTTGTGTTGTATTGGTATTATAATGCTATGTGGTGCCCATAACTGTCAACCTCTTAGAGCTAGAAATCTGGACAAAGCCATATATAAAAATGTGACACAGGCCCAAAAACAGGGACAATTTTTCAATATTGCTCTTACAAACTTAAACAGTTGATAGAATAACATGTTTTGTATTAGCACACATTTTCTGAAGGGTATGAAGTCTGCATCTCAAATGTCTCTCATTTTCTAACATTGGCCTTTATTGATTTGCCACTTGTTTGCCAGAAAACTGGAATGCTATAAAAAACAGACCAGAAATATGTGGAAAAAATGTGGACATTCTGCGAAACTCTGTACATTTGAGAGGCATGATGGCACCACTGACTTGCTGTAAGTACTGACACAGTTACATGACGGCATTTACATCCTGCTGCTACTCTGACTTGTTACAACCTGCTTTTCTACTAGCTACCATCTAGGTTACTCAGAGCTGTTTACTGTCCATATCTGTGGCCCCCTGTACCATCATTGTCTCTGGCTTTGCCCAGCTTTCTTGCTGTAACAAATAGGTGACATATGGACAGTCTGTAGAACTCCTACCATAGGTGTAGCTCACAGCAAAATAGCAGGTGCAGCCAGTCTCAAACCATGAGCACCATCAACCATAGTAATGTACTTAGCCCACTAAGCCACAACAGCCACCAGACAATGCAGTTTAATTCCTGACACTATCAGCCACAGACATACATATCATATTGACCCTGGCATATTGTGCAAATGGAAGATGTCACCAGGTTGATTGGGACAGACCTGAGATTGTGTGGTCTGCTGTTATTACCTTGAAAATGTAATGTACTTCAGTTTTATGGGGACACAGGTATGCTGGGGGTAGGGGAGTCTAGCATTGACAGTCATGCATCTATCCTATGACCCCACTGTTTGTCATTTTCCTCACATAGTGCAGTTGGCTTTTCCTGCCTTGGGGCCTACTGCATATTATGGGGTGGCCAGTATTAGGCAGGGAGTTCTGGTTGTCCCATATAGCCATCAGTTGTCTGCAGGTATCCCAGTAGCCCACTGTATTCCCTTGCATACATGCGGCAGGTCCCTACACATGCTACCATAGTCTAGTACCACATACATTTGTTGTAAAGAAGATTGACTTACCTTGTGCTTGCAGCAGTTGAGATAACAGTGCTTTAGGACTGACTCTGATGGATGCATGCAGTACACAGTCAATACATGGTAAGGTACAGATTGTGTGGTGTGGCTCACATTCCTTTTACTATGTATGTGAGTTGGAGTGAGGTGTCAGTCCCTTGGTCCCTAGGATGTTAGTGCATGTGCTATGCATTGCCTCTTTGCCAAGGCCAGGGCATACTGGGCATGGCTACATCTGCCTACAGGGACAGGCTTGGGGGTTCCTCCTCGGAGTCCCCCTCTGGCTGTGGGGACTTCGGCCCCAGTGGGGGGCTGTGATTCCCTTCCCTGTGATGTTCCTGCCACAGCTGTTTCTGCAGGATCATATTGTGTAGCATGGCACATATTGTGAACATGTGTGCACATGTGGCTGGTAAGTACTGCAGGGATCCACTAGATGTATCAATGCAGTGGAAACATGATTTTAGCAGCCCAAACACATGCTCTATAATGTTCCTAGTTTGTGCGTGTGTCTCATTATGGCATCCTTTGGTAGGTGTATGTGCATTTCTGATGGGTGTCATCATCCACAGTTCCAGTGTATTGCCAGCATCCAACAGTAGAGGGTCATATGGGATGTCCCTCATGACAAACATCTGGTACAGCTGTGATGCATACCAGATGTGGGAGTTGTCATAACTGCCAGGTCAGGCAGCCCACACATTCATGATAATGCCCTAGGCATTGCACAATGCTCAACTTAGTAAGTTTATCTATGATTCCAGAGTGGGGATGGTGTCAAAGGCCTTGGCAAGGTCTAGATAGGCTGTGTGGACCACCTTACCCTTGTCCATGGCTCTGGAGACTGATTCAAAGAAGTCAATCAGATTCAGGAGACAAGATTGGCCCTTCACAAACCCAAACTGGGTGGGGTCCAGTGTTTGAAGGTTGCAATGTCTTTGTTTATAAGTTCCATGATAATACGCTCCATGGCCTTGCAGATAAGGCTTGTCAGACTGATGGGACGGTAGTTTCAGGGATTCAAGGTGGATCCCCCCTTGTGGATTGGGATAACTGTAGCTCTGCGCCACTCAGTGGGCACAAAACCTGAGGTGAGGCTATGATTAAACATGACACTTAGGTGAGGTGCCAGTTCATATTGTAGTTCATGTAGTACACAGCCCGGGATGTCATCTGGTCCCATGGATGCTGTATTCTTGGCTTTAGAGAGTGCGTTTTGTACCTGTGTGGCCGTTATTACTGGAATTTGACAATCTTCCGGTATTGAGATGGGCCTGAGGACAATGCATTTAAATGTTTACACAGACTCCTTACCCCCACCCTTCTCTCCCCTTAAAAGTATGACTTCTCCAGTGATGTTGGCATTTTTTACAGTATTTTCTAGAATGCATAAATAGATAGGTAGACTGTTCAAATACAGCAGTGTTTAACTTCTACAAGTGTGTGTATGTGTGTGTGTGTGTGTGTGTGTGTGTGTGTGTGTGTGTGTGTGTGTGTGTGTGTGTGTGTGTGTGAGTGTGTGAGAGGTGCAAATTAATTGAGGTCTGGTTTATACACATTTGCAATGGTGACTGCTACAACTACAGATGGCTCTAAAAGTCATTTTACCAAACAAATCTCCTTGGCAATACACTGCTGATGTTACCCTTGCAGACAGTGAATAACATCCAGCTAATTAGTGGGGTGAGTTGAGGAACAGCATTCCTTATTGAACTAAAAATATTTAGTGGCATCTTTACTTAGCTGTAGAGCTTGTTTAGCTTGCTATTCTTTGCCATACTATTGATGATCTCTGTCTGCATTTTTTTATTGGAGTTACTCATTTACGGTTTGGTTACTTCTAATTCTATCTTTTCTTGTATTGCAGTTTGTTTTGTTTTTTAAGTTTTTGTTATTTTTGGAGTTTTGAGATATCTTGGCTATGGTCAGTTAGAAAATAATTATTTTGCAGACAACCAATAACATCCAGCTAATTAGTAGGAGGAGATGAGAAATAATCCTCATCTAAAGACAAATATTTAGTGGCATCTTTAGCTGTAGTGCTTGCTTGACTTGCTCTACTCTGCCTGACTATTGCTGATCTCTGTCTGCATTTGATTTTTTTCACCTACCTACCCAACCTGCTGCTGTGCTGTTAAACTTGATGGCTTTTGACTTGCCCACTCCTACTATAAATCTGATTTTGATATTCCTCCAAGCCTCATCTCATTAGCTCATTATACTGAACACTGAGAGATCAGCTGGGGAGGCCCTCCTCCCTCCTTAGTTTATTAAACTTGAATTATTTCTGTTTTCTACCTTCCCACTTCTAAAAATGTACTTTGTCCAGCTGCTTTTACTGTATTTGTTCTTCTTCCTACTTTAGTATTTTTTTTCTGTACACTCTTTAAGAGTTCAGTTGCATTCTATCTAATGCAGTTATTACTACATGTTAGTATCCTGATTACATTGTAACTGTTGTTCTAAGCCTCTTAGTTCTGATTTAGACATTTGGGCTACAAACTAGTTATCTTACATAGGTTCATAGGTAGGTACTAGGCTATTGGCCCTAGGGCCTATATAAGCCTAGCCAAACAGTACCCTGGCTTTTTTCCACCCAAGAAAATTATTTTCCTGTGCCCCTGTCAAGCAGAGCCACAGAAGTGATCCCCGGGGTGAATTTCCTATCTCCTATCCAATCATCAAGATTTTTCTTGAAGAGTGGTAATGAGGAGGTTTGCTTTATATAGATAGCTAGTTTGTTCCAGAGTATGGGAAGTCTCTGAGACAGGAATCTATCCCTCCAGCATTTTCTGTTTATTGTGGTGACAAGGTTTAGGTCACTAGAGCATGTAGCTCAGAGGGATTGGGATTTCTTTACGTGGAGCATGTCCAACAGCTCTGCATATGACATAGCTTTGTATGTTAGGCAGAGATCACCTCTGAGTAGGCGATATGCCACAGAATATAGCTGGAGTTTTTTTAGACGGTCAGCATAGGGCATCTGCTTTAGGCCTGTGATTCTTTTAGTGAGGTACTTCTGCAGCTGTTCCAGCTGTTGCAGATGTCTTGTCAGGTACATACCAAATGGGGTGTTGTACTCTATAATGGGTCTAATGAGCGATGAGTACAGTGGGACAATAACCTCCTTTTTTCTGGATGAAAAGCCCTTAGTGATGAGGTGTGCTACATAGATGGATTTCCTGACTGTTGTAGAGATGTGGTTATCGAAGGTGAGATGACTGTCCACCTGTGTCCCTAAGTCTCTCATCACAATTTTGGTGTTTAGTGTACTGCCACCTATGTGGTAATTCATGAGTACATGTTTTTTTCTGAAAGGGGATAACTATATATTTCTTGGCATTAAGCTTGAGCCCATGGCTCTGGCACCAAGCATCTGTTTATGTAAGGCCCCTTTTAAGAATATCCACATCATTTGGGGATTCAGTAATTGCTACCAGTTTGCAGTCATCTGTGAACTTTGTTAGCCAGAGTCCCTTAGTGTTGACCTGTACTTCAGAGAAGTAGACGCCAAACAAGAGCGGTCCCAGGACTGAACCCAGAGGTACTCCACTTGTCACCTGTCTGTAGCTGTTGGAGTTGGCTACTTTTACAGTCTGGGTTCTGTCAGTAAGCCAGTTGGCAACACATCAAGTGATGTATGGATTTATGCCCAACTTAGGAAGTTTATTTATGATTCCAGAGTGGGGGATGGTGTTGAAGGCCTTGGCGAGGTCCAGATAGGCTGTGTGCACTGCCTTAGCCTCATCCACAGCTCTGGCGACTGATTCAAAGAAGTCAGTTTGGTTCAGGAGACAAGATTGGCCTTTCACAAACCCAAACTGGGTGGGGTCCAGTGTTTGAAGGTTGCCAATGTCTTTGTTTATAAGTTCCATGATAATGCATACCATGCCCTTGCAGATCAGGCTCATCAGACTGATGGGACAGTAGTTCCTGGGATCCAAGGTGGATCCCCTCTTGTGGAGTGGGATAACTGTAGCTGTGTGCCACTCAGTGAGCATGAAGCCTGAGGTGAGGCTATGATTAAACATGACACTTAGGTGAGGTGCCAGTACCTTGGATGAGGTACCAGCTTGTTATTCTAAGTGCCTTTGTTCTGGTTTAAGTACTTGGGCTGCAATCCAGTTATTTTACATTAGGAAGGTAAACTAACTGGTTTGGAGCCCATTTATTTTAGAATAGGATGGTATGTGGTATAGAGTCTTGTGACAGGAGAGGATAGTCTACACCTTCTGAGCTGGGAATTGATGTTGTCAGCCTTACTGTGCCATTATTTGATTGGTTATATGGCTAGCCTGTTTAAAAATTTGGATCTTTGTGGATGGGGTGTTTTTCAATGTCTGTTGACCAAATTAATTGAGAAGAGTGTTTCTGTGTTGAGTTTATGCAATTTTTGACATTTTTTCTCGTATTCAGTTAGAACTGCTGCCCTCAGTGAAGCGCCACCTAACAGTGATCTGTATAGTCACTGATATCTTGTGGCATAATTCCCCTTTGTAATCTGTGTAAGCTTCTTTTAAATACCCTTACTGTCAAGACAGATTTATTTTAACTACTAGAACATCTAGTTTGTGCATAGCTGAGCCTTGATTATCAAGTTCCTTATCTTGCTGACCTATTCAGTATTCAAAGTTTCCTCAATCATCCCTAGTAGATCAGTGGACCCTGAATATACACTTCTTGACTTTGTGGCCAATCTGTCTGAGATAGGTATTCTCAGGCATTTTAGCAATTGCCTCATGTACACTGAAAACTCTCTTAATCTTCTTAATAAAACAGATAAAGTAGGTGAGAGGTGTACATAAACTTCAATGCTGGAGGCAAACACTCTCATACAACCAAAACTAATCATAAAGAGATCATCAGTGACATTTGCACCACACCTACTGCACAGACCAAATACCTTACAGATAAAAATACTTATGCAGAGAAACTTACAGGTAACCTTCATAAAACACAAGACTTCCTACACACCACAATCAAAGAGGAGGTCCTCAGCCATCACATAAACACAACATTAAAACACCACCCACAGCTACACATAGTAACACTCTATCCAAGGGCTCTACTTATAAGCCCTTAAGGCAAACCAGCACACATCCATATTTCTTGCACATTGGTGATTCTATAGTGAGGTACACCAATGTGTCCCTCACCATACTGAGTAATGAAAGAGCCACAGTTAGATGCCTTTCTGGGACTAGGATCCATTAAGGCACATAGACAATCAGGTCTTTGAACCACAGGTACCAGTATGACTCTGTCATAGTCCATGTTGGTGTTAATGACCTGAGACATACCTCCCCTAACTATATGAAGCAAGACATGATAGAGTTTGCTGATTATGTGTCTCAGGTAGGTATTAGCCTAGCACTGAGTAATATACTACCTTGTCCAAGGATGATGCCATGTTACCAACAGAAAATAATTGATTTTAGCAAGGGGCTTAGCTTTTGGTGTCATTCCAAGGGAGTACAATATTTGATGGTCTAAGAGGACCTGGTTGACAGACCATGCTGCTTTGCCAGATATAGTCTGCACTTTTCCACTCTATGCTTTCAGATATTGGCAAATACCTTTTCCACCTCCATATGGTCTTTTTTAAGCAATGACAATCTGATAAACCTGCTGACTTAACTGAACCTATGAAGGAATATCTGAAGGTGGTACTGCTCAATACTAAAAGTCTTAACAAGAAACTCCACTCCCTGCAAGCCTTCCTCCCCCCAGCAGAATGTAGACATCTATGTACTGATGTAGATGTGGTTTAAAGTCATGGACAGTACCCCAGCATTTCAAGGTTATAATGTCTTTCATACCTTTAGGCTAACTACTGGGCAGGAGGGAACTAAAGGTGCTGGAGTCTCAGCCTATATTAAAACCAACCTTACATCTAGACTAGTTAAAGTGTATGACCCGCTGGAAATCATACACGTGGATCTCACCATAAACAGGGTATCTTACCCTATCCTTGCAACTTATAGTCCCCCTCCATGTTCAAGGAAATCCATTATATTTATCTCAATGTGCTAGAGATCCTCACCATTCAACCCAATATGATATTCATGGGAGATCTCAGCAACTCCTCTGGAGACTGAGAATCCTACACCACTCTACAGCACTTCTAATGCACAAGCCCAGCAATTTCTAAGCTCAATAATACCAACAACATGGAAGAATTTGGCCTATTTTCCTACCAGAGGTACAAACATCCTTGACATTCCACTCACAAACATGGGGGGGGGGCAACGTACTTCACCAATGTAACATCTTCACTCATCAGATCTGACCATAAGGCAGTATTGCTTGAAATAAAAATTTCATCTGGGGATCCAGTGAAACCAAAAACATTTAAGAAGTATTCCAAGGTCAACTAGTCTCTACTAAGTGACACCTTGGCTAAATTTCAGGCACCTCCAAACCCACTAGACACCATAGTATATGCTGAGCTATTTATAAAATCACTGCACGGCCATATTGATAGCTGTATGGAGAGAGCTGTGCCCACTCATATTAAAAACAAGGCATACTCAACAGGCAAGCCACCCTGGTAGAATCACAATATTAATTGATTATACAACAAAAGAAAAAAAGTCTTGGCTAAGTGAAGAAGGAACAAAGCCATACATACTAAAAGCTCCCTGACCAATCTAAACAGGCAGCTAAGAAGGTTTATTAATACTTCAAAGGCTAAATTTAAAGAAAAATAGTTTCTCAGGCAAAGGACAACCAAAACGCTTTTTACAGATATGTCTGCAACCTCAAGGGAAATACATAATAATGGCCAGAACTTATTTTAAATAGCATCACCCACACTGAACCAGTTGAATCTGGAAGGAGAGATGATAGAATCAATAAGCAAAGGAGAGTAGTATTGCGGAAATTAATTCATCCTCAAGTCTTGGAGAGTACATTCACAAGTTGGACCTCGTTTTTACAAAATCTGACCAAGATGACACTGATATATAGACTGTATTTTATGTAGCATATATTATGGACAGAAGTAGGTTAAAAAATAAAAGAAAGACAGCTAGGCGCCCAAGTCTCAAGAGCCCAATCCTGGTAGGCATACTGGTGCCAGGACTAGAAAAAATGACTATGCAGAATTTTCAAGACACTGAAATGTTCCTACAATGGAGTTGAGCCAGGCTCAGGGGGAAGATGGCTCCATCTATTGTAGAAGGAAATAGTAGTCGATAAAAAACACAAAAACTGACAGGGGGAAAAAGAGCCATAAAGATGATAGTGGACTACTGATGATAAGAAAAAAATTGTGTATTGTCACTATTATGCAAGAAGCCCGGAATTTCTAGACAGAAGATTTTCAAAAAGTTTAAAAGAGAAATTAGAGGAAAGAAAAATACTTGCAGAAGAAAACCTGTCAAAAGCTTCAAATGCAAATGTGTGTTACATTTATGAAAAATATTATATACACCAAAAAACCTTGGGCCTTTTGGAAAAGAAGTGACTAAGGAAGTGCAAAACTATAAACAACAAAATCAAGATATTTGTGAAATGTATAAAAAAGTAACATGGGCATGGGAGAAAGAGAGAGAGAAAGAGATCTGATATGGTGTAATATCTATGCAAAGGAAAGAAAGCCAAACTAATCAATAAAGAAAAGCAGTTCCAAAGATATTTGAAGAGAAATACAGGCAAAGGCACCTCGATAAGAAAAGTTTTACAATACAAAAACTAGCATTACAAAGGGGGAACGCTGAACATAAGATTAGTAAATAAGTTAAACAAATAGAAGCTGAAGTTATGAAATACCTGCAGAATGAAGAAGGATTTAGTGTAGTCAGTCTAATACAGGTCACATCAAAGCATAATGTAACAATGAGTCCCCAAAATAAGGAGAGACAGGTGGAGTGGAAGACATCTGAAGAAGAAATATGGATATAGGAAAAAAAAGAGATTTAATACATTGAGAAACCAAAAGTTATCAATAGAAAAAGAGCAGCACCAAATGTATTTGAAAAGAAATACAGACAAAGGGATTTGAATATGAAAAATTTTATAATACAAAAAAAAAAGAAGATGAAAACACATGGGGAAAGCAGAAAATAAGATTAGTAATGGAGACTCTAACGAAATATAAACTGAAGTTATGGATTACCTACTAAGTGAAGGATTTAGTGTAGAAAATCCAGCTCTGGTAACATCACAGCATGATAGAACAGTGAGTCTCCAAATTAAGGAAAAACAGGTAGAAGAGGAGTCATCTGATCACTTGCGACATGACGATACTCTGCAGCCTTCAGTAGGAAACCAGTACAAAAGTTCAGCTGGAGTTGCACAGTAAGTGAAGGAACAGGAAATGGTGGCAACTGGAGTGATAGCCCAGTGAGTTCCCATATGAAAGCGCAATTGATGATGCAAGATCCAGCTGCAGAGAATGTCACATGAAGATGTTCTGGAACTTTTTGTAGAATGCCCACAAGAAACAGAGAGCAAAGAATGTGACCAGTTTAGAAGAACGCAATCTAAGGGAAGAGATGCTTGATTTCACCAAAGCTAACCCCCCTCATGCCTTCTTCACATATCATCTCCTAAATCTCTTACCCTAACCTTACCATCTCAAACAAGCATAAGGAGTTACTCAGACACCTCACCTTCCTTATTCAACTGTAGCAACCTAGATCTAACTAAATTGAGACACTCCCATACTACTACCAAACTTAAGTTAGTTTCACCTATCCTACTAAGATCCCCTCTTATAACCCATCATATACACACAATTGTACATCATCTTATATTACTACCCCAATGCCAAGATATTCATCTAAATCCTGGACCCAACAACTCACCAACATGCATCCTACCTTCCAGACATTAAAATCTTTGCATTATAACAATGAATGCATGCAGAATCTACAGCAAAATTACCGACTTCCAAGCCTGGCTATCTCATTGATATTGTAGCAGTAACAGAGACCTGGTTAAAACCACACATATCAGTCAGTGAAGTTATCCCAACAGGATATAATATCCTACACAATGTCAGACATCACAAAAAAGGTGGGGGTGTATTAATCTATTATGAGTCCTTAACAATCACAGTCTTTCCCAAATCAGTCCCTACTTTTGACAACATGGAATTATTACTTGTATTCCTACACATCATTAGTAAAAATCAACTATGTATTGCTACAATATATATTCCCCCAGGCCAAACTATCACAATTTTGGAAGACTTCCTATCCTGGGTAAACCATAGTATATCCAAGGAAACAATCATTCTCGGTGATGCAAACATCAGCTAGCAAAACTTAATCTCCAACTCCCCTGCAAACAGTATTAACTTGCACAGGTTTGCACAGCTCATCACAGGCCCTACACGATCACTAACTAACCAACCAGAGTCAGCCTTAGACTGGATCCTAGTACCTCACCCACATAAATACTCCAACTCTGGAACCTTCCCAAATACTTTTAAGTGGCCACTTACCAGCCTTCACCTACAGAACCCATATTCAAATACCCAAATCTCACTCCTATAGAACATCCAGAATCCTTGCCCACTTCAACAAAAACATATTCTTAACTACCTTAAAAGCTGAAAATTGGACCTCAGTAAAAGCTCTACCTCTGGAAGATGCTGTAAATTATTTCAACAAAGTCTTTCATGATACACTTAATAGTCTAGCCCCCATTCACACAAAAAGAACAAAACTTAAACATGCCCCCTGGCTAACAAAATGTACCAAGCAAGCTCTCCATTCCATAGATTGAGCCTGAAAAGGATGGTAGATAAATAGAAATCCACAAAATAACTTAACTATAAACAGCTTTGAAATAAAGCCAAAAAATTAGTCATAAATGACAAAAAAAATGTTTTCTCTGCACAATTATCCAGCCAAAGAAACAATCCAAAAAAGTCTTGGAAATCTGATTCCTTCCTCCTCAATCCTGGAACCATGCCAAATGTAACACCTCCTGACAAAGACCCCCAACAAATTGTCTGTGTGTTAACTCCCACTTTATCAATACCATTCAAAAATCTTGTCAAAGACTCAGCTCTCAAAACTAACTTAATCTCTAATATTCATATGAGTATCCCAAATATCACTCAGGATACCCCCAGCTGTCTTTTTTCCTCTACCAAGGAAACCTCTACCAGTATCTCATTAACTCCTACCTTCACCATACAACCAGTATCTACCTCCCAAATACTTAAATTTCTTACCAAGCTAAGACCATGCTCCCTCTCTACCGATTAATATTTAAAAGTCACAGCTGAAGCAATAGCCTGTCCCCGCAGTATACTTATTAACTGCTCCATCTAAAACCAAATGTCCCCCAACTCTGGAAAAAATCCAGTATTACTCCATTACACAAAGGTGGTAATATCAATGATCTCTCAAACTATTGGTCCATCTCTATACTCTCACCACTACCAAAAATGTTAGAAAAGTGTATACATACCCAACTACTCAAGCATCACTTGGACAATGACCTCCTTGCATCAACACAACATTAATTTTTTCCCGCATATAGCACTACTACAGCCACACTGTCATTCACAGATACTGTGAAAAAAGCTCTTGATGCTGGTCTACATACTGCAGTCATCTTATTAGACTTATCCAAGGCTTTCACAGTGTCACACTCTTAGCTGCTACTTCAACTAAGAAAAATAGAATGCTCCCTTAGTTTCCTAACATGGTTTTCCAGCTGCCTTAATAATGGAGAGTAATCTGTTAGATGGCAAAATAAACAATCTGAAAACCTGGTCAATAATACTAGGGTTCCCCAAGGATCTATACTGGGGCCTTTGCTTTAGCGTTGTCACCTCACAGTAAGACGTTGTCCTGTTCGATTCTCAGCTAGAACATCTTCTGTGTGGAGACATCCGTGAATGGGCATACCTAGGTTTGAAGGTTGTGTGTCAGGGCTGGCAACCCGGCACGTACAAATCTACTGCCAATCATTAACAGACCGGAGTTCTGCTGTGGCGGCCCATAACCGGGAAAAGCTGAAAGACACATTAATAATTTTCACAAAGCATCCCAACAAAGTACTATCATGCAATATACTGACGATTTCGCTATCATTTCCTCTTCTAGCAATTTCTCTGATCTCCGTAGTACTATACAAAATGCATTTACATCTATAGAAAACTGGCTAAATGATGCATAACTATTGCTAAACCCCCAAAAATCTAGGCTCTTATTTTTCTCAACAAAACCACCAAATTCAGACTTTAAAATGTACTCACAAAACAACACAGAAATTGAACTACTGAGGACAGGAAAAGTATTAGGCATAACTACTGATGACACACTTACCTTCAAGCATTATATTCTTAATACAATTAAAAAAACACACTTCAAGCTTGGCAAACTTTACAGACATAAACTTTATTTGGATAAGCAAACCAAAATAAAACTTGCTAACACTCTACACATCCCTTCCCTCCTCTATGGAAGTCCCATTTTTAACAGCCTTAACACATCTCTCAGTAATAAACTATAATCATGTGACTATAAAATAGCAAAATTTGCCTCCAGGATGCCAAACTGCACACACCACTGCCAGGCTATGTTAGAACTGAATTGGTTTGAATTTCCCCATTACCTAAGCTATACCCAACTAATTCTTGCCCATAAACTGATATATAAACCCAATTACTGGCCAGAACTTCAAACTATCCTACAAATATACATCCCAACCCGGAATCTTTGGTCTACTGACAAACAGCTTTTACGTTTAACGAAGCCCAATAAAAGAGCTGGACAAAGCTTATATTCCTACTCAATTGCCAGGGTACGGAATGCCCTGCCTCCCTCTATCACTCAACTAGATTCATTAAAAACTTTTAAATCTGCACTAAAATGCCACTACCTTAATAATCATATCTGTTCTTTTGCTCAAAAATCTAAGCCACCATAAACAAATAAAGTTTAAATATTCCACTCATTATCCTCACATCCTTCTTGTATACTAACTGATTCTAATCTCATTATCTACTCCTAGACAATGTCTTGTACCTCATAGGAGTTAAGAACGGTTTACCCCCCAGTCCCTTTCTCAACTATATACCACCTTTTACCTCTCCCACCTCACCTTCTTCTCTCTGTCCTCTCCTCATATTTCTAATTCCAAAAAAAACTTTTTTTTTATCTGTACATAAATGTTTTACTTACATATTTTTTTTTCATCTTGAATGCCTATACTTTTAATATGTTTAGACTACATGAATCTAACTTTTGTAAATCATTAGCTAGGATTAGAAATGTTATGACTTTTTTAACAAATTGTATATTATCTCTGTTTTTTTCATTGTTCTACTACTTTGTTTACTCTTGAGTAACTATTGTAAAATTGTTTATATCCTGTGGAGCTTTTCTCCCAGGGCCTCCACTGAAAACGGGCTCTTCCAGACCTACTGGACTATCCGGTCATCAAACTGTAATAAATAAATAAATAATAAATAAACAAAAAAATTATGTAATAAATAAATAAATATATAAGAAAATATAGGGCCGGATTCACGAAGGCTTGCAAGGAGTCTAAGAGTAGAGTAAGACTCCAGACAGCCAATATGTCTGCCGAGCGATCCAGGAACAGCCGGCAGGGGCGTGCATGAGAGCTCCTAAAAAAACTCTTGCACGGACAGTGTTAGGATATGCAAATTACCTCATTTGCTGCTGAAAGCTATGCAAATGAGGTAAATTTGAGATCCAGGAAACACTAACCTGTCCGAGTAAGAGTAGTGTTATTTGCAGAAATGTACTCCATTGGTAACTGAGTACCGTTCTGCAAATAACAAAACGGAGCTATGACAGCTCCAAGTAAAGGATGCATCCAGTTGAGGAAGCATGCCAATGGCCAAATATAAGGCCATTGGCATTATTATGTGTTGCAAAATAATAAAAAAATATTTTTTTCCCCCAATCTCCGATGTTTAAGCGTAGCGCAGCGCCAAGCAAATGTGCGGCGCTCTAAAAACCAAAAAATAAATCTAAAAATAGGCATTTTATTAAATATATTCATCTGCCATGCAGGTGAATGGCATTCTGAAGACAACATGGCTACTGAGTAGTGGTTGCTAAGGGGGGAAGCTCAGCCTGAGAGTTGTAACCAAGCATTAGTAGGCAATCCTATGCAAATGAGTATTCAGATAGTAAATCCCAATTTTCCCCAGCCATGTGAACCATGTCCCTAGAGTGTAAGAGTAGGATTAGGGGAGCAACAGAGTAGAAGATAGGTGACGTCATGAGGGGGTTATGTATCAAAGACTGTAAGCTTATTGGAGCAGAGTGGCATGTGTTTGCTGTGAGTTACACAGGACTGGAAGAGGTGTGTCTACAGTTGTCTGAACTGAAACCCAGAAACTGAAGGTGTACGCCGTGGCTATCACTAAAGTTTCTTGCAAAGATGCTTACACTGTGTGCACGCATGTGTGCGCCTGTAAACCCGTCTAAGCCTGTGTGCACATGTGTGTGCCCGTGTAAGCCAGTGTAAAGCTGTCTAAGCCAGTGTGAGTGCATGTGCACCCGCCTAAGCCTGTGTAAGCCCGTGTAAGCCTGTGTAAGGCTGCGTGTGACCGCGTGTGCGAGTGTTTGTGCTTGTTTGCGCATCGCTGCCCCCTGTTGAAAGAGAAAGGGAAAAGGAAAGAAAAGAAGTAGTAGGAAGTTAACCAAGAAGAACTAGTAGAGCTGCCAGGTGAAATCAATCAGAATCAGCCAATTACACAGACAGTACACTAGCTCAGCCCAGCACTTAAAACTTTGCAAACAACATTCCCCCATGTTTTTCTCAGAAACACTGCAACACTGCAGTCTATAAAGAGAAGTGAAAACTTAAAAAGCTTAACTGAGACAAAAAAATGTTAGGGGCTGCCATTGCTATTATAAGGCAACATGTGCAAGATGCTGAGGGTGGTGCCATTGCAAATGCTGCTGAGCAACCCACAGTGAGGAGACAGAGAAGAGTGTACAGACCCAGGGTAACCTACCAGGGGCTACATGAGCTGGAGATAGTGGAGCACTATAGAGTGGACAGAGACCTCCTGCAGTAAACTGTTGAGCTGTGCAGGCCACGCCTCACACACAGAACCAACAGAGGGGAACCCATCCCAGAGGAAACCAAGGTATCTGTTGGCCTAAGAATACTAGCAAAAGATACCTTCCAGAGACCAACTGGTGATATGATGGGGATTTCACAGGCATCAGCATCCAGGATACTGCACCAGTTCCTGAATGCCATGTCAGAACATGTCGGTGATCATGTATATTTCCCCAGTTCCCATGAGGTATTAGCCAGCAATATGCGCCTCTTCCAGCAAATAGTGGAATACCCTGAGGTAGTGGGTGCAATTGACTGCATGCACATAAACATCAAAGCACCAGCCGGTGAGCGAGGTAGGGCCTACATCAACTGCAAGGGCTTCCACTCCATCAACTGCCAGGTCGTGTGCGATGCCCAGGGCATAATACTGAATGTGTGTGCTGGCTACCCTGGAAGCTACCATGATTCCAACATCTGGCATCTGATGCAGCTGTACCAGACATTTGCCAATGGGGACATCCCTGACGGTCACCTAGTGGGGGATGCTGGATATGCACTGGAGCCGTGGCTGATGACACCCATCAGAAATGCACACACACCTGAACAAGAACTCCATAATGAGGCACACACACAAACACGAAATGTAATTGAGCATGTGTTTGGGATGCTCAAGTCACGGTTCCGGTGCCTGGACACATCTGGTGGAGCCTTGCAGTACACACCAACTACATGTACCCAAATTGCATGGTATGTGCCATGCTACACAATATGATCCTACGAAAACAGCTGCAGCAGGAACAGCATGGGGCAGGGCCACGCAGCCCCCCACCATTGCCAAGGTCTGCACAGGCACAGCGTGACTCAGAGGAGGAACAACCTGAGCCTGCCCCAGTAGGCAGAAGGAGGCTTGCCCAGTGTGCCTTGGCCTTGGCAAAGAGGCAACGCATAGCACATACACTGGCTCAGTAGGAACCCTGGAAATAATACCTCTCTCTGACTCACACATAAAATAAAAGGGATGCCTAACTTGACACTACCTGTTTCCAAACATGTATAGAGAGTGTAGTATGTGCATCCGACATAGGCAGCCCTGCAGCTGAGGCATGATTGCCATGTTTTAAGCAATATAAAGCAGTGCTAAGCAGCATTTACCCATATTTAGTATATGTAAACAAAATTGCCCGTGTTAACTAGCGCAATGTTGGGCAACATTGAGCAATGTTGGGCAAGGTCGGGCAAAGTCGTGCAAAGTTGAACAAAGTCAGGTAAACATGCTCATATTTGCTTTACTGTTCCTTAAGCAGTCTGGTCTGCCCAGCATGAAAATAAAAAGCAGTGACAGGGCTCAAACCCAGGATACTGTGTATTATAGTCAAAGTACTGAACCACTAAGCCATGATAGCATTTCAGTGGCACTGACACAGCAGGACAATTGTACACTAATGCAAACACAAAGAAATGCTGTATCATGCCCCTAAAGAGGCATATGGGTAACCTCCCCCACAGGCCTATGCAGACAGAGAACATCAGGCCAGGCGGCGTGATGTGGGTTGTGTAGGCTATGAAGTCGCAATATAATATACGTAACATTGGACGCTAGGATCTATAGCACAGTATTATACCTCAAGCCAGTATGATAGTGTTAGAAAAATATGTATTTGAACATGTATAAAGTGCTAGTTTAAAAGCAAATAGTATATAATGCATTTTATTCTATTTACAATATGGCAATAAGAATGATTTTACATGTAATTGCTTGAAGCTTTGGAGCTGCAGTGTGTTTGAACTCTGACCCTGGCAGTAGCCAGCTCAGCAAGCTTATGTTTTTCACTAATGATTATCTGCTGGGTCAGGAAATTAAATGTATAAAGCATTGAAAATTCTTCTTCCTTCCCCTGAGATAATTAGCCTTGAAAATATTATCAAAGATAAGGCACAGCTGCTAAAGTAAAGTTGCAAGAAGAACAAAGAAGTATATTACAAGACTGAACTGACTATTGTATTCGAGCAAGCCTGAAACCTTGAAAGAGTAACATTTACAGAAAGACATAACGAACCAGGTGCTTTGCAAGGCTGTATTATTCCCATGGGAAAACTTTTAAAATGTATAACATCAGCTTTTTCTTATGAATAGAATATTGTAGACCATAGTGATGTAGGTGCCCTGTGACTAACCACGTCAGTAAGGTGGGCACAGCTTGAATGTAAGACTATATAAAATTGTGTATTTCCTGCATCATGTCAGACAAAACTCTGTACTTGTATGGTTTTTTGCCTCCTGGTGTACACTAGTAAACTTTTGCATCTGAGCCTCCTGTGTTGTTATCATTTGTTTTATTTAACAGATGGGCAACAGTACAGACTGAAATGGTGTACCGTACATAGCAGTGCAGGCATAGCAGATGTGTATTAGTGTCAGGTGAAACCTTCATCCTATGTACACCCACAGTAACAATCAGGTGTGCCCCGGGGTAGAAATCTACAAAGAATAGCTGTCCCCCCTGTATGTAGAAATGTTGATAAGTCTATGCAAAGTGTCCCACGGAAGCCCTGCAGGCACAACATGATCCCTGTTGATCTATGACACAAAGGTGAGCACTGCTGTAAAAATACAACTTGATTTGTCATACACATATAGTATAAATGCCTATACTGGGCGTGCTCACACACTTCAACAAATGTAGTTAATTTAATTCAGCATCACACTGAAAGGTCATACTGGGCATGCTCACACACTTAAAGAAACGAAGCAAATGTCAGACAGCAACATACTAAAAGTTCATACTGGGCATGCTCACACACACAGGCTAAATACGGATATGATAATAAGGGATCTATGGACAAATGTGGATAGTCATCTCTGCTTCCAGAAACACATTCACAAAGTGGTCAGAAAATCATGCTATGTGTTCACACAAACTGCCAAGGTCTGTGCATGTAGGTCAAAGGAGGTTTCCACTACTCAGCGATCATCAGACCCGTCAGAGAGTACCACAACACACCTGCAGTGAATCTGACTAGGCATATTCAGCAGCTAGAAAGACCGCTGAAGTGCCTTAACAAGAGGATTACTGGCCTCAAATAGTTGCCCCATGCAAAAAGACTGAATGTAACCCAATCTGTACTCTGTTTCATACTGTCAACTCAAGAGATCTCTGCCCAACAGACAGGTTCATTTCATGGCTACACTCAGATCTGTTCTGAGTTACAGCTCAATGGCACAAAATATACAGACCCAACTGATATTGCCAACATCCTGGCAGATAGGATCAGTGTTAACTTTACCCCCACTCACCCATGAAAGAGCACATCTCTATAATGGAAGACTGCAAAGTTGCTGTCATCATGGCTGCACAGGTAAAAACACTCTCCAAAGCCAGTATCACAGCAGCCATGGGACCAGATAACATCCCAGGCTGTGTATCATCTACTTCCCTGAAGTAAAATTTAACATGGATGGTCTGTGGCAACTGAAGTTTCCAGAGGACTGCAAACTAGAATCCATAATTGTAAACACTAAAGATGTGGACATCCTACAAAAGGGCCTCACTGAGACAGATGGCTGTTGACAAAGCCATGTGCTCTAGCTCAATGCCAAAAGGCGCATTGCCATCCCCTTTGTTAAAACCTCTGTAGCCAAGAACTACAACATAGGTGGTAATATACTTCACACTGAAAGTGTGACAAGAGACCTTGGGTCACAGGTGGACAATGGACACAACTGTGATAACCACATTCCCACAGTAGTCAGGAAAACCTCCTATGTGGTACACCTCATCACAAAATGTGTCTCATGCAGAATAGAAGAGGACATTGTTCCCATCTACTCATCACTCACTAGAACTATAATAGAGTACAACGCCACTTCTGCTATGTACCTCACAAGACAACCACAACAACTGGAAAGCCTGCAGCAATACCTCACAAAGAGCATTAGCGGCCATACACAGACCATCTCAAAATGCTCCATCCGTATTCCCTTGCATATCACCTACTCAGAGGTGTTCACTGCCTAACATACAAAGCTATGTCAAACACAGAGCTGTTGGACATGCTCCACGTAAAACACTCACAATCCCTCTGACCTTTGGACCCAAAACCATGAGTGAAATACAAAAGGAAGGGGTGTACCCATTTACCTTATGGATACCCACACCTTCAGTTTAGTGGCACTGCATGAGGCCTTGGAGACCATGCAAGTGCAACTAACATTGGGCAAAGCTGCTCATCAGATTGTAGCCTGCTACAGATCACATACCTTGTCTCAGGAACATCACTCAGTATTCCTGAGAACAGTGGAAAATACAAAGGTCCAGTCAAACACCATTATATGAGGAGATTACAACTACCCAAACAATGAGTGGGAGAATTACTCGTGTACAACGTCCTTTGCCCAATGTTTCCTAGAGTTTAAAACCTCTAACACCCTGGAACAGCTGGTTACCACACCCACTACAGGTGACAACATACTGGACATGATCATCACCAACATGGGGTACCAGTGTTCCACAACAGAGATAAACCCCTCGCTGGTAATATCAGATCATAAAGTAATCACACTGGACATCCACATCCCATCCCCCCACCCAGTCATTGAAACCACTGTAAAGACATATTCAAAAGCAAACTGCACACTTCCCAAGACCAAAGTGGAATATTCCAAATACCTCTTGCTTTAGGATAATGGTATACAATCTGCAGAATCATTTACAAGTGCATCCTATGAGCATCTACAGGGATGCATGGAATGAGACAACACAAAGAAATCCAAGATGCACTCCCCCAAAAATAAGACAACAATCAGGTGGTTGTTGCCCATAAGTAAGCTAGACAACATAAGCAGGAAACGAACACATGATAGAGCCAACTTCACTAAAGGAAAGGCATCACTGATCATTATTAGGAAGAAACAATGATCGCTCATAAAATAATCCAAAGACTGTTTCTAAAGACAAATAGCCAAAGAATGTAAGAATAACAACCACATAGCCTTCGGTAGCTATACCAGACATGTAGGTGTCAACTTCCAAATATGTTGTCAGCTACTGAAAAAGGAAAGAAATACACTGAACCAACTTTCATTGCCCACATCCAGGGGGACAAGTTCAGTGTAAACTCACCCCCATCACCCCCAAATGGCCCTGTGCCATCACAGAAGGATGCTGAGCCCCAGACGTCATGGACATGCAGGTAAAGACAGCCCTCTCCAAAGCTAAGAACACAGCATCAGTGGGACTGGATGGTGTCCCAGCCTGTGTCTTACACTAGGCCCAAAAGGAACTACACCCTCACCTACATCCAGTGTCCAGACTCAAGCATACCACAGACTATGTACCCAAAGAATGGCATACACTAACAGTCATCCAGCTCCACAAAGGGGGAGCCACAACAGAACCTGGAAAACATTGCCCTATATGTCTACTCAGCCTGGTCTACAAAGCTATTGAGCAAATTGTTATGGAACCCATAAACAGAGACATTGGAGACCTCCAGACACTGGACTCTGCACATCTCCACCTTGTTAAGGCAGATCCTGTCTCCTACACCTAGTTGACTTATTTCAAACAGTTACCAAGGACATAGATGGAGGTGAAAGTAGTCCACACAGCCCACCTGGACCTCACTAAGGACTTTCTACACCATTCCCCACTCTGTTATCATGGACAAGCATACCAGCTTGAACATTAACAACTATGTAACAGGACGGGTGTGCAAGTGGCTCATAGATCAAACACACATGTTCAGAGTTGCGGGTGCTATGTCCGACTCTAAGCCAGTCACAAATGACATCCCACAAGTCTTGGTCCTGGGAACCGACCTGTTCAGTAGATACTGCTCAGAGGTACAGGCAAGCACGGGAGTTGTATGGCTGAACAGGTTTGCAGATGACTGCTAACTGTGGTCCATAATCGACTCTACAGCTGACACAGACATCCTCCAGAAGTGTCTTACAGAGACTGATACCTGGTGTCAAAACAATGCCCTCAAGCTGAATGCCAATGAATGCATAGTCATCCCCTTTGGATAAAACAATGTGCACACAAATTACTACATAGGTGGTAATCCAGTATGTACAGATAAAGTCATTATGGCCCTGGGGACACAGGTAGATAGCAAATTCCCCATTGATGGTCACATGGCCAAAGTGTTCAGACATTCCTTCTATGTAGCCCACCTAATGTCACCAAATGTAACCCACATTGTATAGTCTGATGATGTCACCATCCTACAAATATACCTGTGGAAAGGAACACTCACAGTAATGTGTATAGTGCATTGTGTAAATGCGTACTCCTGTAGTATCATAAAGTAGTTAGGTAGGGGTTTGAGTCCTGCACTTGACAACTGTGTGTGTGTTTGTGTGTAATCACCTTTGAGAAGAGCAACCTTTTTGGAGAGGAGCAGAACATCTTAAAAGTGGCATACATATCTATGTCAAGTGCAATGATGTCACCATCTTACGAATATACCTGTGGAAACAAGATCTCCCAGTAATATGTATAGCGCATCATGTTAATGTGTACTCCTATAGTATCATAAAGTCATTAAGTAGGGGTTTGAATCCTGCACTTGACAACTGTGTGTGTGTAAGCACCTTGGAGAGGAGCAACCTTTTTGTAGGGTAGTAGAACACCTTACAAGTGGTGTACTTATCTTTGTCAAGTCTGATGATGTCACCATCCTACAAATATACCTGTGGAAAAGAGACCTCCCAGTAATGTGTATAGCACGTTGTGTTAATGCGTACCCTTCTAGTATCATGAAGTAGGTAGGGGTTTGAATCCTGCACTTGACAACTGGGGGTTTGTGTGTAATTACTTTGGAGAAGAGCAACCTTTTTGTAGGGTAGTAGAACACCATACAAGTGGTATACTTATCTTTGTCAAGTCTGATGATGTCACTATCCTACAAATATACCTGTGGAAAAGAGACCTCCCAGTAATTTGTATAGTGTGACGTGTTAATGCATACTCCTCTAGTATCATGAACTAGTTAGGTAGGGGTTTGAATTTTGCACTTGGTGAGTGTGTGTGACACTGTTGGTCGATGTGTTGTGGGTTTTGCTTTTACTACTGTATGACATATCAGTATGCATTGCATATGTGAGGTAGCTGTGTGGCAAATACATATACGTACATGTTACCTCAATTATTGCATGTGTGGGAACCCTGCTTTATCCAAGAACACAGCTGTCATCTTTGCCAAACTGTGCTGCTGCTTCTTAGACCTTAGGTCACATCTGTATGCTTGTGACAAGGCAGGCCACTGCAGTGATGCCTGGCACAGGTCATCCATGTCAAACACACTCATTATGGTTTCTATTGAATTGTGTGAGTGAGGATTTATGGCCGAGGTATATGTCAGACCTGTTCAAATGCAGCAAAGTCTGTCAATGATGACTAGTCATCATAGGGGTACAACAACCTTTGTGGATATGCATGCAGACCCCTTATTGCTTATGTGATCCACCGAGGGATTTCAAAATACCTTAGAAAATGTGATTATCAAAGGAGAGATGACATAACACTAGGTTGCATGTAGACATCGGTACCTGTTCATCATGTTGGTGGCTACTACCTATGTGGTACTGTGGGGATACTATGTTCCATAAAGGTGGATGACTATGCTTAGTTTGGCCTATAGCTTTACAGCATGGGTTTGACAACAGGTATCTGTCTGTATGATACCCTTGTGGAGGATGTGTGTGCCACCTGGAGAATGAATTATAGACCACAGTATGCATTACCAGATGTGGACAGACATATCCCTACTGTGATTGCTTGTACCTAAGAGAGCTATATGCCAAACAGGAGTGGTCTCAGTAATGGGTGCAGGTGAATACCACTGGTTACTGGCATAGTATAGTACCTGAAGGATCCAAATGTTGCTGTGTGTCCTGCATCTGTGTGTCAGTTGTCAAGACATCATCTAACGATTGGTTATGGTCAGGCTGTTGAAGTCATGTATACTACCAGAATGCAAAACAATGACAGATAGTAACAGTATCACCCACAGCACAGTGTCAAACCATGTCATACACACATGTGTAGTCAGGTTCCGAAATGTGTGTAGTACAATGTATACTGGCCACCAATAGAAACTATGAAGTGTTACTGTGTAATACAGAGCATGTCACCCTGCCCATGTGTCCACTATGCACGTACATGCAGACAGTGCACCTCCACCATGTTCACAACTGTACACCTGCAAATCTGTGCTACACACATCCCACACATACTGTCCACTCTCTAACACATGCTGCCAATACTGCACACATCAGCCAAGTGGCACATGGGTGGACAATACACTATTGGAACTAACACTGGTGTGAACAACACTACAATGACAGTCATAGCTTTAATGCATCATGCTTGCTTAGCTACACCTTCAAACATATCATTACACTCTACTGCTGACAGCATGCTAACATTGCTATACTGCTATAAAGACACCCTGTGCATCAGCACCATGGTAGCCTGTTCCTGCATCAATGTTACAGATGACAGGAGGTGGTACAGGTTTCATCATATGCACAGGGTGTGTTGTTGGTTTGCCAGAGGCCTACAGTGAGCCATCCAATCGACATGTATGTGTGTGTGTGTGTGTGTGTGTGTGTGTGTGTGTGTGTGTGTGTGTGTGTGTGTGTGTGTGTGTGTGTGTGTGTGTGTGTGTGTGTGTGTGTGTGTGTGTGTGTGTGTGTGTGTGTGTGTGTGTGTGTGAAGGGTAAGAATACTGGTATGGGCCAATGTTGATGTAATGTGTGTGGGTATGTGTTAGCCCTAGGTGTCTGGATTATGTGTGTGTGTGCATCTGCATGCACACAGTTCCACCATGTGGCTGCCATATATGGATATTTGTGGGACAGCCACAGACTGTACCTGTGAGGCTTTACAGATCACCGTCTCTGGCCACGGATACGGTACCTGTGCCTGGCAGGGGTCTACTGACACTATCAGGTACTAAGCCAGACTGGGTACTATCCCCAGAGGTAGATGGATGTACACTGGACCCAGGTCCCTGCTGGGACTGTCCAGAGCCACGTGCACGTGGTCTTCTAGGACGTTCTTCAGACAGCCCACCTCCAACATTGCTGGGGCTGGTACTGGCACTACGGGAGCGGCTATGGCTTGAGGGACGTCTGCTGCGACTGCCAGCTGCTGATGTTGCTGGCATATGTCCACGTCGATGACTCAACCATCCCGCACTGTCCTGACACATGGGCATGACATTGCAGAGGACATCTAATGTCTCTCCCCAACGTCTATCAGTGACCTCAGTGTAATTATGGATGGCACCAGCTAGGTGATGGATACTGTCAATTACGATGGTATGTGCCCTCTGTGCCCTTAGTACCTGGCTGGTGTACCGTTCCATATGTGCCTGTGCCTCCATGACAGACTGGAACATGCGTGAGGTTGTAAGACCTGTGGCACCTCTACCAGTGGCATAATGAGCAACAGTGCTCCGACGAGAACCCCTGGACATCTGCCTATGTGGTACCCTTCCAGACATCTGGGTATGGCTGCTGTGTTGGGATGCATGTGCCATGGATACCACACTGTCCTGGCCAATGCCGACCGTATTCTGTCCCTCAGCTAAGGGCATTGGTGATGGCTGTATTGGCAGTATGACTGTGTGCATGGATGGGGTGGACACTTGTGTACTGTCAATTGGTGGCCCAACGACAGACTCTGGCAAACATGCCTGTGCCTCAACACACCTATCATCATTATCACTATTTTGCTCAGTGATATCAGTTTCTCTGCTGCAGTGAACCATCCCAAAGTCAGCAGCTGTTAGAGGAAGACAGGAAACACACTTTACGACCTGTACATGATGTCGGCACACATGAACACATGCACACGTGCAAACATGCACACATACACACATGAACACATGCACACATGCACACATGCACACATGTACACATGAACACATGAACACATGCACACATGCACACATGCACACATGAACACATGAACACATACACACATGCACACATGCACACATGAACACATGAACACATGCACACATGAACACATGCACACATGCGCACATGCACACGAATGCACTCATCACTAAAACAGACACACACACACACACACACACACACACACACACACACACACACACACACACACACACACACACACACACACACTACCAGCAATCCAGAATGTACTCAATAGCGGGTGATGGTGGGGTACAGTATCACAAGGCAAACAGTTATATCACACATGTCAGCATGCAGGGCGTGTGTTGCTCAACGCCATGCAGTGCAGGTGTAGACAGCCCTTGCTAACAACAGTATACATGGTTTTGATGCATGTGTGTCATTGTTCAGTGATTGGCCTCACACTGGAACGCAATGTATACATGGACACAACATTTGCTGTGTAAGTATTAAAAGCTCTGCAATGTCCTGTTCACCATCACTCACAGGTATACATACCATGGCTGGATGTGTATCTGTGTGTCACATAGATATCCATTACTGATTAGAGCATCTGTGTCTTTAGCAGATAAATGTGGACACAGGTTTAGCACATGCATGCTATGTATACACACAGGATGAGTGGTGCATGTATACCTGATGGAATACCATTGCTCAACATAGCTATTGTACAGTGGTTATGTTGAGTGTAGGACATACTGTGGCCATGCCAGTGCCAGCCATGACATGGCATGCTACAACACAACTGCAACATTAAACATCACACATAACTGATGCTAGGGGTGTAGCCAGTGATTTGAATGTTGTACTCAGACCTGAATTTTGCCACATCCAGTACACAATTGACAGTATAGAATTTTACTCACCCCTACAAATGCTAACACAAGATACATGGGAGTATGTAGTTTCTTTTCTACTTATACAATTAGCTGGCATACATACGTAGTTATTGAGATGTTTTCATTTTGCACATGAACTGTTTGGGAACTGCTGTACTGTGGATATTAATGTACTCACTTCTGCACAGTCTGTGCTTTTTCTTTTGTTGACATTATTACAGGATGCTCATGAAAACTGGACAATTCCAGTAATGAGTATGCCTACCTACATCCTTGCTGTACCTTGAACACACAGGTATTTTGTACATTTGGTTGGGGATTGTCCTGCTATGATACTGTGTGGGGGTTGTAAAGTGCTGCTGTAACATTATTTACTGCTAGAATGTCTGGTTCTGTTATCACAGCCGTGTAATGCAATTCCACAACAACTGCTGGTAAAGTTCCACAGAACAGGTTTTGTGTTATGTCATTCCTATCTTTCCTTTACATTCTCTCATTCTGATGCATGATATATATATTTCAGCAGCAACCCGCTGTATATCTACTGTGGCCTAGTGGTACTTCATGCAGTCTAGTGTGTCCAAGGTCCGGGGTTCGAGACTGCCAGTGGTGTTTTATTTTGCTGCGGAGCAGAACAAGGCCCCTCATATGCAGGGTGACTAAGGCACTTTTAAGCAGTTGTAAGCGGGTTTGCGTGGGTTTGCGTGACGCTTAGCAATACTAAGCTAAGCTCACACAGGCGCACACTTGCGTAAACCCACTTACTACTGCTTAAAAGTGCTTACTCATGCTAACCCCCGCGCTCATTTCTTTGAAAGAAAAGAAAATGGGGAGATAGGAAAGTGGTGAAAAAGGGGCACAAAGAGGGAAAGACAGTAGGGAAAACAGCTCAGGATGTGCAGGACGGGTATAGGGAAGGTCCATAGCTGCCCATTTCTTTAACAGCAACAGCTGTGCATATACTAGTAATTTGGAGGGAAATTTGAAACCTCCCACCCCTGAGAGAAGGGTGAGGACAACGAAGTATCTTGTACTGCCAATTAAATTTCAGTTTATGTGTCCAGTGGACATTTGTGCAAAATGGGCAGCTATGTATGGGGTGTAATTTTTTTGTTGGAGCAGATTGCCCATTTTTTTTTCAGGTGAGAGTGGAATGTGGGGTAGGGGAAGTAGGTATATTTTGGGAGGTAGGTTGGGGAGGTAAACAGACAAGACAAACAAGATGCATACAGGGGCAGAATATGACACATGGGGTGGGTGAACACCATTGACGGGGAAGGATGTTTGGAAATCACAAGCCCATAAGCCCACAGATGGCAACAGTGGAACTGAGATCCCCACCAATGTGCAGTCACCACCGCACCTTCACAGCCCGGAGGGTGGCTGTGCTGCGGGCTGTGGAGGAGGGGCAGGCTCACCCATGAGTCATGCCACTCTTGCCTCAAGCTGGCGTAGAGGATCAGTGACTGAATGCTCGATCTCCCAATGCACTACAGCCAGGACTTTTGGGAGGGTGATAGATGGCCCTCCTCCGGCCACGCTTGCATGGGGGGGACGAGCCCCATCCCCTGCAGCGCTTCCACCCAAAGGTGGCACAGAACCAATGGAGGAGCAGGTCCTGGGCTGGGCATCAGACCTGCTGGTGCCAGATGCCATCGCCAGCTGAGGTGGGACAGGTAGGTCCGCTGGGACCGGCCTTCCCATGCGTTCTATGTTTAGGAGGATTTAATGATAATATGGGTTAGTAATGGCCAACAGCATTCCAATTTAGTTGTAACAACATACAGTAGTATTCCCATTAACCTAACACACCAGAGTTCCAACAGTTGAACAGCAAGCATAACACATGCATATATAGAACAACAGTGGACATTCCAACAGCATGCAGGATTGATTGGTGGCAACAGGCCACCGAGATTGTGGTATGTGAACAGGGCACATGCGTCATAGTAAATGCAGATATTTATGAACCAATAGGATATGTGTCCCAACAAATGTTATAAGATTAGACATACCCATTGAGGTGTGGAATTGCATTGTTTATGCACATACAGTAGGGTGTAAAAAGATACCTCCATTAACAACTTATATATACTTATAAGTTTACACTAAATTCCTATTGACTGCAGTTATATATCCCCTACATGTATATTTACACTAGGCAATGTCCGTTAAATTGTGAAATGGGTTTTGCTAGTTCTTGTTATACCTGACCTGTATCTGACATACAAACTGTCCTGGATGCAGATGTTACTGCTACATATTTATATATTTCATTTATATTTATATATCTACATATCTGGATGTGTTCAGGTGACATTATCAGGTATATGTTGACAGCCCCCTACATTTCTAGCAGCACACTGACATTTCTGGGGAACACAATAACAAGCTACTCATGTGCCAGATTAACCTGTACATGCCGGCCATGAACCGACAGTTGAGGACTGTATATATGCTTAACAGCTACTGGCACTCCCTTCATCCACTTTATATGGGCCTACCCATGTGTGGGTTGACTGCGCTTAATACAACAGTACTATTTCTATAATGCAAGGGTACAACAACATATCAAAGAAAGTGAAACGGACACACTCCAGGAATTATACCTTTATTAATTACATTGCACACTTTTCTAGTGCCTCTCTCGTTTATTTGGTATATCAGTGCATGCAGTGGTCTTTTATTCAAGGCATATTATACCTTTATTAATGGGTTACACCACCTTTTCATGCTGTCTCACTTATTTGATATAACAGTACATGCAGAGAAGTTAATCAACAATTATTAAACCTTTATTAATAGTTTAAAACACTCTTTTTCAGGCTCTCTCACTTCTTTTATATGACAACACATGCAGAATAATTACTAACCTGCCTGGTGGCGCAGCCTTAGCAGCCTATCTGTATAGGCTTGCTGATTCGCAGCATGGACAACTGCAGCTGTGAAGTAAATGAAGGGATATTGAGACATACCTATCCATAATATAGACTACAATAGCAATTCTTACATACTTCATTCCATGGCTACATATTCAGTAGTGGGGCATTTTCCATTCCACGGGCCTCCTGTATCCACTGGTTCAGTCGGTCCTCCTTGCGTCTATTCAGGTCTGTGTAGTGGTGTCTGATCTGCTCACCAGTCCGAGGGATGCCTGTGGCACTAGTGAGATCATGTACTAGACAGTTCCAGGCTTCCGCTTTGTACTCAGTGCCCTAAAACTGGCCCTGCAGGAGTCTTGCATCATGATGATGGACGAGGAGTCAAACCATTACTTTTGACTCCTCAATGCCCCACTGTTGCTCTCAAAAATGAGAGCCCTCTCTGACACCAGCCATACTGTCTGCAGATGGGAGCTACAACCAGTTATGGCAATTATTCCCACCTATGGAGCTTAAATATGCCTCATTTTCTGCACTTATTTGTGATTGGCCAGTTTTGAAAATTCTCAGCTAAAAGCAAACCTGCTTAGCAATGGGTAAACTTCCATTGATATATATGAGTGTGTTGGAAATGCATCCATATGTAAAGCTGTCATGGCTTAGTAGTTTAGTACTGTGATTATGGTGCATAGTATCCCGGGTTCGAGGCCTGTCATTGCTTTTTATTTTACTACTAGCCAGACCGGCTAGGAGGTGTGGCTGTGTTTAGCCGACTTTGCTCAACTTTGCCCTACGTTGCCCGATGTTGCGCTAGTTAGCGCGGTGCACAGCTCCACGCAAACATGTTTTGTTTCCGCTAGTTGGCATGATGCGCAGCTCCGCGCAAAGCCATTGCGCTAGTTAAAGCAGTGCTAAGCTATGAGCAATTATACTTAACTGTGCTTAATACTAGTAAACTTTGCTTAGCAGTGCTTCACATTGCTTAAGATACGTTACTTCTGCATTTATCAGTATGCATGGCCATTCCACTTTCTTATATATATATATATATATATATATATATATATATATATATATATATATATATATATATATATATATATTTATATATATGTATATATATGTATACATATATATATATATATATATATATATATATATATATAAAATATCATTCACTACTACATAGGCCATTGCAATGCACTTTACTAACAATGAAAAGGTAAATGCCAGGAGTTATTTTTATGCACAGATGTCCTACAGAAAATGGGAAGGGGTGTGGTGGGACTCAAACTGGGAATGCCTCCTCTTTGTGTGAAGGCTCTACCACTATGCTATTGCTATTTGGCTTAATTTGCATATAAGTAGTTTATTATCCTCTTTGATGTCTTCACTGCTAACTGTTGCTAAGCAATGGGCAAACCCGTGCATACACGTGCAAATACAGGCAACTATATCGGGAATACAAAAAAATAATCAGTCCACCCAGGCATTCTACTTGTATGTTTTATGAGAGTGAAGCTATTACATTAGCAGTATTTCTTAGTAGTTCTCAGCTTGCTAATAAAACTGACTGTTGTAGCCTTGTGTCCCCCCCCCCGATAGTACAGTAATCCTAACTGTCCAATAGACAGTATACATTTAATTCACATCCCTGTGACTAAATTAAATTAACCATCAAGCAGCCCTCTCAGTTCTTTCTGTCTTAGTTTGTATCACTTGGAGGATCACCTGCTTATTTGCATCTCTATCATTGCTAATGTATCTCCCTACTCTAATCTGTGCACAAACTGTTTACTAATCAGCAAGTCAATGTAAAGACACACTCCCAACCTTAATAAACTTTGCTGTCTCTTCTCTCCTTCACTTTACAGGTAGTTTGAATTATTACTTACCTCTGAGGCCTTCACTGATTTCCACTGATTGCCTCTCTGGTTTCTTTGCATTCCACCTGGTTTACACCCCTTGTGCTATCTCCTCCCCAATACAAAGTCTATATTAGAATCCTGCTGAGCATGGAGCCATCTTTAAATTTCTAGTCTCCCACTAGGACACAAGTGCTTCCAGCAATTACATTCTGCTAGCCGGTAAGCCATTAGACCTCAGGAATTTGTTTTAAAAGTGTTCAGATTTGTAAAGTAATACTTACTTTTTTCTCTTGCCTTTGTTGGCTCTGGCTCTGCCCCGCTCCATTCGCCCTCACTAACGCTCGGGCTCTCTCCGCTCCCCTGCCCTGCCCCCTATTCCCTCCTGCCCCCACTACCTCTACATTTATAGTAATAGCCACACCCACAGCTCACCCTCACATCACCTCCACCAATCACAGCTCCTCAAGTCATATCACATTAAACCACACCAACTTGCTCCACACAAAATACTCCCAATCACTCTCATTCCCACTAGGCATTTTTTGCATCACCCACACTACTTCCCCATCCACATATAGTGCAACCCTATAATTCCTATTCAGACCCCCCCACCTAGAAACAACATAAACTTTATAACCATGACTATCACACAATTAAATCTAGTCTGTCTTCTCATAATTCTTTACAACACCACAAGTTATCACTCTAGCAATATCCCTAAACTTAGTAGCACAACACTGCATTATGCACTCTCATACACAGACACCACACATTATAATAATATCTGCCCACACTTATTCAAGAACTACATAACGGACCAATTCAGAACTAAACACATATGCTCTCATTCCTACTCCAAAAAACACAATACTTTCTCACACTCCTCACCAAACTCCAACATCTGTATAACCATTTTAACTCCAGGCTCACCATAAGTGGGGATATCCACCCCAACCCAGGCCCAAATCCATCCTGTCCAACACAAACTGCTCAAACACAAATGTCAGAACATAACACCCCCACTTTCTTCATCCCTGGGCAAATCAACAACAGCAGCAAAACCAACCATCTTTTAATGCTAAATATTAATATTAGAAGTATCAAAAATAAAATACCTGAACTCCAGGCCACAATAGCACACTACTCCCCAGACATAGTTGCTTTAACAGAAACCTGGCTAAATAAAAACATAGCTAACTCAGAAGTTCTCCCTACTGGCTACAATATCATTAGACAAGACAGACCACTGTAAAGGGGTGGAACTGCCTTAATCTACAAGTCCAACTTAACTGTCCGTCAGTGCAAACTCCTACCCTCCCCAATAATTGGGACATACTTATCTCACAACTTTAACTTCACCCTAAAAAGGTCATCACCACAATTGTGATCTATATTCCACCTGGTAATACACCTGCTAGCCTTGAAGACTTCTTATCCTGGTGTTCTTCCACATACTCACAAGAAACCCTTATTCTGGGGACTTCAACCTAGATTGGTTCACCTGTATATCAGAACCACCAAGTAATCTAATAAATCTCCATGGCTACCAGCAGCTAGTACAAATTCCAACTAGGTGTGATAAAAAATCTAAAAGGGAATCCATCCTTGACTGGATCCTAACTAGCAACCCCACATTGTACCCTCACACAGGCAGTCTCCCAGACACCTTAAGTGACCACAACATAATATACTTTATACGTAGTAGAACAAGCATATGCAAAACCACTAACTATATATCCACTAGAAACACAAAAAAATTCTCTCCTGAGGTCCTCAACACTTTACTGTGTAAGTGTGACTGGACCCCCTTAAAAACCCTCCCACTTGACCAGGCTGTAGCATATTTCAACAAAATATTTCTACAACACCTAGACACTGTCGCTCCATTGCGCAAAATCAAGGTTAGAACCTCTACAAACCCCTGGCTCAGTAAAGAAACCAAACAAATCCTCAAGTCCAGAGACACTGCCTGGTGTTACTATCAAAAAAACAAAGAAACACAAAGCCTAACTAAATACCAAGAACTGCAACCATGCAAAAAATACATTAGGCTGGACAAAAATCCTACTATACAACATTACAAACTAAATACCAACACAACCCAAAAATTTTGGCAAAATGTAAACCAGCTACTAAAATCCACCCAAAAGGCTACCCCAAGCCAACCACCCTGACACTAAAGTTCCCATCGAAACACAATTCAACTCCCACTTTGTGAACTCAATTCTATCCTTAGTATCACAGGACAGTTCCTTCCTCACTATCCCCCCCAACACAAATAACTCTAATACAAGCTTTACCCTCAAAACAGTTTCCACCACTTCAATCAAAAGCATGCTCTCCAAACTAAAAACCTCATCAACAGCAGCCAACCTACTCCCCAGCTATTTCTTGAAACTTACAGCAGATGCTATTGCTATCCCAGTCTCCACTCTCATAAACAGATCAATTGTTGAAAACTATGTGCCCAAACTCTGGAAAATATCCTATGTTACACCCATACATAAAGGCAGGCCCTCCACTGAACTTAATAACTACAGACCCATTGCTTTACTCTCCCCCCCTGGCCAAAATCCTAGAAAAATGCATCCATACCCAGATGCTAAACTATCTCCTAGACTGCAACATCCTGTCACCTACTCAGCATGGTTTCAGACCTGCCCATAATACCACTACAGCTCTCCTCTGCTTCACAGACACAGTAAACCGTCTCAAAAATGAAGGCCTGCAAGTGTCAACTCTTTTTTGGATATGTCCAAAGCATTTGACACAGTCTCACACCAAATCCTGCTAAACAAACTAAACCAATATCATCTATCTAATTCCACTCTTACCTGGTTCCAAAGCTACTTAACTGACAGGTACCAAGCTGTGAAATGGGAAAATTCTCTCTCCTCAGCTGCCCATAACTATAGGAGTCCCACAGGGTTCTATCTTAGGACCACTACTATTCACAGTCTTCACAAATGACCTCCACACCTCCACACAGCATGCATCTATAATTCAGTATGCAGATGACACTACCTTAATCTGTGCTGCACAAAACATTCCCACCCTCCTGCAAACAACTCAACTAGCATTCTCTGACGTTGAAAACTACCTTACCAAAGCCCAACTTATCCTCAATCCAAAGAAAACTCAGCTTATGATTATAACCAGTTCTAACAAAAACACTAACAGTCAATTCACTATCTACTCCACAAATGCTACTCCAATTGCTCCAGTGGCACAGGCTAAGCTATTGGGAATAACCATAGACTCCCACCTAAAATTTGATAGTCATCTGAACTTAACTATTAAAAAATACATGCCAAACTGGGGTCACTCTACCGTATCAAACCATTTCTTACCAACAACACAAGATCAGCCATTGCTCGCTCCCAACTTCTATCCACCCTACTCTATGCATCTCCCATTCTGACTAATCTCAACAAAACTGAACTAAGCAAAATGGAAGCTTGCTATAACAGAATTGCCCGTTTTGCTGCAAATTGCTCATATAGAACTCATCACTGTACTGCTTTGAGACAGCTTCACTGGCTTGAACTGCCCAACCTCCTAACCTACAATCAGCTCTGCCTCTGTCATTCTATCTATTACCTCCCCAATAAGTGTCCTGCCCTCAAAAACCTAGTACAACATCACTCAGCCAAAAGGCCTCTTAGATCATCAAGCAAACTACTACTAGAAGTCACCAACAGCTACAATAGCTTTGGAGATGCACTATATAGTAGTTCGGTGGCTAAAAAATGGAACTCTGTCCCTACTAGCATTCAAAACACATCATCCAAAGCCTCCTTTAAAGACCTCATCAGGCAACATCTCAAGCAAAGTTGGCAGTGCCATGATTGCTCCCCAGGCTAGTGAAAGCGGATAACATATGCAATTTATAATAGTTTTTCAATCTTACTCACAAACACTGGCTAATCTACAATGTATGTACTGTACCTGTGTACTATGTATGTATTCTACCTACATTCCAAAGTTCAGCTGTACACCACAAATCTATTACTTACCTTTATTTTTAAAATTAATATCTTTTTGATTGTTCTCTCCACTGTAACTGTTTGTGCCGCATACCACTGTAAAAACATGTCTCTTGTAATTTGTGTGTATACTGATTATGTCTAAATAACTAAATGTGTCTGTAATTTTTCTTTGTGGAGCTTTTCTCCCCGGGCCTCTGCTGAAAAAGGGCCTTTTCGGCTCAGTCAGACACCCCCGGTTAACAAATGTAAAATAAAATAAATAAATAAATAAATAAATAAATAAAATGGAAAGCTTTACATTTTAAACTTGTACAGGAGTTTAGAATGTGGGGGAGTGTAGCGTTGGGTATGTTGACATTTGAGCGGACTCACTCATTTCTCTTGACATTTGCTGTTTAGGCACTTGCAGGGGCGTGGATATTTGGACTGCTCGCCAGTCTGACACTCCCCCTGCAGTTGTGCACGCTCCGTGTTAGACTTAGAGTTGAGTCAGCGCACCCTCATGAATATGCATGACGCACTGACATCATACTCTTAGACTGTCGTTTCTGAGTAAGACTTAGTTAGTCTTACACGGAGGATTAGTGAATCCCGGCCATAATTTTTAACTGAAGGCTTTTATTTGTAAAGTGCTGTATATAAATGAATTGCTAGTATTGTATGAAGCCTATGTTCTCTGTCTAGTATTATTTATAGTACTCTGTATTAAAACTTTTTTTTTTATGTGGAGCTTTCCTCCCCGGGCCTCCACTATAAATGGGTTACTGACCCAGTGGACTTTCCTGGTCAACAAATATCAATAAATAAATAAATAAATTTGATGAGATAGATAGACATATTAAGACTGATGAAAGAAAAGAAAAGAGGAAGTCCATAATACCCACCCAGAATGTTAGAAGTCTGATGAAACAAATGAACACAGTAATCAAGACTATTATTAGAAATTCATGTTATATAACAGAAGTAAATAGAAAACATTACTGTGTAGCTAAATTAATAACAGATAAACCCCCAGATTTACTAATCTTATGTGCAGGACTAGCTTAGTCCTCCACAACTGTTTAGGAGCAGCATGGCAGCGTGCCATGCATATTAATGAAGGAGTGCTGCCTGAGCTTCTAAACGGACACAGAGTGTGGATGAGTACAGGGGGCATGTCTGAGAGCACAGCTTTCACAATATACATGCCCTGCAATCAAGAACTGCAGTTTAGCAATAAAAATGAGCGAGACAGCTCATAGGGGGTTGCATACCCCCAGCAACCCCCCCCAAGTTTATAAGAGCAATAGTTAAAATATAATAATATAAACAAGTTAATTTTTTTTTATCAAACAGATAAAATTTAACCATAGGTGCATGGGGTTGCCCATTGCTTAGCTACATATACTGCAGCTTAAATGGCACAAGAAGCTAAATATTAAGATATACGCAAATGAAGCAGTACTGCAATAGTGTAGTGGTCAGAACCCTTCACCTTACTAGTAGTCATTCCCAGTCCGAGTCTCACTCCAGTACTTCCCATGTCAAATCACTTTATAAACAATATCTTTTGTTGCATAACCTACTAAATAACATATATTTGTGAACTGGAGTACTGCATTAAATGCAGATGTGAGGTGTCATTGTAATAATGTAAAATCACAGATAAAAACAAGTGCCCCATACAGTATATGTACACATGAATCAGGGATACAAATCAAAGGTATAATGTGTAAGGAATGATAAATCCATAGACTGTCCAAATCCCCACCTTCCCAAGAACCATTTTACATTTCTGTCTAAATTAGTGTGGGGATAAGCGGAAGTAAGCACTATTAAGCAGTAGTAAGCGGCAGTAAGCATATTTAAGCAGTAGTAAGTGGGTTTAAGCCTGTTTGTGCAGGGGTAAGCAATGCACACACAGGTTAAGCAATATGGAAGCTAACGCTCTGTAAGCATGTTTAACTGGAGGTTAGCATTGCTTGCCATTGTGCAAACCCATGCAAACCCACTTACAATTGCTTAAAAATACCTTAATCACTCTGTATGCAATAGCCGCTGTTCTGCCCAGCAACAAAATAAACAGCCCTTGCAGGGTCTTGAATCCAGGACCCTATGCGCTATAGTCACAGTGGCTAACCAGTAAGCCATCACAGCAGTACATAAAACTGAGGTATCACCAAACAGATCCTCACTATAGGAATATTAAACTTAACATGTGAAAGGAATCTATATACAGTTTTATGTTGTATAACCTACTACATAACAGAAATATGTGAATTGGAGTACTGCATTAAGTCCAGATGTGAGGTGTCATTGTAATAAATTATTGAAATCCCCTAAAAAACACAAGGATGCCATACAGTGTACGTACACACATAAATCATGGATACCAAGCACATATATAACATGTAATGAATGATAAATCAATGGCAAACAGCAAACAGTATGCAAATTAAAAATTAAGCAATGCTAAGCTTTGCACAACCCTGCTTACTAGGTATAAGCAATGTGTAGGCCAGCTAAATCAGTTTGCCCATTGGTATACCCCTTTAAGCAATACCAACCTTAGTTAAGCAGGTTTTTCCATAGCCTAGCATTTTCAAAATCATCCGATCACGGCAAAGTGCAGGAAATCAGCCCTATTTAAACCCAACAGGCGGGAATACATCTCATAACTGGTTGCAGCTTCCTCCTGTAGGAGCTATGACCGGTGTGGGAGAGGGAGTGTGCTTTCGGGTGCAGCACTGGGGTATCCAGGAGTCTAAAGTCATGGTAGGACTCCTTGTTAAAGACCATGACCAGAGACTGCTGCAGGGCCAGTACCAGGGTTCCAAATATAAAGTGAAAGCCTGGGACCATCTCGCCCATGACCTCACCAGTGCTACTGGCATACCTTGAACTGGTAAGCAGGTCAGGCATCACTATGCATACCTGAAGTGGAGAAAGAGGGAGTTCTTGGAACAGTGGATGCAAGAGGCTAGGAAGAAGGGGTATGTCCCAGCCGTGTGTAAGTATCAGTACACTTACCTTTTTAGTAATTGCTGGTTCATGTATATTATGGCTAGGTATGGCTAAATATTCCTCTTATGTCTTTGACAGTGGCAGATGAGTGGGCTGTGAACCGGGAAGCCCATGCCTGTAGACTGCAGAGGTTGCGTCACGAGGCAGGTTAGTAATACTCTTGCATGTGCTGTCATAAGAAATAAATCTAAAAGGAGTAGAAAGTTAATTGCCAGTATAAAACCTGTATTGTTTAAGGCAAGTACTGAATACACCAGACAATATGGCAGGAAGAGTCTCATATAAATTGTATGTAAACAAAAGGTTAACAGCCTGACCATAAAGGTCTAACTGCTGGAATGCATGTGTTTACTCTGGTATCATATGGTAATGTAGTGTTGCAATCTCTTAATAGTACTGTTGTATTAAGCATTGCTACCCACACTGTGCTACATAAATAAAATGTGTAGGAAGGTCTGTATATGACTGCTGTATTCACATGATATTGCACAACTGAGAGAGACTTAGAAAACAGTAAAATGATAGACAATGTAATCCAAATAGCACACTCAAATGAGATGTGAATTGTTGTATTTTTAGCACACACAGCCATGGTTCAAATCCTGGGAGTGGTAGTAAGCTGTATGCAGAATCATACCCCACAACTGTACAGATATGTCCAGCATGTCCAGTTAAGTGGATCATATCTGCTGCCTGTCACCCTGTCTCCCTGGCAAATCATTGTGATGATCCCAGATGTTTAGGCAGCAAATAATGACATACAACTGATTGTCAGATATCTATAAAAACAAACCTGTCACTAGTAACTCCCCAAAATGTTATGAGAGTAATAAGCCCAAGTATGTCCCATTTTCACCCCCATGTTGTGAAGCTGTGACCAGAGTGTGTGCAGTAACAAAGTGAGACGTATGTGCATAATACTAATGTGGAATCTGGTAATATGTGTGGCAACATTCAGGTAGTGCTAACAAACACTCCCCCCACAGGTCTGTCAGATATGGAAACTGTGCCTAGAAATAAAAGATTGAAATCCTGGACTGGTACTGCTTACTCTGGTATTGTATGATATTGTTAGTGTTGCAGTTGCTCTGAATAATAAGGTATTACTCATCACTCTCGTCCACACTGTGCTATATAATAAAACTGTCTAGGAAACCCTGTATAACAGGGTTTTCTAATTACAAGGTCAGATTGTAAAACAACGGGAGCCTTATAGACAGAAATCAGAGAAGAAATACACAGCAATATCTATATAGCACACTCAAGTGTGATATACACTGTTTTATTTTTAGCAGATACAGCCATGGTTCGAATCCTGGGAGTGGTAGTATGCTGTATGCAGAATCATACCCCACAAGTGTACAGAGTTGTCAAGAATATCCAGTTAATTGGCCCATATCTGCTGGCTGTTACCCTATCCCCCTGGCATATCAGCATGCTAATCTCTGACATGTAGGCAGCATTTAATGTCATACAACTGACTGTCAGGCCTGTACATGTTTGGAAAACGACTATGAAAACAAACCTGTCATTGTACAAATCACTAAAGGTATATTAGGGTAATAGTCAAAATATGTCCTGGTTTCACCTGCATGTTGTCAAGACATGCCCAGAATGTGTGCAATAAGAGATGGACATGTATGTGCATTGCATCAACATGGAATCTGGGAATATGTGTAGAAACAGTCAGGTAGTGTTAACAAACAATACCTTCACAGGTATGCCAGGTAAGAGGTGCATACTGCAGGTAAAACTCAGTTCATGTATATAGCTGTCTACATCCATAGCACTGTCCAAACTAAGGCTATAGAGTAGGGTAATAATACATGTAAGGTACAGATCACAGCACTGACTAGGAAATAATGAGAACTACAGGGATATACAAGTTGTTAATTGACATCCCCCCCACCATATCTGCAACAATAAACTAAATATACAATTCAGTCGGTATGTGCTCTATTAAATCTACTGTTGGGATATATTTCCTATTGTTTAATAAATATTTAAATTTGTTTCTATGCATGTGCCATGTTGAAATACTCCCACATTGGTGGCATGCTGCCATCAATGTACCTGCATGCTGTTGTAATGGCCACTGTGGTTCCATATATGCATGTGTTCTATTTGCTATGCAACTGTTCCATATCTGGTGTTTCGGGCCAATGGGAATATCTATGCATGCTGTTATACCAAATCCTGGAATGTGTTGTCTATTACTAACCCACATTTGTTGTAAAATTGAAACATCATATCACGTTTGTGAAGGCCGGTCCCAGCGGACTCACCTCTCCCATCTCATCTGGCTGTGGCACCAGGCACCAGCATGTCTGGGGCCCACCCAGGGAGCTCCTCATCTGCTGGTCCTGCACCACCTTCTGGTAGAACTGCCTCAGGGGATGGGGCTTGCCCCCCTGGGATCGGGCTCGGACAGGACACTGTCACCCATCAGGGCCGTGAAGGTGCAGTGGTGACTGCCCATGGGTGGGGACCTCAGTCCCACTGTTTCCACTAGGGGGTTCATGGGCTTCCGACTTCCAAACACCACTCCCCATCCAAGGTGTTTATCCCCCACATGTGTCAAATACTGCCCCTGTATGCTGTCTTGTCTGTTATCCTACCCAACCCAGCTCCCCAAATATACCTACTATCCCTCCCCAACATCCCACTCTCACCATAAAAAAAAGGGCAATCTGTTCCCAAAAAAATATCTCGCCCCATACATAGCTGTCCATTTCACACATGTCCACTGGACACATGTAATCTGGTCTAATTGGCTTCACCACATATTATTGCTGTCCTCACCCCTCTCTAAAGGGTATGAGTGCCAAATCTACCTCCAAATCAGTGTATATGCACAGCTGTTGCTGTAGAAGATATGGGCAGCTATGGACCTTCCTTACAGCCATCCTGCACATCCCTTGCTATTTTCCCTACTGTCTTTCCCTCTTTATGTCTATTTTTCACCACTTTCCTATCAACCCTTTTTCATTTCTTTTAAAGAAATTAGCATGGGGTAATTGGGAGTAAGCACTTTTAAGCAGCAGTAAGCAGATTTAAGCCGCCTGTTTGCATGGGGTTAAGCAATGCCTACACTGGTTAAGCAATTGAGAAGTTAAATAAGTATAAGAAACTGGAACTGGAAGTTAGCAGTGCTTACCTCCGCGCAAACCCACACAAACCCACTTACAATTGCTTAAAAGTGCATTAAACACTCTGTATCCAACTGCCCTTGTTCTGCCCAGCAACAAAATAAACAGCCCTTAAAGGTTTTGAACCCAGGACACTGTACACTATAATCACAACAGTTAACCACTGCGCCATAACAGCTGTAAAAAGAGTTGCTGTTTTTCCAATACATCTGTCAGCAGACATATTGAATAGTATTGAACAATTGCTGCACCTTCTACAATTGTATAGTACTTGTTAGTGATATTACTGTTGCATCACATATGTTGTTATATCTAAATATACACATAACAGATACATACAGTGTATTACATCTGGGAAGGTATACACAACAGTAATGTTTACACACAAGGATATCGATGTATACATATATATATATATATATATGGATATATGTCTACATGTACAAACACATATATATTCATATATATGTATTTATACACATCTCTATAGTGCATCATGTATATGGCCATTTATAAATCACTCTGTATATATATATATATATATATGGGTCTACTTCTAATGACCGAAACGCCGATTCGCCGACAGGGAAATAACCGACGCCAGAAAACCGACAACACACAAACCCCCGACACCGAACACCATAACACCGACACACTACGTAAACAACACAGTACACTACAACACATATCCACTACTCTCCCTACCTGCACCCTAACCCTAACTCACTTACACACACACTCACCTATCACACACCCTAACCCTACATCCGCACACTTACCTGTCCGCCTCCCTACTCCTAAATCCCTCACTATCATACTTACCAGGTCAGGTCACACATTCCCCTTTGTCTCTCTTCCGTCTGTAGGGATTGGCGTGTCGTCGGTCAACTGCGTTGTCGGTCGTTGCGTGTCGGGTTATTCCCCTCGGGGCGAATCGTTCCGGTCATTAGAAGGAGATATATATATATATATATATATATATATATATATATATATATATATATATATATATATACATCATATATATATATATATATATATATATATATATATATGTGGATATCTTTAACTGTATGTGCATATATATCTATATATCTGTATATGTGTAGACATTAGTAGATGTGTATATGTATACATATGTACACACACACACACACACACACACACACACACACATATATATAAATATATATATATATATATATATATATATATATATACACACACATACACACACATATATGTTTACCATATGTCCAGAACATGGAGTGGAGTCATACCTCAGCACTAATAGTCTCAACCTCTTAATGCAAGGGTATGTCATGTATGTATAGCAGGTATATATGTAGACTGTCGCTACTATAACAGAGACTGTTTTAACAGACATGTTGTGTGTGGGTGGTCACATCTGCTATTGACATGTATGCCATCAGTTACTGACAGACATCCTAAGGACATCATAGTACTGTACTGCTGATAGCACAGTAATGATCCTGTGGACTACAGCAGAAATATGACCAATATATGTAGACAGTCTGGCACATTCTGTTCAGTCCAGAGGTATACACAGATCCTCTTAGTGCGAGACATGTGTACCAGGCCTGACAATGTGGATGTTTGCCATGTACATGGGTATATCACATAAATACTGGACTACATATGTCCACACAGTTTATGCATTCACACACCCCTGTCTGTCCTGACACATAATAACTTGTGGTGCAGAGGTCACATGGCCACATACTACCCAGTAGTGAGTGACATACATCTGTACAGCATCCCACAGCTTTGTCAGAAATGCACAACAGTTATGGTGGTCCGACAGCAGTACATCTTGCAAATATCTGGACATAATATCACACTGGGTAATTACACTAAGCTGCTAGGGATGTAACACAGCACTGTGCAAACTACAGGCAGACTGCCAAAACACTGGCCTACATTTCGTATGGGGGAATACACGTGTACCTGCACATATAGCAGGCTCTACAGGCATGTCGCAGTACAGTGTAACAGACACCTGTGTGAAAGTGCATATCCACAACCAATGTGAACACAGCCACAGCCACATATTGTACGCAAGCTTAATATTACACTATATGGACTGTCTGATTAACACCATCCTCATATGTGCCATTCACACACTAATCCTACATATACTGGGTCATGACACAGTGTGGTTCAATGCCTGCCAGTGGTATTGGACATGTGTGTGTTTGGCCCTACAAATGTGAGCCGATAGGGTACCATACACTGGAGCAACATATAACATCAGATAGCACAGGACCAAGAACAATGACATTTACCACAGTCTGTACACAGGTCAAGGTACGTATTTGCAATATACATACTGTTGACAATCACCATAAGTACACAGACCTCACTACTTTACACACAACCACAGAATGCCCAGGTTATGTCTTCAGAAATAACCCATACTATAAATAACATATCTAGCAGTCTTATATCTGACTGGCTTGTTATCAGGTAAGATGTCAATACATAATGGTGTACAGAACATATGCACCTCTTACTGCATGACATATGCACAAATGTTGACAAACGTGTGGCTGGAGCCACAAACACTGGGCCAATATTGGCATGTTGCTGTGATACCCTTATACAATTACTGTTGTAACAGGGTTTTTTGTGACATATTTCCTATGAGGGATATGAAGTCAGTAACTCTCATGTCTGTCACCATGTACTGACTGCAATCCTCAGACTATGCTTCTGCAGTTCTAAGATAGGTGAACTGTGAGTAACACAAAACACAAAAGACTCCAAACACTGGCCAGTCTGCAGATAACCCTACAGGTGGGTGTTTCCTCAAACACATAACATTGTCATGACAGGTATTAAATCATGTAGACCAGCCATATCGACACAAACCCTGTTAAGCCAACATTACTCCAAATGCAGAAGAGCAACACTTACATTCTGTAGTTGTGTCTGGCACATCCCCTTCCTGTTTGTTGGCCTGTCTCCACAGTGTATGTCATTAGAGGTATATCCCACTACCATCTGTGATGCTCTTTGCCAAACACTGACATGAAGTCCTGCTCACAGTGAAGGAAAAGGGCCAACACCCACATGATGTTCCTAGTTATAGGAGTGTGTTTCCATGCAATTGGCTATGGGAATGTTACTACAGCTGTCCCACATGCAATCAGCTAGTGGGGGACTGCAATTCATGCAGAGGCCACCAGCTGATCATGAGCATCCCTTACAAAACACAAGCTGCTAACTAAGCAAAGCAGGTGTACTTTTCCACATCCACCAGATAGGGAGTGAGAGAGACAGATAGAGACAATGTAAGATAGGGAGGGGGTAGGAGTGTAAAAGCTTACCAGTACAGGGTTTCAAACCCCTGCCTGACTATGTATTGCTATCACATGTCTATGCAGTTATCGCATGCACCACATAGCTTATACATTGGGGAGCCATCCAAAGGTATATTCGATGGTGAGTGACATCTGCAAAAGTGATAAAGGATGGATAAGGTAGGTGTAGTTCACGTGCCTGTCCACATAAACAGGTGTCAAGGTCGATACAGCTTATCACAGTTGGCAAGGTCAGGATTAGACTTCCTAACTAGGTAGTTTGCCACAATACAGTAAAACACAAGTATCACATGCACCACAGGGGTTATCAGGATGATATATGGGCAAAGGGTATGCCGGGGTGTCTGACATCAGAAGGCATGCTTCAGTAGGCCAATGGGAGGTGTAGTGAGTATGAATGGCATCCAAATCTTTATACTACACACACAGACACAGGTTGCCAGTGCTGACATACATGGGTGCATTGCTTCACAGGTGTGTAGTGGTTGACTGCACCAGAAGGCTGTACGAGGCTAGGTAAAGGGTATATCTTGGCATCAGGCCACATGACAATGGTCTGCTGTGTGTCTCAGTGGTGTAGTGTCTGGATTGGCCCACAAAGGTGGGCATTGTATTCACCATACAGTCATCTGGGTTACTATTGTGGGTGGCCAGTGCTGTGCAATGCTTACCAAGTATGTGTTCTATAGTCCATGACATGGACGGTGTCTGGGATGTGCACACATCCCACATGCATGTTCTGTGACATGTGGAAGTGTACCTGGCATGTCTGGGGCATGTTGTGTACACAGATTGTTATCATCAGATGTGCCATTCCTGGCCTCATGTGGTGAGAACTGGCAATGGACACCAGGTTGACCAAGCACCTACATTGACAGCATGATACAGGAATTCCCTGGTGTCAGTGGCATCTGTCCATACAGGGCATGTGCATAAGGCATGGTATGTCCTTTGTGGGTTAATTTTGCTGGCTGTAGAATTGTTGCAGGCATCCAGTGGGGAACATAGTGAAGGAGCACTGTATGTAATTATGTGCCTATTGTAGGGATGGGACAGGGTGCCATGCCCTCTGTAGTCCACTGCAATCACACCATGGTTACTATCTGCGGGCAGTATGCAAGGAACTACCAACATAGTGGTTGTTGCCTAGCCGAGTGTGTTTGTGTATGAGACATGGGTTAAGAGTGTTCTTTGGGTAATATAAGGGTTGCCTATATTGTTTACCAGGCATATGTCAGATGTAGGGGTATGGTTTGTCTACCTCAGCCTCTCTGCTGTTTGACATCTGTTATCCTTGTAAGGTGGACACTGTGACATATAATAGGCCCACCATATAAGAAATTTGCAAAACCCGCTCTACTGTGAGTCCAGTTGTTACACACTCACAGCTACCTCCACACAGAATGCAAATGACAAACAGACACACACACGAGTCTCACAGTTGCCATGTCTTGGATTAGAACCCCTACCTGTAGAATATCCACATCACATGGGGATTCAATACTGGCTCCCAGTGTGCAGTCATCTGCAACCTTTGTTTGCCAGAGTCCCTTACTGTTGGACTGTACTTCAGAGCAGTAGATGCCAAACAAGGGCGGTGCCAGGACTGAACCCTAAGGTACTCCAACTGTCACTTGTCTGAGGCTGGGGTTGGTGTCTCCTATATTTACAGTATGGGTTCTGTCAGTACAGCAGTTGGCAGCCCATCGGGTGACATAGGGATTAATGGCCAGCTTGATACATTTATCTATGATTCTAGACTGGGGGATGGTGTTGAAGGCCTTGGCGAGGTCTGGATAGGCTGTGTGAACCACCTTACCCTCGTCCACAGCTCTGGAGATGGATTCACAGTTGTCAGTCAGGTTGAGGTGACATGATCGGCCCTTCACAAACCCAACCTGGTTAGGGTCCAGTGTTTGCAGGTTGCCAATGTCTTTGTTTTACTTTCCATGATAATACATTCCATTGCCTTACAGATCAGGCACGTCATACTGCTAAGGCTGTAGTTCCCAGGATCCAAGATGAATCCCCCCTTGTGGACTGGGATAACTGTAGCTGTGCGCCAAACACTGGGCACGAAGCCTGAGGTCTGGCTATAATTAGACATGGCAAGTAGGTGAGGTGCCAGCTCAGTTTGTAGCTCATGTAGTACACAGCTTGGGATGTTGACTGGTCACATGGCTCCTGTTGTCATAGCTCTGGAGAGTGTGTTTTTTACCTATGTGGCCGTTATTACCGGAATCTGCACTCTTTCCATGTTGAGATGGGCCCTTTGGGGGTAGGGAGGGGGGTGCAGATGGCACTGAATCGATCTGCCAGAATATTGGCAATATCCCTGGGAGTAGTATGTTTAATACCATCCTGTTGTAGCTCAGAGTAGTTCTGAGCATTGCCATTTAGATTCTTCATATAGCTATGGAACAGCTTGCAGTTGTCTTTAGCAACTTTGGCTATATTATGTTCATAACTAGCTTTGGTGGATGTTATGAGGGATTTCTTCTTCTTACTGTAGCTGGTAAGGGAGTATTTTGTATCCTGTAAATTCCCCCTTTTCTGCAACAGTTTCCTCCTTTTGTTGTACAGTATGTTTATGGCAGGGGGCCACCTCATTGGCTTCCTTTTCTTGGTGGGAAGTGTCTTGGTTTTATATTGGATGGCACAATTCATGCACGAGTGGATGTGCTCATACAGTCCCTTCATGTATGATTCAGCAGTCGTCCTTTCAGTTCCCATCTGCATGGGTGTCATGACATTAGCCACGTCTGACATGTGTAGCATGACATTGGCTTTGGAGATGTGTGTTACAGAGGTTTCCTTACTGGGGTGTGGAGGAGGGATGTTGATGTTAAGGGTGATTAGGTCATGGGCAGACCTGACCACTGATGGAGTGACCATAGGTGTGGAGCATTGATTTTGTATGTTGGTAATGACCAGGTCTAGGATATTTGAGCCCCTGTTGGGACTATGGGTTACTTGATATAGGGCATTGGGAATTATGACTTCCAAGAACCGCTGGGCACACGTGTTGGTACACAAGTAGTTTTCCCAGTTAATGGTAGGGTAGTGTAAGTCACCCAGTATTAGGGTGTTTTCTTGTATCGTAATATTTCACAGTATGTTTCAAAAGCTGTACTGGGTATCCTGGGGCATGGTGGGGGATCTGTAGCAAGCTATACCATTTGGAATGCAGTCAAACCTACTGTTAGTTGCACCGGGGTTATTTCAGACACATTCTGTTGGGCAAGTAGCCTGGTGGTGTGAATATCCTTGGTGAATATGGACACTCCTCCACCTTTATTGTTTTGGTCCTGGTTTGCTGGCCAACAGGTGTGGTGAGAGCTGTACCTGGTATTGTAGGGGTGCTCTCTGGAGCCTTGGATCAGGTCTCTGTTACAACACAGTTAGCGATGTTCTCCACTTTTAGGTGTGTGTAGTGACTGTGAATGGCCAAAAAAATATTGATACCTACACACACACAGTTGTCATGTCTGGGAATAGAACTCCTACCTACCTAGTATACCACACTACAGCATTATGCAATTATTGCACATGCCACAGAGATTTCTGAGTCACTCCTTCCCCAAAGGTGTATTTCAAAGTGAATGTCAGTCTTATTGTGATTGTACTTGTTGATAACACGGTTGTCAAGCACATCTGCTGTGTACACATATAGACGATTGATTCCTTTTATCAAAAGCTCTGATAATTTCATATACAGCAATGCTTTTATTCAGAGTAATGATGACATGTGATTACATTTTCCTTACATAACATATGTAGGAAGCATTATCCTCTGGCATGAGGAAATGAGATGACATTCTGTATGTTGTTGCCTTACTACACCAATTACAACCACACATATCCCTTGAAGTAATGACGCGATATAATGCCTTCATGGGTCTACTTCATATGACCTAAATTTCATTTGACTGAAATTCATTTGACTGAGAACAAAACACTGAAAGTTCAAAAGACTGAAAACTCATTTGACTGAAACTCATAACACTGACACATACTTTATACATTTTAAACCATACACATGGATATTTATAACTGCAGTGAATAACTCTTTGCAGAAAACAATATGTACCTAAACTATGTGTGGGACTTCACACCCCACACCCCCCCAACTATATATACTAACTCCAGGATTGCACTACAGTGGGGAAAAGGGTGTATACCTTTTACTTTAATGTGTCAGTGTTATGAGTTTCAGTCAAATAAGTTTTCAGTCTTTTGAACTTTCAGTGTTTTGGTCTCAGTCAAATGAATTTCAGTCAAATGAAATTTAGGTCATATGAAGTAGACCCGCCTTCACATACTAACATATCTCACACTTGTAGTGACATTTCTACCATGGTACATTCATTCTGTACAATATGTATTTTCTGTTGTCAAATGTCCAAGTGTTCACATCCACATTCAGTGTCTGTTATCATTGTTGGGCCTTATACTGTAATACATGAATGGCGTCCACCACAGTTATAATGTGTCTATTTGCAGAGGGAGAGATGTCCACCATGCCTTTTATCTCAGAGACTGTTTATTACACATAAATCTAATGTAATATGTTAGCACAAGCAAAGTGTCACAATAGAGTTAAGACTTCTACTGTGGTTCATCCACATGTCCTTAGTCCGGACAGTCATATAGCTTGCTGTTCAAATCCTGAAAGGGTGACATTATATAAATGTAATCATGTTACATAAACACCATTGTATCTAGTCATGACTGCATGACAGTGAAATGGTTATGTGGCACATGCATTGAGTGCATACCTCTCAACCTGGAAACATGAAAAATCTAGACAAAGATTCATGAAAAATTGGTACAATTGACCAACAATATGGATGGTGATTAACATACAATATAAATACATAATTATGTATCCACATTCATCCCAATGGAATTGTGGGACACTAACATTCAAACACAAATTGAAAAACAGACAAAATATTAAACACAAAATATAACCAGAACAACAGTGTTTTATTTATCTTAACATCTGAGCTTGTATCAAACTTTGAACTTGTATAAAACTAAAATGCAATTTTCATTTATAAAAATAAAATTATCTGTTAGTAACTTATTTTAACAACAGTCTAAGTTTATTTTATTATTTATTATTTATTGACATCTGTTGACTGGGAAAGTCCATTGGGTCAAAAACCCATTGTCAGTGGTGGCCGGGGAGAAAAGCTCCATACCATACCTCTTAACTGTACCGAATTCCTCGGTGAATAACAGTTTTGAGGACAAAAATTGGGGTGCCACGAATTCCCGAGTGGCCCCTTTAATTTCTGAATTTCCCAGGGTGTTTTTGAAGTTTTTTTTTTTACTACTGACATCATCATGTGCAGGGCATGCCATTTGTTAATTTACTTGCAGACCGGTCTTGCACAGCACATCTTTCTTCCCTTTTCTGGCTCGGTAAGAGAAACTTAACTTTTGTTTAATTTTAACAGAAACAGCAGCCACTTCATTGTCTTAACAGCATGCAGGCATTAGTGTGTGTGAACAACAGCAATTTCACTGTGTTACATTTACCTTAATGGGGGTATGTGTGAAATAGCAGTACTTTTAATTAGTTCAGCAGTGTATTACTTTTTCTTAATGGCTCAGCTCCTCCAAGTAAGTTAAGTAAGCAACTGTGTGTGTGTGTGTGTGTGTGTGTGTGTGTGTGTGTGTGTGTGTGTGTGTGTGTGTGTGTGTGTGTGTGTGTGTGTGTGTACTTCAGTGTATTACTTCTACCTCATGGCTCAGCTCCTCCAAGTAAGCAAGTAAGAGAAACTTAAACTTTTTTTGCTTACTTTACTTTTAACAGAAAGGGCAGCAGCTTCAATGTCTTATTACTTAACGGCATGCAGGTATCAGTGTGTGAATGGTAGCAGCTTTTACTTAACAGACACAGCTTCAGTGTATTGCACTTTCAGCATTATGTTTACTTAACAGAAACTGGCAGTTGTACTATACTGTCAGCTTTACTGCATGTAGGCATAAGTGTGTGTGAATGGCAGCAGCTTTACATTTACTTACCAAAAACAGCTTCAATGTATTACACTTTCAGCCTTAGCTTGCTTTATGTTTACTTAACAGAAACTGGTGTGTGTGTGTGTGTGTGTGTGTGTGTGTGTGTGTGTGTGTGTGTGTGTGTGTGTGTGTGTGTGTGTGTGTAAAATCCCCCAGTTAGATATAACTGGTGGTTAGAGCTACTCAGACTCAAAACCTGTACCTTAGGTACAAGGGAGCAAAAGCCTACATTCTCTACCAGTACCACCACCACTTGTCATTCATTGTGATTCAAGAGTTAACCATAGTTCTTAAGTGTCCAAAGTTTTACAGAATGTTTGGCTCAGAATTTTGGTCTGTTCCTCTTAAAAATTGTGGTTTTCTGGCAAATCAGTGAGAACTGAATTCATTAAATAATGATAGCCATTTAAGTGTCAGTCTTCTATCTTTCAGGAAATGCATGGTAACATAAAACATTTTATTCTAGCAACTTTTCTAAGATTATACAAGCAATGTTTAAATGTGTCCTTGGTTTTGGGCCTTTGCCCCCCCTCCCCCCAAATACATGCCTGCTTTTTCCAGGTTTCCTGGGCTGCATAGTTATTCAGGGGGAGAGATGTTAAGTGCAGCTTATGCCGCTAGTAGCACAACAGGTAGAATAACTGCTTTTGATGCAGAAGGCTGTGGGTTATACTTCCACAGTATGTAGATGGACTGCTGATACTGTACTGTGTTGTACTTTTAAAGTGGCTTGATGCTGCAGTCCTGAGACTGTCCTCTTTGGCGGAGATACCTAGTAACTATGAACCTATCAGTTTGCCATCCATTCTCTATTGCAATATTACTAGTTTATCATTTTTTTAATGTAACATAGGTAATTTATTCCTCAAGGGCAACAGGCACTTTATTTGTAGATGAAACAATGAAATATAAAGTTGTTTGCTAACAGCAATCTCTTCATTAGTTACAGATCTTACAGATCTCTTTAATGTTGAATTATTCAGATGACTTTTACTTCTGCAGAGATTGTGCATATTTACAGATACTGGTGGATTATAGAAGTCTGAGTAGACCTCTATGATAGAAATGTTCTGAATTGGGCAGTTTTATCATTATTGGTTCATGCATTTTGTTTCATTTCTTACTGGAAAAATGTTCAAAACAATAAGTTTAAAATGAGCTCTAACAAGTGTGCTGCATTATACAAGGAATGTAATTTAATACAATCAGGAAGTTCTATCAAAGAACACATGTATGTTTCATGTGCCAGTGGCCTATGATTTGAAAACAGCCCAAAGGTATTCTTTATCTGCCACTAGCCAGATGCATTTTCTTTGAATGTGGGTTTCAATGCTGTTTCAGTGAATGTGAGTTTCAAGGGCAGAGAAGTTTTAATGCTAAGTCTATTTTCATTTTGAGACTGTATTGCTTTGTTTAGCAGATGTTAATTAGTGTTTGTGCTATAAAATGTAAAATAAAAGTTTTTAATGAAATACAAATAATCATTGTAGAAGTAAAGCAATATGCACATTACAGTGTTTATGGTAAATGGGGGTGAAATAGCCAAGCAATATGACATTGGAATGGCTGCAGGGGGAGGGCTGTGTATGGAGGGGCCCATTTGACCATGATTTTGTGATGGGCAAGGGCGGAAAACTCAGACAGCACTGGGAAGCACAAACTCTAGATACACCACTGATCAGCAGGCCATAAAGAATTACTTTTGCAGGTCCTAGCAAACTATAATATTCTTTTGCTAAGATTGGAATATTGCCTACTGTTAAATGGCCTACTTTTACCACAAAACCCACATACTGCAAGTCACCAAAAACAAAATCCTAAGATTCATCATCTTATCCCTTCCCAAGGAACATCATTGCTACACATTTAAAGAAAAATGGTTGCCATTTACTACAGGATCTGGGGCCATATTTTGGTTGTCTGTTCTTCAGTTTGCATTTGAAAGTTGGTATCCCACAATTCCATCGGAGAGGGTTGGGTTACATAATTATGTATGCAAATGTTATGTTAATCAGCAGACAGATTTGTACCTATTTTTCATGGGCCTTTGTCCAGATTTTTGAAGTTTCCAGATTGAGAGGTATGCTCCACACAATTTTTATGAAGTACAGTTTAAACAAAAATAACATCAAATTAACATATCACAGTATATTAAATGTAGGGAAATATTACAGTAAAATTCAGAGACTAAATTAAAGTAAAAAACAAAAATGTGTACAGCAATATATATATATATATATATATATATATATATATATATATAGAGAGAGAGAGAGAGATTAGGTCCCAGCCAATAATGACTAGACATGTGAAATTTCACATACATTAATTGATATTACACATACATTGATTAAGAGTAGGTTTAAGGTGGCTTATTGTTTGAATTACAGGGACAAGAGGGGTTATTGAGGTAATGACTTTTTAAAAAAGATTTAAAGGTTTTTAGGCAGTCAATTTGAGTTATATGGGTTAAGGTATTCCATAATTTAGCAATGCTATAGGAGTATAGACTTTGTCCAGCTCTTTTATTAGGTTTAGTAACATTTAGAAGCTGTTTGCTAGAGAATCTAAGAGTCTGTGTTAGAATATAAGTGTGTAGAATGGAGTTGAGTGCTGGGCAGCTGTTGGATTTAAAAATTAATTTGTGGGCTAGAGTCAACTAGGTATAACTGAGGTAGTGGTAAAAGTCTAACCAGTTCAGTTTTGAGATTGCATGGCAGTGGTGTGTGTGGTTAGGCTTGCCTGAGGCAAATTTCAATATTTTGTAATAGCAGGACTGGAGCTTGTTGCTGAGAGATGAGTGAAGGTTAGTAAAAGAGAGATGGGATAAGTAATGTACTGGCCATTTTTGTTCTAGTACGGTTGTTTACGTAGAATTTATGATGATAAAGTTTAAAGTTGGTTTTCTTTATTGATTTGAGAATATGTGGCTCAAAAGTGAGTTTATCATCGATTATGATGCCCAGTAATTTTACTGTCTTTAAAATTTCAATTTCTGTATTATCTAGTGAAAAGATTTTGAAATTGATAGGTGGCGGTATTGTTTAGATAAATAATAGTTTGTTTTTTGGGGGGTTTAACAGTAGCTGTACATTATTTAGTCAGGTTTCTATTGTTGTGAATGCATTTTGTGTGGCTGAGTGGAGGTCTGGGAAATTATTGGAGTTTGATATGATGATAGAATCATCTCCGTATTGGTTGAGTCTGCTCTGTTGGGCAGCTTTATGAAGATCGTTGATGAATATATTAAAGAGGAGGGGCCCTAGAATGGATCCTTGTGGGACTTCTACATTATTTACCTCATACTCTGATTGTTCATTTTGCCACTTGACTGACTCCTCCTTATTATTTCTGTAGGAGAAGAACCAAGTAAGAGAGTTGGGTGAGCAACCTAGCTTTGCTAGTTGGTTTAGCAGATTGGTATGTGACACTGTATTGAAAGCCTTTGACAGGTATTGTATGATTATGGAAGTAGGGAGACCAGCATCAATAGATTTGTTTACAGTATCAGTTAAAGAGATAAGGGCTGTGATAGTGCTATGAGCAGGGCAGAAACCATGTTGGGTGGGGCAAGAAGGTCATTGTCAGAGAGATATTTAAGTAGTTGAATCTGCACACATTTTTCTAAAATGTTTAATAATGGAGAGAGAGTATAAAGACAGGCCGAAAGTTTGAGAGGTCATGGAATTTCCACCTTTATATAATGGATTTATACTAGATTTTTTCCACAACTGGGGGAAATATTCTGAAATAGAATGGTTTATAAGAGTGCTAACTGGATATGTGATTGCTTTTGCTGCAAGTTGAAGGCATTTGGGAGGTAGATTATCAGTGGAAGGAGAGCAGGGTTTTAGTTTGGTTAGGAGTTTGAGCATAAGAGAGGTGGGTATAGGATGAATTGTAAAGGAAAGGGTTGTAGAAGTGTTTGAGGGAGGGATAGTGGTAATATCATGTATGGAATTATTTGTCTCCTGAGAGTTAGTTGGCAAATGTTTGATTAGTTTTTGAATAGTAGTGGTAAAAAGGGTGTTAAAGTTATGGGCAATTTGTTGTGCATTCTTATCAGGAGAGGGGAGATGGGTTTTGTGAGTTGGCTGGGTTGAGTAGAGAGGAGACCAATTTTTCAGAGGTTTTTAGGGTTGCTAGTTAGGGTGGTTAGCTTAGAGGAAAAGTTTTTTTTGTCTTGTATTACTAGTTTCTTGTTTTTTTTTTTTTTAAGTCATCTGTAGTTAATCTCATTTTGGTTTAATTTATTTCTTTGCCATTGTTTCCATGCTCGGTCTCTATGAAGGAGATATTGTTTGGTCTGTTTTGTTATCCAAGGGACATTATTACGTTTGGTTCATTTGGTTTGAACAGAGGCTAGACTATTAAAGGTTTCTAGAAAGAGTTTGTTAAAGTAATTTATGGCATCATCTAGGGGGAGAGTTGTTAGTGGGACCCAGTTTTGTGCTTTCAATAGGTTAATGAAAGTGGTCTGGTCAAAGAGGGTGAGATTCCTAGATGTTTTATAGGAGTGTGTTTTAAATATTTGGGTGTGAGTTCTATGGGTATATGCAGGTAGATGATCATTTAGTATGTTTGGTAGGATGCCCGAGTTTGACTAATTGTGAGGGTAGGACACTAGTATCCAATTTAAGGTAGATTCTAAGGGAGTGGATTGACTGTGGGTTGGAGTTGTAATAAGCTGTGTGAATCTATGTAGGTTTATACTGTGGAGTGGACAGTTGGAAGTTAGGTTTAGCCTATTATTGTTGATGTCTCCCATGATAATGGTTTCTTGTGATATATTGTGGTTTATCCAAGATAAGAAATCTTCATGAATGGGAATGTTGTAGCCTGGGAGAATGTAAAGTACGCCAATACATAGGTGTTTATTGTTATTCATGTGAAGGGATGTAAGCAAAATTTCAAGATTACCAAAATAAGGGACTGGTTTGGGGTAGGTTGTAATTGTTAGGGAGCTTTGATAAATTAATGCTATGCCCCCACCCTTTTTGTGAAGCCTGTCAGAGCAAATTATGTTATACCCTGGTGGAAGAATTTTGGTGTCGACAATGTGTGGTTTTATCCATGTCTCTGTTACTGCTATGATGTCTGGGATTGGAGTAGTTAGCCAGGCATGAAATTCAGTAATTTTATTACAAATACTATGTGTGTTTATTGTTATTAAATGAAGATGCTGATTTGTAGGGTCTAAGGTGGGTATCTGAGGGTTATTATGACGAGGGTTGGGATATGCAAGGAGAAGGTGAATAATGTATTTTTGATTGCTTTTTGACAGAGTTTTAGGGGACGCAAAAGGAATAATTTGTATTTGCAGTTGGTGGGGGTACTTTTAATTTGGCAACATTTATGATGCAGTTTACAAGTAGAGAGGGTGACATGTTAGAGTAGCTAATTGTACTGACATGATGGTAAGGTCTGGGTGAAGGAAGTTGGTGGTGATGCATATAAGGTGGTATTTTTGGAGGTTGTTTGAATTAGTAGGATTAGAAAAGCAGATTGGATGATTAGATAAAGTAAGAATGTTAGGTTGTGCAGAGTATTAGTAGAGGGAGTCATTTTGAATTTAGAGTAAGGTGTGATAGGTATGAGTAGCAGGAGGGGGTGGGGTGTGTGGAGGGATGAATTGTAGGCAATCTTATAGGTGTGGGATAATTAATGGGAGTGGCCAGAGGAAGTTTAAATGTAATGATAGAGGAGGTGGGTCGGAATGGGGTAGGATAGAGGAGAGGAGTGAGTGGAGCGAACAGAGTGGGCTTGAACTGAAACAGTGGATTGCCAGAGAAAACAGTCAGTAAACCTGTAAGTGCAAGGTAGACTGCTAAGTTTCTGCTAGCTGAAAGGGATGTATCACTGGTCAATATGTTAGCTTCAGAAGTAGGTACTCATCTGAACCCCAGCACTATGCCTTTAACACATTTAAGGGATAGTCAATAGCAAGTAAAAGGCGGAGATCCTAAGCAAACATGCTACAGAGTTCCTGGGGAAGCCCTGGTAAGATCCTATCACCTGCCTGGGGGGGTGGCAAGGGTCCTCGGGTTGCATGCTCACTGGCAGTTTATTCACTACAACACTACTGACAAACTCTTAAAAATAAGGCAGCAGTATAGTTATTTAAGTTAAGTACAAAAATAGAAGCCATACAGTGTTGTTTTATAACAACAATATTTTAAATCCATCCCTAATTTTTGGGTATTTTCCCCCCTACATTATTTAAGGCCTTATCCAGATTTCTTGTGTTAGGAAGTTGAGAGGTATGCATGGCACTCATTTAGTTTTTAAGGAGATCCAGTTAGAATCTGGGCCACTCTTAGATGAGCCCTGTCTAACGGGGGGTGGTGGTTGCAGATTAAATTTAGTTAGAAAAAAAGGCCCCTTCTATTTCATTACCAGGATGGGTATTGAAAATGTAATGGCAGACAAGAAAGTGGTAGCTGAGGTTGGGTGTATTATCTTTAACCCTAGAATTAATGATGCCTACAAAATCTAGGTTCTGGGTTGCAAGAAAAGCATCACATTGTTCTAACCTGCCCTTTACGCTCCCTGTGTTTAGAAGGGCACCTTTGTAAGAGGGATTGGCAGTGGATTGCATAGCAAGACAGAGATCATATAAGGAAGTCAAACACTCCCCTTCAAGCAACAAGACCAACATTTTTAAAAACTGTCTTTGTTAATACACTAAAAAGATGTAAAAGATCGTAACACATACAGATGATTTTTCATTAATTTGCCACTTTGTTTCAAAATTTTAAACTTTCAAAATTAAAGAATGACCTGAGTATCAGAAATACCTAATCTCTTAACCTACCGTCAATTAACTGTCACCCACAATGTATTTCTGAACCCCAACAATTGCCCTGTCCTCAAGGGCCTTGTCCACCCCTACCACGGCAGTAGATCTCTAAAATCTACAAGCAAAACCCTACTTAATGCAAGCAAATCCAACAGTAGTTACTGGGACTCCCTGATAGCTTGTAAAATATCTAAATACTGGAACTTCATACTCCAAACAATTATCAATACCATCAACTCTTCCAGCATTAAACTACTACTAAGGAACACTTCACCAACAACTGGCTCTGCTCTTGTACTAATCCAGGATGGTGTACCTCCTTGCAATTTATCATCCTTCCATACTATTCATCTGTCATGTTCAATAGCTAACCTAACAGCTCTTCTCCAGTCTAGCACTAGACTGCACAGCAGCATTTAATCTGTTTCATACACATAGCTCTGATATTCATCATGCTAATCCCCACTCCCCATTATACAAAAGTGCATGTCTCCTATTTTTGGAAAAATATACACTAACAAACGCCATTCCTGTCATATTTTGAACATTCATGTTTATAATGTAATTGTCACTAATACATGCATGTTTATATAATGTATACCGGTGTTATTATTACTGTATTATATGAACTTTTCTCCCCTGGCCACCACTGAAAATGGGCCTTTTTTTCAGCTCATTTGGACTTTCCCAGCAAACAAATGTAAAATAAAATAAAGAGAAAGGGACATGGCAGTGTTAAAGTTTTCTACTGCTGGTCTTGCTTCATACCAACCATACACAGAGAAATTACGTTTCAAAAGCATCTTGTTAGAATATACATAACAGAGCTTCCCATTCCCATACTTGGTCCACAGTGTGTTGGAGAGTTGCTGACAGACTCACCATTTTTGGTAAAATTCTATAAAGAATTAAGAACACTACTATTTACTTTACAAACAGCAACTTCCTGTTTGCTAATTTGGCAACCTACTGTGTAAGGTATTTCAGCAAGGCACTTTGAGCTATCATGATGAAACATGGTTGTTGGACAGGGAATGAGATCCAACACAGGGTCACAGATGTCAGTCTTAAATATCTCTTCCTTTGACCTGCTCTGGACATGAAAGACCCCCCAAACCACTTCCTACTTTTATGGCAATAGTAGATACAGAACGGTTTTCATTAGGGAATTCAAGAACAATTCTTTTTAAAGGAATCTTTCCTCCACCTCATGGCAGAGTTTTCAAAAAGTAACTGCTATTTGTGGGAAACATCAAAGTGTTTTTTTTTTCTTCCTTCCATATCATGACACTTGCTGCTACTAAACAAAACATTAATGGTTCACTACAAAACAAGATAATGCATCAGTGGACAATATTAACTCCTTATACAAAACTATGGATTGCATGACTGCAAAAAAATGAAATAAGTTGTGTACCTTTTTTTTAATGGCCACCACTATCACAACATTTGCATAAAGCTGAAATGTTGTCGACAGACAGCAAACAGAACTCCATGAAATACAAATACGTTAATTTAGTAACTTCACTTACCTGCCAAATTTAAAATGAAGAGACAAATGTTCAAATTCCAGCTTGGCCATGCGACCTCTTTGGTGTGGCCTGGCCATCCACTACACTTAATAGGCTTAAACAATCAAAGGAAGGCTATGTCCCTTTTGATGTAAGTGTATTTTATACATTGTCAGTAAAAAGACAGAGAGCATTAAATGATCTTCTAGTTTGCGAATTTCAGTGTCTGAATATCACTGGATTGCCGGTTGGTATAATAGTGCATGTTTTTTTTTTTCCTCCTCTGTCTCCCTTTCTTTTTAGGTATAACTTCATATACCAGTCAGGGTCTTACATACTTGGCTGCTTGCTTGTTTTCTCATGTCTTGAATGGAAACATTAAACTTTTTTGAATGCTTCTTAGTCTATGCGCAAGTCTTTCCCTACAAAGTGCCCCCAGTGTTCAGGATATGCTGGTATTGTGTGATGATGTCAGCAGTAACTAAAAGTTATAAATAAAGAAAAAAAGCAAAATCAGGATTTAAAGGGGCCACGTGGAAATTCGTAGCATCCCATTATTTTGCCCTCAAAACTTGTAAATTCTGAGGAATTCAGTACAGTTGAGAGGTATGATTGAATACGGCATCATATGGCATACTTACACAGATAGACTGTAGTTCAGTTCTGGGACACTATGTGTACTACATGATGGAAGTAGTGATTTGTCAAAGAAGCATTGATACTGTACTCTTCATTGTTGTGTGCAGCTCTTTTCCAGCATTCTGACTAAACCTGATCGTTCATGTTATATTTGTAACTTCTTTCTTAATGCACACATTCAATTCAGTTATTTGTGACATCTTCCGTAGCTATCTGATGTAGCACATGCAGTCAACACAGAGCTCTGGAGAGAACCTAGTATAATAGGCAAAAGTTTGAATTTGGTAATATCTGTCTGTCAGACAACTGTGTCAGATAGCAGTAATTTACACTACAGACAATAGATATGGTACAGTCATAGGGCTAAATTTCTCAGGCCTTATTCTACAAGGTAGGACATCCATATCCCTTAGGATAGAAAAGTGCTCTAAGCCCAATAAAGGTGTTCTTCATGACATAACCAAAATGAATAGTTCTCTTGTGTCCATGTTTGCTATCCATCTCTCTCTGATATCTGCCCTGGCATGTATTCAGAATTAACATGATGCAAATGTTTATTATGTTGTTCATTGTTCAGAGGCATTACCTATTCCCAAAAGAAGTTTGCTCTATATTACATGTCTTAATCCAGACATTTCCTTATTATTGCTATTGTTTTTATCACACTATACACCTTAATGGCAGATGAGGACATCCATAAATATTTCTTCCTGTATGGCATGCAGCTAGACTATCAAAAACTGTGATTAGCCCTGTGCTACAAAAGTTTGTATATTGGTGCTGTTGAATTGCTGTTATGTTACTTTTCCCTATAATTCCATGTAAGCATACCTGGTATAACAATGTCTGAGATGTTTGCAAATTAACAGTGTAAAACTTGAAATCATGAAATGTCATCTGATCTGTGTGGTAATTTTTCAGTTATGTATGATTTGTGTTATTATATATTGATTGAGCAATTTCATAAGTAGACAACACTTATTTGTCTATTACATGTTTTTAAGTGATAAACCATGTTGTGTTTCTTTGCAAAAACATGCCCATTTCTGATATATATATGACATTACAGCTTTAACTCATTACATCCGAGTGACGCCTCCAGGTGCATCTGCAGTTACCTCCTACTGCTCCTCTAGGCATCAAATATTGCTTGTTCATATTTGCATTAATAATTCCAAAACCATGCCCTGTACAAGGTATCAGAATATTTTATCTTGAAGCATACATGATGGCAAACACAATTGTATTGATATTTGACCTATGTCAATGAGTATTTGTTAGAATTGTAAGGTGATAACTTTATTTTTTAAAGGCTCAAGCCACGCCCACTAGGAGTTAAAGGTGCACAATCAAAAGAGCTGTACTGCTCCATTTGTTCTTATGTATACATGTTGAGTTGGAGAATACAGCTGTGGTATCATCTTGCATACATAAATTCCATATATATATATATATATATATATATATATACGGGTCTCCTTCTAATGACCGAAACGCCGATTCGCCGACAGTGAAATAACCACAGCGAGCGACCGAACGACGCAGTTGAGTTGACGACCCGAATCGACCGACAGAAGGAAGACCGACAAGGGGATGTAGTGGCGCGACCTGGTAAGTATGCGATAGTGAGGAGTTAGGGTTGTTAGGTGCAGGTAGGAGAGTAGGGTAGTGTCGAGCTTGGGGGTTGGGGTGTGTAAGTGAGTTAGGGTTAGGGTGCAGGGACCTTAGGGTTAGGGTTTGGGTTAGGGCTAGTGGATATGTGTTGTAGTGTACTGTGTTGTTGGTGTTATTGTGTTCAGTGTTTCGGTGATTTCACTGTCGGCGAATCGGCGTTTCGGTCATTAGAAGTAGACCCATATATATATATATACAGTACATCTCATATGCAGTAACTGCAGTTTATGCATTCATCCCACAATGTATCTTTTGTCCTAGCTGTTAGCTTGACTCATCATTTTATTAATATGTTTATCACATTTTAATGCCCTGTTGTTACATTGCAGTTTCATAACCCTATTACATCCTTTGTCAGCATGTCCACTTTTATTTATGTGCATAACACTGGAATTGTCATTGAGATTTTAATTATCATTACATCAATATGGCAGGATTTATGTTAGGAATCTTTCTTGGACTTTTCAGCACATTTGCCTATGGTATAAGACTGCTCTACCCATTCTCCCTTCCCTGTTTATTATTATGTAGTACAAATCATTATTCTTTGTGTACAGTTCCACCATTTCACTTCCCCTCCCTAATAATTCTTTCACTGTACTTTCCGTTAATATTTCAGGGTTACAGCACGTGTTCATATCTTAGCTTTGCCTATTAGCAAGCCGTTGTGTTTGCATTCTGTGCTTGTGCATGCCAGCACCTTTCCAAGGACACAAACATTATTGCTGGACATGAAAAGGTGCTGGCAAACATGTAGGTGCGATCAGCAGCATGCATGTTCGATTGTTGATGCCCATCTCGCTAACATGCTTACATTGTGTAGGCTTAGAGCAGCACCTACACAATCGTTAAATAATCCTAGGTATTGTGTTACTACAGAGAGCCATACTTCTGTATTTCCTGTGGCAAATAAATAGGAATTTTTCAAGCAGAATCCTCCACATCCAGTCATTTCACAATCATGTTATAGTAATACCTGCTCCACTTAGTCAAGATTTTGCTCTGGTGTGCATTTCAATCAATTTATAAACAGAAGAACTGGCATAATAAGCCAACTGTACAAGCTGGACTGTACAAAAAGGTTTCCATTTATAACTGCAGCCAAACTTACTCCGTCTCCTGAACAGCCACTGCCTAAACACAAAATGCTGAAGCTCTGTTCCTGAAGTAGCTTCAATTCATCCATTTTTGAAAAGCAAACATTGCAAGAAAAAGATTATTTTATCACACTCATTTAATGAATCATGCTTACTCTTTCAACATTGTCCCTTGTATAAGTAGTAAAAGAATAAATTAAATTAATGTTAGATCTGTTCATGACAGAAACATTCTAATGCTCAGACGGCAGCTGATGGTATCACGCTCTGACATATTATAACTATACAGTTCTTGACAATGAGAATATTTATTTATATTAAGCACTGTCAGTAGCTGCTTTACCATGTAATAAGTCTTTATCTGTTCTGAGAGCAGTGAAAGCACAGAATGAGGGAAAGATCTGTTCTCTTCACCCTGCTGACTTCTAATAAAACATGGTATATACCACAGTGTTAATTACTAACTGAGACTGCTATGTCTTGTAGTTTGGAAATATGCTGAGGTACTGTTATCTCAGATTTAGTTATGTGTTCTCCACAGTTTCACACTCACTTTTCCAAAGTTCATAATTTTCATCATCAGCATAACAACAGGAATTCCTCACAGATATGTAATTTCAGACTAATGTCTTTAATAATATCTCTTAACACAAGTTGATGTCCTAGGACTGTTCATCTACTAAGGACTTAAATGTTTCCATATCTGAAATGAAGAAGATTATTGAATAAGCATGGAAAGGAATTTAAAAGAAGTAGATAATTCATTCAGAGACAGAAAAATGTATGTATTACCATGGCAAGGTTGCCCATCTCGAGGTATAAACTTTAGCTTTAGATAATTGTCACTGTTGAAGTGACACCTCTACCCCATGAGTAAAAATGGGAAAAAGGGGTTGTGGGTGGGCAGTGTGGATAGAGAAATGTATGTATTTATTTACTAATATGTAGTGCAAATCTGCACCCCCAGTTTGTTCATACCTTTATATGGTTGAACCCTCTTAAAAATTCATCAAGCTGAGCATAATGATCCAGAATTAGATCCTCTCTAAGTCTTTTATAACAAAGAGGGGTACAATTTCAACATTTTAGTTATCTTTAGACAAAGCTTGGGTTTGCTTGTACATCTCAGATTTCCATAATGGTACATACATTTCTGCCCAGATGTTTTAATATCTCCTTGTCCTAATGATATTGTTGAGTATTTGTATAAAGCTTGCGTAGTAATTCAAGACTGGTTGCCTCTGCCACTGCAGGTATACAGAAAATGCCCCATCCCCAATCTGTAATATTAAAAAAGAATGCCTAGCAGCAGAACTCATTCCTGAGAATTATTATATTATTCAAAATATTTATTATTCTATGAAATGTATTTTCTGTGTCAAAAGCTAGTTGTTTGCTGAACATAATATTAGTGAGAGCTATGATTATACATAATCAGAATGGCACAGATGCCTAATTTTACATTGTGTTTATGGTGCTTTAATCATTTTCTTTTCTATTCCATATATTGAAGATGCAGGCATCCACGTTCCATTAGACTATACACAAATGCAACAAATATTAATCAACATGCATCTATCCAGATTAGACAGGCGACAACTGTTTTGAATATAATAATCAGTTAAAGGACAAAGATATCTGCTGACAACTTAATGTCTCTCCACATAACATTAAGATTATTAACATCACATTAATGTCTTATATTGTCCACATATTTCTGAATGTCAGACAATTTCCAAAAAGACCATCTGCTAAGGTTTCATGGAGCCAAAATGCAGAAAATACTGTTAGCCATCTGAAGCATTAAAACGTAGGTAAGTGTGTGTGTGTGTGTGTGTGTGTGTGTGTGTGTGTGTGTGTGTGTGTGTGTGTGTGTGTGTGTGTGTGTGTGTGTTTGCATCTCTCTTGTGGAAGACATGATGTGAAATACTCCTCAGTTTAAATACATTTCAGTTACGTTCCAGCTGGCAGCCACATCCTTAACAGATCTGTATGAACAGAAGGCAGTCTGCTGTGTTATGATCACAGTAATCTCCTCACTTTGTCACACTTCTCTTTGATCTGACATTTCTGCAATCTGGTGTAGATCAAATGCTGTGTGTGTGTGTGTGTGTGTGTGTGTGTGTGTGTGTGTGCTTGTGCATTCGCTCATGCGGGGATGAATTTATGTATCTATACATAGAAATATATATAACAAGCCTATTTATCTACAGGTATGCATACACGTGCACACACACAAGCACACACACAGACTTACAGTTGTATACATGGAGTTCAGCGACTAACTCAATTGTTTCTGCAAATAACCGACATTAGAAATTATGTGATTTGGAACAAATGTTTAGCAGAGTTAGCAGAGGTTATAAGATTATGTACTATATATTCAAAATATGCTAAGACTCTTCAACAGCTTTGATGTTTTATTTGCATAAAATATTTTTGCAGGAATGGATTTTTTATATATTCAGCGTTTGCAAAAAAACAAATTCCTCAAGACCTTCTGGAAGACCAGTACTTAAAAATCAAAATAAATTAGCAGCTATTTCTCCAGGGAATAAGAAATAACTTTAATATACTAATTCATGTTCCATTTCCCTGTGTACCAAATGCTTCATGAAGAATTTAAACACATCCAGCTGCATGATGTGGAAAGACAGACACTGGCTATGAATCAGAGGACCCATTTTTATTTAGCAGCTCAGGAGCCTGGAGGAGCCAGATATGGGCGCTTGAGGGACTTACATCACTTTGCATGTTCTGGGGAAATAATAGCATTTGGCATATGGGCAGGACATACCTCTCAGTCTGGCTTTGGAGGAGCCAAGAGAGTGGCTGGGTCCAATTTAGTTATCTAACAGACTCGGGGTAGTTTCATGCTAGAGCACATTAGGGGAGGGGTCATCACCAATAGTAACCATGACACATTGAAACTCAACCTCCAGTAATGATATTAGTGCAAAGAGGGGGAAAGACCAAGCAAAACAAGCTGAAAACTAGAGCAGTGGCTCCAAGATCCACTCTTGTGTAGACTGCATCTCAGTGGTCAGAGGCTGGTAGTTTACAGTGTAGTTGGGTATATAAATACATCAAGCCCATTTGCAATTCACACATTGATTGAGGAGAGCTGGGAATACAGGAAAAAAAACTGAAACGTTTGAAGAAAAAAGGGTGGATTCAAATAAATACAAAGGTTTGCAGAGTATAACCGTCACACCCCCCAGAAAATCATGTGAATTAATTAGTAAGAGATGTGCTGTATAGTCATTATTTAATATTCATTTGAGACTATTTTTCTTGACTAGAAACATTCTAGATAGCCTGTAATTCAAACCAGATCTATTATAATCAACCCAAATGCATTACTATCTTTTCATTAAATAAAATTTACGTATCCAGATGTAGAACTTGAACTTTCAACCCCTTTATGTTAGTTGAGCTCATTTAATGACAGACCATATGAAACGTATTTAAAAATGCATTTCTTGTCAATCTAAAGAAAAAGGAAATATTTATAAAACATTCTAACATCAACTGTCAGTCTTTTGAGGAATTTTCTTTATTCTGTTTAGAGCACATTTAATTTACAGGAATACTAAGGTATTCTTAACATGCTTGTCTGCTTCATCATTGTTGACATATAACATCAATGATACATTAGTATCTGTATAAAATCTCATCTGGCAAAAAATAATACGTAACTTTTGAGAAATATTTTGGGATGCAGGTGCAACACAATGCAAATTTTAATGGGAAACATATACTTTCTAGCAGTATGGAAAAGCAAGCCTCAGTACGTTAAAACAGAAAGATTACAAATTTCCTGTAATCAATATTTCACTGCCTTGGGAATGTCTAGGTCATGCACTGACTGCATTGTAGAGCCAGAGAACGTGGAGAAGGTGAGCTTTATTTTTGTTTTCCACCTTCTTATTCTTCTTTGTGTTTGTGCCCATTTGGAGTAGGTATATTTAGAGAATAGAAGTGTGAAAGTTTGTCATACTTAGAGAAACATGGTTGCAGAATCTTGCCCCCCCCCCAAAAAACAAGTTGCATATGTGTGTCATGTGATCTTGAGAATGCTATTGCTGTAAGACTGCAACCTCCTGAGGATTTAGACATTTTAAATCAGATTAATCATATGCAAAATAATTGAATTACAAATAATCATACTGAATGCAAATTTTAAAGTAGCAGCAGAAACAGTCATGGGTGATACAGCGGGGCAACAGTTAGTAATGCTGCTTCAAATCTCTTGATTCTTGGTAGGATTGGCTTGTATGTTTGCTGTGTGCATTTAAGTAATGTTTGTTCCATGATGGACTAATGCCATTTTGATATGTTCACTGCTATTCTCCTGTTGAGTAACATGATGATCTTTGGCTGCGCTGTAACTATTAACCAGATCTCAGAAAATAATGAATGAATGAATGAGTGACTGAACGAAAAACGGGGTTCATGGTTATGGATTGCTATCTGAAGCTGCCATTTAAAAAACACTCTGAACAATGCAGTGCATAGAAATACACTTGCATTCTTAAAGAGGTATACAAAGCTTTTATATAAGGATATGTACTACCATCATATCTCTCAACATCTTAGCGCAAGAAATGTTAACAAAGCCTAAATTAATACAGGGACAAAAGTAAAAAAATAGGGATGGATTTTAATGATTGCTCTTATAAATTTAGAAAGTTGCTGGAATAACAGGATTTATTTCAGCATTTATTTTATGAAGAATGCAAAGTCTAAAACTAAAATGGATGTCTTTACTTAGTAACTTCAATCCTCAGTGACTTGCCAGAAGACTACAAATATTATGAGGTACAGACCAAAAATATGAAGCAAAAATCTGGACATTCTGCAAAAATTTGGTGAGCTACGACTGCTGCTATAATCAAATGCAGTTTGGGTAAAAGCATTACTACTTGCCTGTGGGCAGACTGAGGCTTCATGAAAACTAATTTTTGTCTGTACAATTTTTTTAGACTGATATTAGAACTTGCATTGTTAACTTGCATGATTTTCGTGTTCAGAACTCGTATGATATGTGCATGTCATTTCTACAAAAATTACTTCACATACAATGATCGAATATCAGTACATCTAATTGTTCATTGAAAGTGAATGTTGTGTCAATTTATTCTTTGAGCAAAACAGACTATGGCTAACAGAAAGTTATTACCATTAATATTATTATTAGTAGCAGTATTAGGAGGAGGAGGCATATTAGTAGTACTAGTTGTAACAGATGTAGTAATAGCAGGAGGAGCAGTAGTAAAATGGCAGATAAGGATGCAAACTGTGCACCTATGGTACACCAACCAAATTAAGAAGCTAACGTATACATACGCTCTGCTCTGACTGCACACAGCACTGTGCTTTTTTACTAGAATGCATATACACAGCTTTTTGCATAGAAGTAGTGTGAACAACTTTGTGATTGCTTACATCTCTATGTTTTCTTTTTGTCATATATATATATATATATATATATATATATATATATATATATATATAATATGATCAGCAACAATTTCTTTTTTTTTTTTTAGCTTTTTTAAATTGCTCATTTCCACAACGGTCTTCTCCTTAAACTTTATTTATGTTGCACAGCTTAAAAAGCATCAGAGAAGTGACTACTGTGAGATAAATGAGACAAAGCAATCATCACTGTCAGATGTTTTGCAATAATATCACCTGTATTATACATTATGCAGATGATACCATACTTATCAGTTCTGCTCAAAGTATTAACAGTCTGCAAAAATTAACTCAAAAATTCTTCACCTTAGTAGAAACCTGCCTATGCAATACACAGCTGTTCCTCAATCCTAAAACTCTAAATTAATTCTCTTCACCCCAACCAATTTGACACCCCCAAAAATTAATTTACTACAACTTCCTCAGAACACACAAAATCTGAATTCCTTCAGTACAGAATCCTACAATTTTCAAATACATAAATCAGAAATTTGACTATCACATTGAACACATGGTTAAGAGAACACATCTGAAATGAGGCTCCCTGAGCAGAATTAAAACTTACTTGTCTAATTCTATTAGAAGCACACAGCCTCTACTCTTCTTCTGTCAATAATCGTCTACTCAGCATACACATTTACCAACCTACAAGCCAGACAGCTGCACACATTGCAACAGTTCTACAACATGGTTGCCAAATTCACTGCTAATGTCTCTCATAGAGCCCATCACTGTCTGGCACTCAAGTAGCTGCACTGACTTGAACTGCCACACTACCTTACTCACTCCCAACTTCTTAACATCCATTACCTCATCAACAAACCTCCTAACTTTTCAGCCCTTACCGGTCATCATTCATCCCTATAAACCACTGGTATCTCTGCACTAAGCATACCAACTGTTATAACAAAAGCTACCAGCTCTGTCAGAAACTCCGTGTACTCCAACTATACTTCCAGGCTCTGGAACTCAATCCCAATATCTCTCAAACAAGACCTCTCACCAAAATCCTTCAAATCACATGTAAAGTCTCATCTAAAAAAAATCATGTCTCCTCTTCACTTAAAGTGCCTGTAAAATAATTCCCACTCAATAACATTTCCCTGCTCTTATCTGATATTAACTTTTTATCCCCCCTCCAAAAAAAAAAAACAATAATAGTGGCTTTTGTAACTCTTTTGCCTAACTTTCTTAGCCCATCCTTTTCCCAGTCTCTCCTCCTGCTCAGCCATCCCTACACTTTATTCCACTTTATATCTATTTCCCCTGCAGATTAACTATACTAATCACTGCCCTAGAATCCACTGCAGTTTCAATGTTTCTAATACTGCTCTACCCTTAGCTTTCTTTTTTTCTGACCCAAAACTATCTGAACTCATCAAGTGTGGTTTGTATTGACATTGGACTTTTGACCTTATGCCTATAAACTAAATCCTGTATATTTAACTGCGATTTTTACTTTTCCTACTTTCACTAACCCATCATTTATGTCATCTTTTCCTCTGATGTAATTATTCTTTATGTACTCATTAAAGAGATACTGTTATGTCAATTACTATATTGGTAAAGCCTGTTGATGCCAATTATTGTATGTCTTCTTAAATTTGTATAACCCGTATGTCAAGCTTTTCTCCCCAGGCCTCCACTGAAAAGTGATCATTTACCCAGCTGGTATAAACAAAAGTAATAAATAAATTATATATATATGTATATATATTTGTATATTTATAGATTATAGACATTTCATTGAAAGACCATTTCGCTGACAGGCAAATGGCTAAAAGTCTATTTCACTACAAGATATTTTACTCAAATTCAAAATAACTGAAACATCATGCAATCAAAAATACCAAGGGTAAATATAATTTAAAAACACTTTTTTAAAGGGAGGGTTACATTGTGAAGAAAAGTCACAATACCATTCACAGGGAACCACTGCCAATATACATACACAACCAGATCAGAAGTGATTATGTATATTGGTCACTAAAGCTTCTTCAGGCACATCTAAATATTTCCGCTTCTATTTTGCAGAACTGAATTCAATAAAATGGACTTTCAGCAGGGGCGGCTCATGGCATCGGACTGCCGCTGCAGCCCCCTCAGCAAAAAAAAAAAAAAAAAGAAAAAAGTACTTTTGTTTAGCAGATGTCTTACTGTTTGTGTTGTAAAATGCAAAATAAAACTTTCAAATGAAGTCCAAATCATCATAGAAGTAAATCAATATGCACATTAATGTTTATGGTAAATGGAGTGAAATAGCCAAGTAATGAATCATTGGAATGGCTGCAGGGGGAGGCTCCATTCGACCATGATTTTGTGAGGGGGAAGGGCGGCAAAGTTAAAGACAGCCTCAGCTGAACTATACCTCCCAACTGTCCAGGTTTTCAAAGAATGAATAGATTTTTGCTTCTTATTTTTGGTTTGTTCCTCATAAAATTTGTGGTTTTCTGGCAAATCACTTAGGAATTAAGTCACTAAATAATGACACACTGAGTTTCAGACTTCATAACCTTCAGAAAAATGCATGCTAAAGTAAGACCTGTTGTTCTATCAACTGTCTCAGTTTATACAATTGCAATTTTTAGTACTGTTTATATGTTCCCCCAATATATTTGGCCTTGTCCAGATTTATTGCATTAACAGGTTGAGAGGTACATGCAAATAAATTGCTTTATAGAATTAGGCATAGCCAAACCTCTCAACTGTCCCTGATTTTGGCTCAAAATGTTGCTCTTCCCCCTAATAATTCCTCCGCAAAATAGAAATTTTGGAAGAAAACATGGAGGGTTTACAATTAAGAAATAACTGTAATAATCAGTTATAGATTACTTTTATTTCAGAAATGCATGTAGATTGTTTTATTTTGTCAGCTGCTCAAGTTAGCAGTACTAATATTAAAGTGTCCCTTCTTTGACAGGTTCCCAACTGTATTGTGTGGCTATTTTATATTTTTACATCACATTTTTGGTCCATTTTTCGTAAAATTGTGTTTTGTTTTGGCAAATTAGTGACATATCATTAAAGACTGAAGTTAGAAAATAATGACAGACATTTGAGATTCAGATTTCATACCATTCAGAAAATTCATACTAATGCAAGACCTATTCTATTATGTTTCTAAGTTTATAAGAGCAATATTTAAACATTGTCCTTATTTTTGGGCCTTTATCCCACTTCTTTGTATGGCTTTGTCCAGATTTCTTGCTCTGAGGTTGAGAGGTATGAGAAATGTGTCAGGGCCATCACAGTCAGCCAGAGACATTTCAAATTGTGACATACTTGTTGCACCCCACTCCCCCATCTAGTGACTCTGGATGTGTCAAAGCAAGGCAAGGAGTAGTTATGCAGTGTAAATGTGCAGAGTATTCCCCCCATCCAAGGTAGACACAAGTACTAGAGTGGCTTTTCATCTGTCCTTGATTTTTGCAGAATGGTCTGGTTTCTGTCATATTTTTTGTACTGTTGATTTATGCTTATTACTCAAAGTGCCTGTTGCTCTGTGTTTAAGTAGCAATACTTTAATGACCATCAGGTAAGCTTGGCTGAGATTGTAAGATGCAAGTAAGCTTTGATAAGCATACTGTTAAAGAACTGCCAACATTGAAAGCCTTTCTGTTGTTACCATGTAGAGAATACTTAACTAGATAATGTATAAGCCTTGGGTATTGAAATGCATATTACAGTATTTGTAATAAAGGACAGGATTACATTATTTTAAGAAGCTCATTACACTTGGAGACTTTCAGTCATCTCTGCAGGCTTTATCCGTAAACTAAACAGAATGCCAATTGTGTGGTCCATAACCTGTACAGTAATCCTTTTAAGCAATGTATCTTGAGCTTATTTCTTGTTTGCTTTTCATTTTTTACTTTGATCATGTTTTCCCCATGAAACAAGTAGATAGTTGTCAGGCAGCAGGTCTTTTTTGGATAAGAAACATTTTTACAAGTGGGGGCATCAGAGATTTCTACTTTCAGCATGTTACTTGGTACTTTAATAAAGCTGAATATAAATTATAATTAGAACTGCAGTGCAAGAAGTGGTTTGAGTTGAGTGCTGCTTGTTTTTCTTATACTTGATTTTGACTGGCATCCCATTAATATATTTAAAAAGTAATTTATTTTTTCATGCCTCACAACCTTTTTGTTTCCATCTAGATATTAATTAAGCTGTCATGCAGCCAATGCAATGAAATATTTTTATTCTTTTACACTTCATTTTGTCTTGATTGGACTTTCATAATGACGGCTTGGCACCCAGGGCAGTGTATTTAGTTAGTTTTTGTGGTTTTATGCGTAGCTCCTCCCCTTTCTAGTTGGCCGCACCCCTTCCCATTGAGCCCACCCATTCAGCTGTCTCCTGCAGCCCCCCTTTGATTTGAAGTCACCAGCCACCACTGACTTTCAGACAAATTTTCTTTAAGTGAAATAGATTTTTTTAGCATTTGTACTGACTGTGCCATCATTCAGTGAATTTGACATTAGATAAAATTGAATCCAGGAGCCTCCCTGTAGAGAAACAGGATACTGCCAGCACAGCTATCTGGAATTTTGTAAATAATTATATGTCATTTGTGAATATCAGCATGATTCATATAAGATGGTTGTGTTACAAATGTATTAGAACTGTATGTCATGTGTATATCAAACTGCTGCTACAGAAGTGCATGTTGAAAAGGTTTTTGCAAAGTGCTTTTTGAATTGTAACCACTGTGTGGCCTACTGTAACAGAACATAAATGTACATACACTATTGTAACTGTTTAAATGTATATATTTTAACAGTGGAAAATGGAATACAGGAGGTTAACTTCAGAAAAATAGCTGAAATTAAATTACTTTATGGCTACGGATATTCCCTGGGATTCATAAAGCTTACGCCAGGTGCAGGCGTAGCGTCGGCGTAATAACACCAAATATGGCCACCGAGCAATCCAAGTACGAGTTGCTCCCATGTGCACTACCTGTGTACGTTACGCTCACACAACTCCCATGCCCTGTATGCTAATTGCCACATGTGCAGCAGTGTGGCATGCAATGAAGGTATGTAGCGATCCAGAAAGTGGTGCAGGCATAGTGTAAGCATGCAGAAATGTAAACCATATAAAACGGTTTATATTTTTTGCAAACATAAAATCAGAGCCATGACAGCCGACCAAACACAAGTATTACATTGTTAATATATACCAATGGCTAAATATATAGCCATTGGCATAAAAAAATGTACAAAATATAAAATTAACATTTAATATATATAGTCGCAATATCTCGACATGGAAGCATAGAGCAGCAGTGCGCAAAGGGGATTGCAAGGAAAATATAAAAATATAGAATAAAACTGCAATGTAACACATATCACAATTTCCCCATAATAGTCAATGGCAGGCATGCTACACCATACTATGGTGCAAGGGTTGCTAAGGGGCTGTGACAGTGTTATGAGTGGTAGCTAGGAATTAGTAGGCAATGCCATGCAAATGAGAGGAGTAATAGTAAATCACAGATTCCCCGCTGATGTAAGGATGCACCTCACAGTGTAGCGTTATAACACCAGGGTGTGCCCTTGAGATAAAGATGACATCAAGAGAGGGGTGTGTCGCCATTGCTGTAAGTACATTGGAGCATTGCTAAAATGGTTTGCCCCTAGCTAGGCAAAGCTGCAATATGTGTGTTTTGAACTGGCCATAGCTATGCTTAGCTGAGAGTACACAAGGTAACCGAGTATGCATGTGAACGGAGATGAAAACGCATGTAAACCCGGTAAACGGGTTTGTGTGGCGCACACTGCAGCTGAAACAGGAAGGATATAGAAAAAAAATAAGGAAATGCTGCAGCAGTGAAATTGGAGTACAAATGACTAATTAACACCTAGGATCCTACAGTGGGCCACTGTTAACAGCTAACAAGGCTGCAAGCAGCTACCTGCAGAACAGGAAAAAAGAGGGACTGTACTGGAAAGAAAACAGTAAAGTGTCAAAGCAGAACAAAGCCGATTTGCAGTATATCAGCTACAAGACACATTTTGCCATGACTGGGTAGGAAAAGTACAAAAACAAGAAAGACGGCAGGTGGATGCATGTCTGATAATGGGAGGGGATCCAGGTTTAAAAGTGAATTAAAGGGCAACAGATTAATCAAGGCAGGCAAGCATATCTCCACAGTAAAGGCCCCACACTTGCAGTACTCATTGCAAAACCCATAATTAAGACACACTGCAGCTGGAATAGCTCATACACACCCACTGACATCAGCAACACCCATAGCACAATAGTATAAAGTGTGAAAGCACCTCATACACATTTGTGTATTTCCATACACTCTGCACCAGTGGTGTATACAGACGAGGAACTTTTAGTATGTACATGTTAGGGGCTGCCATAGCTTTGATCCACCAGCATGTGTTGAGACTGAAGGTGGTGTGGAGCATGATGCAAATGACCACCTCAGGCACCAGAGGAGGAGGAGAGTGTTCAGACCCAGGGTAAGCTACCAGAAGCTACATGATCTGGAGACAGTAGAGCATTACAGGGTGGACAGGGACATCCTACAGCAACTTGTGGAGCTGTGCCGGCCATGCCTCAGAGCCAGAACAAACAGAGGGGAACCCATCCCAGTGGATACGAAGATATGTGTAAGCCTGAGAATACTAGCTACAGGTACCTTTCAAAGACCAACTGAGGATAACATGGGGATCTCACAGGCATCAGCATCCAGGGTACTACACCAGCTCTTGGATGCCATGTTACCACATGCCAATGAGGACATATACTTCCCCTGAACACAGGAGGAGTTGGCCAGCAATATGTGTCTCTTCCACCATGTGGCAGAATACCTGGAGGTACTGGGTGCAATAGACTACATGCACATACACATCAAATCACCACTCGGTGAGCAGGGTAGGTGCTACATAAACTGCAAGGGATACCCCTCCATCAACTGCCAGGTCATGTGCAATGCCAAGGGCATTATCATGGAAGTGTGTGCTGGCAGCCCTGCAAGCTATCACAACTCCCACATCTGGCATGCCTCACAGCTGTATCAGTTATTTGCCGGAGAGACAACCCAAATGGCCAACTGGTGGGGGATGCTAGTTATACACGGGAACCGTGGATGATGACTCCCATCAGAAATGCACACACACAAATGCAGGAATGCCATTATGAGGCACAGGCACAAACCACAATCATCATAGAGCATGTGTTTGAGATGCTGAAATCATGGTTTCATTGCTTGGACATATCTGGTGGAGCCTTGCAGTACTCTCCAGGCACATGTGCCCACATTTTCATAGTATGTGCCATGCTAGACAATATGATCCTGTGGAAACAGCTGCAGCAGGGACAGAATGGTGAAGGCCCTCACAGCCCACCACCATTGCCAAGGGCCCCACAGACACAGAGGTATTCAGACCATGAACACCCTTGAGCCAGATCCAGTAGGCAGATGGAGGCGTGCCCAGTATGCCCATGCCTTGGCAAAGAGGGAAAGGATAGTATACACACTCACAGTGTAGGCACCTAGGGACTGTTTCTCCACCTGCACAAATAGTAAAAATGGATGGCACACACACAAGACTACCTGTAAATTGTCATGTATAGGCAGTGTACTGTGTGCATCCAACATAGGCAGCCCTCAACTATTGCACACTCAACTGCCATTGGCACAAGGTAAGTCAACACCTGAACAGTAAATTAAGTTATCAGCATGTGCTGATACTGTATGTATAGATTCATAGGTAGGTACTTGGCCAACTGCCAGAGGCCATTGATAAGCCCAGCCAAAATGTGTCAGCTTTTGCCACCCCATTGATTCATTAACTGTCCCTCTGTGGAGCAGAGACAATGGTGGAATCCCTGGAGTGCATCTACTGTTGCCCATCCACTCTTCAAGGTTTCTCTTGCAGAGTGTTAGTAAGGGGCTCTGTATAATGTAGTTAGGGATGTTGTTCCAAAGTATGGGGAGTGTCTGTAACAGGAAGCTGTCCCTCCAGCATCTTCCAGTTATTGTTGTGGCAAGGTTCAGCTCACTACAGTGTGTGGCTCACTGTGACATGGATTCCCATAGTTGGAGCATATCCATTAAGCCAGAGTTTGACATGGCTGTGTTGGCCAGCAGAGATCATCTTTGGATAAACGAGATGCCACTGAGTAAAGCAGGAGTTTATTCAGTCTGGCTGCATAGGTCCATATGTTGGAGGCCAGTATTCCCCTTAGCGAGGTACATTCGTGGACATCCCAGCTGTTGGAAGTGTCTTCTGAGGTACATCCCAAATGGGTTATTATACCCTATGATGGGACTGATGAGTGAAAAGTAAACTGGCACTATAACCCCAGTATGACTAGATGGGAACCCTTTAGTAATCAGATGGCCTAAACAGAAGGATGTCCTATCTACTGTGGAGATATGATTGTCAAAAGGGAGATCACTATCTACCTTAGTCCTCAGATACCCCATTACCTCATCTGTATTAAAGTGGCTGCCACTTATGTGTTAATATATGGGTGCTTAATATTCCACAATGGAATGACCATGCAGTTAGTGGCACTTGGCTGGAGGCCATGATGCTGACACCCTGTGATGGTCTCTGTGAGGCCCCTTGATGGATGTCTGTGTCAGCTGGACTATCAGTCATGGCTCCCAGTTCACAGTCATTGCCAAACATGGTCTGCCGTAGTCCACCTGTATTTGCCTGTACCTCTGAGAAGTATATGCCAAACAGTAGGGCTCCCAGGACTGAGTCCTGTGGGACACCGGTCATGACTGGTCAAGAAATGGACCTGGAGACCGCTAGTCATACCATGTGGGTTCCGTGTGTAAGCCCTTTAGTGGCCCACCTGTGATGTATGGGTGTATGTACAGGTTGGTGTGTTTATCAATAATACCTGAGTGGGGAATGGTGTCAAAAGCCTTGGTGAGGTCCAGGTTGTATGTGTGAACCACCTCCCGAGTCATCTAACATCTTGGTGACTGTATGCAAGATGTCAAACAGGTTCAGTAGGCATGAACTGCACTCAACCAAGCTGACCTGGGTTGGGTCACATGTTCGGAGGTTACCAATGTCTTTGTTAATGAGTGCCATGATGATGTGATCCATACCATTGCAGACCAGGCTAGTCAGTCTTATGGGGTGGTAGTTACCATGGTCAGTTGTGATTCCACCTTGATGGAGTGGAATAACTGTTGCCACATGCCATTGTATGGGCATGTAGCTTGTGCTGAGGCTAAGGTTGGAAAGCTTAATTAGGTGGGGGGTCAGGTTGTCTTGTACAGTTTGCAAGATGCACACTGGGACAACATCTGCCTCTATTGATGCTGTGTTCTGCTGTTAGAGAGGGCCATTTCCATCTGTGTGTCTCTGATGTGTGGGATACTGTACCTTTCGGGTAGTGTTGTGGGCTCTTTAGGAGGTGAAGAATGCACTGAATGTATCTGCAAGGATGTTGGCAATATCAGTAGAGTCAGCATATTGTGTACTATATTTCCTCAGCACAGTGCAAATCTGTGTGCCACCACTTAGATCCTTGACATAACCAAAGAAGGCTTTGTGGTTATCTTTTGAATCCTTGCGTATTCTCCTGCTGATGTTAGCCTTGGATGATGTCATGATGGACCTACATATCATACTAATAGTGGTCACGGATGTCTGCCCTTTGTGGGATTTGCTGTTTGTCTGGAACACTGTCCTACTTCTGTAGTATAGCCTGTTTATTGCAGAGGTCCACCAGATTGGTGTCCTTGTCTAGGAGTGAGTCTTGGTTTACCAGTGATTGCATGATCCATACATCCATGTAGGTGCTTATAGACTGCATTTGTAAATCTGGCGGTATCTTGAGCAGTGTTTCCCCTTAGTGTGGGGGCTACAAAACCCCCCACCCCTGTCACTAGTAGTGTAGATTTAGCTGTAGGAAAGGTATACACTGTGGTATCCATGGGTGGGGGAGATGCTTGGGTGTGGAAACAGTGAATAGTTCATAGTCAGATCTAACCAGTGACTGGTTAACCTCAGCTGTAGTGCACCTGTTGCCCATGTTGATGAAGACCACTTCTAGTATGTTTCCACCCCTCATTAGGGAGGTTACCACCTGGTACAGGGCATATGAGGTGATAAATTCCAGGAAGCGCTGGGCCTGGAAGTGAGTACTGGAGTAAGTTTCCCAGTTAATGGAATGGTAGTTGACATCGACCAATGCCAGGGTGTGTGTTAGGACTGTCATGTTCTCCACTGTCTCCAGGTAGGTAGAGTGGTGGTCCTGGGTCATGGAGGGTGATCCGTAGCTGGCCACAGTTTACACTGCAGTTGTGGCTGATGTTAGCTGCACTTAGATGATCTCAGAGGTATCATTCTGCCCCACTAACCTGGAGGTGTAGGTATCCCTGATGAATATGGATACACCCCCTCCATGTCTGTGTCAGTCCATGTTCTGTGGCTGAAATGTGTGGTATGGGTTGTAGTCTGGTAGTGCTGCTGTGCTCTCAGGAGCCTTAAGACAGATCTCAGTTACTGCACAGATGTTGATGTTGTTCATCCTGAAGAGTGCTGTGAGTGCATGCATGCATGCTGTGATCACAACCCCTGGTGATGAGTAGCATAACCTTCATTGATTCTGCTATTGTGTTGCTTATGGAGCTAGTATTCACCTTCGAGACTCTCCTAAATAAGGCAACATGGGGGCGCCAATAGCCTTGGCCAGTATTCCAAAGCCTAAGGCTGACACATAGGCCGGTATGGTATTGTTGCATGCATTTCCCAACTGTGCTTGTTTTTCATCTCCCCTGTAGGTAACCTACTGGTAAGCAATAGAAAGCCTTAAACTTATACAAGTCTTCTAGCTTCCAAGATAGGCTTTTGGAGTGACTAAGTATCAGTGTTCTGTATGTTCTTGCTGTACTTAACTGTTTCCTGACTACATGGTGATTTATCACTGTATATGGTGATCTGAAAGTCTGTTTATTCACATATTACGGCTGTGATGGCCTGCACATTAGAGGTTCACAGATAGCCTACTACCTATCTGCCCAAGGGCAATTAGAAGCACAGCTACAGTGTGTTGGCTTTCTCCGCACCATTGATGAAGTAACTGAGCCTCTGTCAAGCATAGCCAATGAAACAATTCCACGCAGATTTGCTGGAAGCTGTTGAAGACTGGGGTTGTGGAGGGTGATAGGGGCACTTAGTGATCTAAAGAGGGCATGTTAATGTGACAATTCAACATCATTCAATTTCCCCAACAGGTCTCACAGCTAACAAACTGGACAGGCTCCCCCACCCCCTTGGCTGTATGGTTCTGGGACACATGATCCCAGGGGTGTATATTCTGTTACCCATTCACATAACAAGGTTTCCCTTGAAGTGTGTCAGTGAGGGGCTATGCCTAATGTAGTTAGGAATGTAATGTATTGTCTCACAGTACATTTGTTATATGTTGTTATTTCAACAGTAAGTGAAGCTCAGTGGGTTTGGGGGCCTCCGCCCTTTGCTTAACCTAACTTACACATAGAAATCATCTAAATAGAAATAGGCGGAAGCAAAGTTAATGTCAACAGTGTAATGGTTACAGCATCTGCATAGTATCTGTGCATTCGACGTCCCAATCCCAATAAAGGCAGGGATGTTTATCATGTTCAAAAGTATACCTTAACCACAGCTTGCATATATAGGTAGTAATTGTTTGTATAATAAACATTCGAAACACCCATATAAACCCATGTGTGTTGGAGAGTACAGTCAACAGAGAATGTAATGTTATGTCAGCACATAGTGAGATGTTACTTCACTGACATGTATATATCCTGAATAGTTAGCAGATGTGGCCATGTTTGCTCGCACAGGTTATACATTACAAAGTTTGTTTAACTGTGTTTAACCTCTGCTATAATGTCACACAAACACTTTTAAACATGCTTGCAACTGCTTAAATGAGCCTTATTCTGGAGTAAAAAACATTTGTAAAGCATTGCAGGTGTTGAATCCTGGACCATGCACACTATAGTCATGGGACTTACCACTAAGCCAGCTAAGGTGTATACATGTTTCATGGTCTTGAGACTATACATTATACCATATGCATTCCACTGTAATGATCACAAATGGGACTGTCACTTTGTGAACATATGTACAGTACATTGTAATGTACTGTAGTTTGTGAACCAACAAATTCTAGTCTACATATGTATTACTGTTACAAATTAATACAAAAAAAAAAAATATATATATATATATATATATATATATATATATATATATATATACATATAGATAGATATACATGTCAGTGATGTCTGCACATATATATATATATATATATATATATATATATCTACCTGATATATGAGAAGACCGAAACGACACAACGCCGAGCATGCAGACGACCTAGGATACCAACATGAGTGACGCCGCGGTAATAGACATGGTTAAAGGCTGTGTGAGTATGAGTGAGCGGCAGAGTGACGCGCGAGGCAGGGTGGTGGTGGGTTGAGTGAGTTAGGGGATAGGGGGGGGGGGGGGGTTAGGAGTTTAGGGTAGGAGCGGTGGGGTTAAGGGGTTAGGTGAGTTAGGGTTAGGTAGGGGTGGGTGAGTTAGGTTAAGGTTAGGGAGTAGGGGGAAGCTATAAGGGTTAGTAAGGAAGTTAGGGTTGTTAAGTGAGGGTAGGTTAGTGTTAGGTAGGTAGGTAGTGGTTGTGACGGAGTATAGTAGGGTGTGGTTAGGTGTAGTGTGGTTGATTTTGTGTGCTTGTGTTGTGTGTGTGTGTGTTGTGTTGGGGGGTTGTTTTGTGTTGGGGTTTTGTATGGGTTTCGTGGTTTGTCGGTTATGATTATTTTCGTGTCGGGTGGTGTGTTTCGTTTATTTTACTGTGGTTATGTATGGTGTCGGTGATGTGGTTGTCGGTGTTGTGTGGTTTCGATTATGTCAGGTAGAACCATATATATATATATATATATATATACATATATTATACAGTTGTATCAATAGCCATATATATAAAAATCTATGAACACACTTTGTGACAGAGAAGCACTCCAAAGGAATTGGAGTCTACACTAAACACATGCAGCTCTGGTATTATAACTATTAATATTAACCTAATTCACCATAGAAGGGGTGGTTGTTGTGTATGCGAAGATTGTGGTGGGGTAGAAATGATGGGTAATAAAATCATGCATCAAGGAGGACCTGGGTCGGAGGTTCAATAAGTGAACTGGAGGGGTATACATGGAGTAAGGGGACAATATAAATAGCCCACAAAACAAGAACCTTTCTCATTCATAATACACCCTGTCATGTCACATTGCAACACCTAATTTCACAAACATATGAACATTAACATGTATCAGACATATGTACTTCAACTGACTGTCACATTTGTTTTCAGTAGTGAGGAATGCCTGTAGTAAAATGTATATTCTAAACACCATAGCATTTGTACATATCTCAGATGCCTTAGTGGTAAAGTCAGCGACTGTTGTGTTCATGGTCCTGGCTTCAAGACCTGCAAGGGCTGTTAAGTTATTTTGAGGGCCAGAATAAGGGCTGTTGGATGCAGGTGGATTAAAGCACTCTTAAGCAGTTGTAAGCGGGTTTGCATGGGTTTGCACAATGGTAAGTGGTGCTGAAACATGGTAAACAGAGAAGTCCTTCACAGGTTTAACGTTTGTTTAACGTTGTGCAGACCGTGGGCAAACCAGCTTACAACCGATTAAATGTGCGTTATTCAAACTTTCCCTACCAGTGCCTACTCTGAGAGGTAAAATAATAACACCTTCCAGAATTAGAACCTACAACCATGTACTCCATCCTCAGAGTAACCTAACACTACTTATATTTATATCTATATATATATATATATATATATATATATATATATATATATGTATATATATATATATATATATATATATATCTATATATATACACACACACCGCAAACTAGATATATATATATATATATATATATATATATATATATATATATATATATATATGTATATATATATATATATATATATATATATATATATATATATATATATATAGATAGATACACATACATACATGTGTGTAGACAGAATCCGAAGTATTCATATCTGAGTATAACATGGACCATAGCAATCACACATTCCGCCCCCACCCAAACAATAAGAACATAACATATGAAGAGTATATATCAATACCCTATTACAAATATGTTCTATGGACACAGTCACCAACACAACTGCAATGACTGCAAATATCCATGACAAAAATACACAGATAGCTTTAATTTTGCAAAACTTTATTACATTCCGATGTATTGCCAAAAGGATTCAAGGAGTAACAGTACCTGCAAGCTATACAGGAAGCATTTAACAGTGCCTTAATGAATAAGCCTGCAATTACCATAGTATTAGTCCACTAAGGGATAGGTGTTCACATGAAAGAACACCCACACACATATAGACCTTGTATGAAAGGGGTTGCTACACACCTGCATGTGCTATGTATGGGTCTATATTATATAATTAAACGCTTAAAAAAAGTGAACGCTGATTGATCGACCTAATTTAAGCGCAAGCTTACAATCTCGAACTGTCAGATCAGCGATTTTTTTCCCAGGGAAAAAAATTGCTGATCCAAAACACATACACACAACACAAGCACACCAAACAAACAGAAATCCACATACATACACCTAAAATCTGATACCTAGCCCTACACTAAACTATGCACACACCACTAACTACCCACTTACCTTAACTCAAACCCTAAACCTATGGTCTGTCACTATCGCACACTCACCATACCCGCTCCCTAACTCTAACTCACTTAAATCCGCCCTAACCCTCATGTCCACTCAATTGCACACACACCTAACCCGAGCCCTAACCCTAACTCACCTAAATCACCCTAACACTCACATCCACACAATCACACACTTACCTGAAACCGACCGGTAACTTTCTACCATAACACTGAAAATTCCGAAGCAACAGAAACGGACAACTGAATTCTTACCCTAGGAAAAAATTTGAGTTTTTGCTGCTTCGATATTTTGCAGTTTCACGAAAATAAGTTTGATTAATCAGCGTTCGCTTTTTTAAGCATTTGAGGATATAATATAGACCCCTATGTACACCCACCAACATCTACCCCACAACCAAAATAATTACATCAATACATGCTGTCATACCATAACCAATTATTCAACTACTGTACAACATCTGTTGAAACCTTAACATACCTGGACACAGACACACTATCATGGCCCTATGTGAAATAGTTGCTGTTATACAATTGAGCAGCTGCTGATGTAACAGGGTTTGTATGAACTAATCCCGTTTCAGAGGGATGAATGGTTCATACACCAGGAAATGTTACTGAGCACTGATTATCAGCACAGTGTGATACACAGTAACACCACACTAAATATGTCTGGTAAGCACACTGCAAACCCCCTAACATTACATACATAGCTATGCAGCCTTGAGCTGGTCAAACAACCTGGCTAGACTGAAACATATGCAGAAGTATTAGGTACAGACAAACCCTGCACAAGTAGCAATGTTCAGAAATATAACAGCAGTACTAACATTTAGACCAAATACTCTAGGCATTACACACAATATATTACTGTTCATCTCCATACAGCTATTGTAATAGATTACAAACAACACTTCCAGGCTGTCTTCCTCACAAATAAGGCAAAAGGACAACGCCCAAGTGGAGTACTCAATTATACTCCACTGTAACCATGTTATTGGCTAAGGCAGTAGAAGCGCAGCTGATGTGCATGTAATTAGCTACTTAGGAACACCAATTGGTTATCGGGATAGCACATGCTACTGATCTGTAACTATAAAAGGTTGCTTTGTAACACATTCAAACCATGTGCATCTACCTGTAGGACAGTACAAAACACTGAAAGACAAACTGAAAATTAGTATTATACTAGTCAATAACAATTCCAATTACTAAGAAGGTATGTATAACATATAGTATGTCTATGTATGTAGTACCTATTCTGTAAGAATTACAGTGTAATCAATGCATATAGGGAAATAGCTATCTTGTAGTGATGTATTGTTGAGCAGTAGTAATGCTTGTAGTATTCTATGTGTGTACTGAGGTAGGTCACAAGGCAAACTCTGCATACACCACTAGGGATGATATGGGCTTGGAACTCACCAATTCGCTTCCAGCCACTATCAATGTCAGGATTTGTCCAACAAATATGTGCTATAACAGGGGATAGTATATGTCGATATATTGTAACAGTCGACATATGTATGGGTGTATAAGCAAGATGAACATGTCAAAGGTGGGCTTAATGTACAAATATAGTGTGCATTGTGGGATATTGTGCCAATAACTGTGTAATGTACAGTATTTTAGGCAGATCTGTATTCCATTCTACATAGCAGTTCTGTTATGTTATGCAAACAGAAGTTATGTCTATTGGCAATTACAATACTCAATAACAGGATACATATAATTTGTATTAATCTGACAGTTTAGCAGCATGATATCAAGAGATAATTGGAAGAGCTAGGTAACTATCCATGCACATAACACATGTAATATCCACCTCGCTAGTATCATTTACAAGCAATAACAGCTGTGCATGTTTATATGTTATGCAAATGTGTAGTGACCCTTGTTACAGGGCTGGACCTATCTAGTATCATTTGCAAGCAATAACAGCTGTGCATGTGTACATGTTATGCAAATGTGTAGTGACCCTTGTTACAGGGCTGGACCTCTCTAGTATCGTTTGCAAGGAATAACAGCTGTGCATGTGTACATGTTATGCAAATGTGTAGTGACCCTTGTCACAGGGCTGGACCTCTCTAGTATCATTTGCAAGCAATAACAGCTGTGCATGTGTACATGTTATGCAAATGTGTAATGACCCTTGTTACAGGGCTGGACCTCTCTAGTATCATTTGCAAACAGTAACAGCTGTGCATGTGTACATGTTATGCAAATGTGTAGTGATGCTTGTTACAGGGCTGGTCCTCTCTAGCATTGTTTGCAAGCAATAACAGCTGTGCATGTGTACGTGTTATGCAAATGTGTAGTGACCCTTATTTCAGGGCTGGGCCAAATGGCTATGTGCACACCTACATACAGTGGATATTGAGAGCAGAGACACACTGGTTGAACTACCAGGTTTGTGTAGCCTAACCTCTCATTACCAACCTAACAGCCGCTTGCACATACTGTATGTAAGGTGGTGCACAGTACTGGTAATAAAACAGGTTGCATATCATCTTTAACTCCAGTGTAACATCTGCCGTAGGAGTGTAAGATGTAGGAGATTGCTGCCCATGTGTAATAACTGCTTCATAGGTGATAGCTTACACTATCTGATTATATCCTAATCATGTTGATAGTGGCATCAGAGTCTATTGATACATGACTCTGGAGAGTAGGTGTCTGTGCCCAACAGAGCTCATGGTCCTGGTGGATATGTGAGTATATACCCAGGGAAATAAACAGACCTGTAGACGCTTGCATCATCTGTAATCAACTAACAGGATGTGATGTGCTCCTCAGAGGAGGATTACTGCTAAACATAGCTAGAATGTTTCCGTAATAGCCAGTGTTGTCACGTCCATAATACAAATATTTACATGTGAGCATCACTGTCTAAAACATCTTCATAAGCAATAAGTAAACTAAATACAGTACTTGGTACTTGTAGTACTGAATGCTCATACTGGCATGTCCACTAGTCAGTTACTGGTGTTTACTAATGTCAGCTTTGTGTATGTGGCCATCCTGGGGAAATGTAATCTCTATGCCATGTACACTGGCAAACCCACCTAACACCACACCCCACACATTGTTTGGGATGCAGCTACAGGGGTAAGCTGGAAGGCAGCCCAGTTTACAGCCATGACTGGAATGGACAGTCATGAGGTGTAGGTTAACACATGCATCGCATCATCACAACCAACGCATACTCTTACTAGAACACAGTAAGGAGACCCACACACAGTACCAGAAATCACACACATTCACAGACGCTTCTAAATATCTGGCCAAACAAGTGACTTCCCAAGCTGGAAGAGACAGACAACGAAATATACAAACTGTATGACATAGTTTGCATAATTGTACCACACCTCAGAACATGTGGCTGGAAACATGCCTAACAGTACTCATTTCTGAATGCAAACACTAGCACTATGTTACACACCAACCTATACGAGGGCATACATACTGTCAGCTGCCTGTCTGCCATGATTAACTACATACCCATACACTCAGACCACCTTTTGAACTATACACATGGCTCTGGCATATTCCACATTGTTTTGCAGGACCTGTGATGCAGCAGCCTGGACTGCATGGAAACACATGTAGGAACTGTCAGATGCAGGTTTATACCAAGGCCTGGGTAGCATTCTGCCATTGGCCAGAATGATACTGCAGTACAGGGACAAAAGGATTGTATTCCACAATTGTCTAGTGTAGTGGTGCAAGTCAAAGGGTATCCAGTATCTGTCTGTCTGGGATAACATGGTTGACAGACCATGATGCTCTGCCAGACAGGGCCTGCACCTGTCACCCCTGGGGATCTGGATACTGCCTAGGGCTCATGCTTCCCTTATAGTGTCTTCATCATGCACAGTCAAGTGAACATCCACTGCTGTTACAGGGACAGCCACGCAATAAACTGTGGGTCTCTACATAATGATACATGTCAGAAACACTATATGGACACACAAATGTCAATCCCAAACATGGAGAACATATCTGTGCAGTGGCTGAGACATGTTTTAATGCTCCGGAGAGCACACCTGCATGACCATGTTATAACACATACCTCACCTCTTGCCCATTATCCTTTATTGGAACACACGGGCCACAGGTGTTTCCATATTCTGAAGGATATGTACACCCCCATGCTAGTTGCACTTGCATATCTTCAGATGCATTATGCTGAGCAACTATCTTTGTGCCAAAGTGGAATTCAAATTGCACCTTGCGACAGATCACCCACCATGCCATGGATTTCCCAACTGTCATAATGTGCTGTAATAGGGAAGATTAGGTCTGAAACAGAAAACCATAATAATGGCTACTCTCAACTATTCCATTATGAACTGGTAAGACTCCTCATGTACCAACACCTGCGCTCAATGCATGTTGGATTCCATCAACCCCAATGACCTGGATCACAGTAGTCACACAAACAGGGCTAACAGTATGCTACACATAGTCAGACTCCAATGCCAATGTTATGTTTCCTAAGAGCAAAGTGGTGACTGTCATGGCACCCATGCAGATGGACAATGCATGTGCAAATGCTGAATCCTACACAAATGAACCTAAAGCAGTCACATACATGCAGTGATTGTGCCATTGTAACAAAACCAAGATTCAACCAAACATAAACAAGAAGGCAAACTGGTGGTACCATGCTTTAAACTTTACCACAGAAGGTAGTAACTGTTGCAAGAGTGAATACACATGAGTGTAGGTGATCCCTGGCCAGCCTCGGTAAGATGCAGATACACCATATAAAACCACACAAAGCTATTGTGAAACTAATCAGCCACATATTATGAGGCCACGTACAGAGCATTCTATAGCTGTGTCATTAATCATAATGGCAATGACAAGACCTGCCGTGCTGCACAGCACTATGGCATGGGAAATACTGCACCTACAGAAATAGCACCTGTTCATCCAGATAGGGTCTTGGAGAACCTAAACTTACCCCCCCCCAACAGGTACACTTAGTTATATATATCCATGTACACTACAGGACTCCTGTAATAATAACTATGCAGGCACAAGCTGCACGCTCTAAAACCATACATACAGCTTTCATGGGACCTGTCAACATCCCAGGGTGTATCCTACACAAATGTAGGAACAATCAGCTATCCACATACACATCATGTTCATTCATAGCTCCATGTCAGGCTGTATACACACCGAATGGTGCACAGCAACAGTTATCACACCCCACAAAGGGGGAGACACCATTGATTATGGGAAATAGTGCACAACTACCATGCTGAGTCTGGTCTGTAAGGCCATGAACCATGATCAACATATTTGATGTACTCAGTACAAATGTAGATGACAGTAGGGTTGATTCACACTGCATATTATAACTTTGCCAGGTCGTAGGCCACCATCACCCATACTGTGTTCCAGCTACACTCAGTAAACTAGGTGTATATTCCTATGTCACAGTAGTGGTTGGCAACTGGACTGCTGGCAGAACCAACACTACAGAAGGTGTCTGACTAATACACGCACATCAAACCAGTGCCAGCCACAGTGATACAGGGTTCATTCCTGGTACTCCCCTTCTTTGTTATCTATTACCACACAGACTAACACAGAAGGCATCTGCCTATTGATGTTTGCAAATGACTATGAACTAGGAGCAATAGTTGACTTATTGTGTGCTGTGTTCAACATACAGAAGGGCCTTTGTGTGTCAGATATGTGGTGTGTGATGTATGGCCACAATCTGACAGCTAAGTATTCCATTGTCATCCCCTATTTTAAAAACTCTGTACCCATGAACTACCACCTAGGCAGCAGTCAACATAATGGCAACTGTGTGTGTATAGGATGCAGCTGGATAGTAGCCTTTCCTTTGATAGTTACTTCACCACACCAGTCAGGTAGTCATATGTGGCACCCCTAACCATGACAGGGTGCCATCCAGGAATATATAGATAATTGCTCAGCCATACACAACACTCATGTGACCCATAATAGATTACATATTTCCTTTAAGGGTTATTGCCCATGTGTAGATGGCCTACACTGCCCTTCCCAATCCCTAGCTCCACTATGTAGGATGCAGCCTACCCTGAATAAAGCCATGTCCAACCCAGAGGTGTAGGGCATGCTACACTTAACACATCCTGATCAAAAATAAACACATACTTCATGGACATCCACCTTTCTAGTACAAGGATCACAATATGCCTGACAGATCTCTGTCCCATACACTTAACATACTCTTGCCATACTATGCATCCCTGTCCAGCAAAGCTGGATATCACCCCTCTCTGTGACATGGTATGATGACTGCATGCCATATATATCAGTAACCCTGTGGATCAATTCTGTGGCACTGCTTGAACTGGCCATTGAAACTTGCCTGTCTGCTGCCTATAGCTAGGTAACCTGTCCGCCTAGGCTCATAAATGGCCCAGGGCATATTGCCTACTAGATCACTATGACCACACATGCTATAGTTGATATCCAAACCTACAAATACCATCAGGCTAGCTATTGTCCCATGTGTTACACATGTGCCACACAGGCAATACATGGCAGGATGCTAGACAGCTGTACAGTGCCATGTAGATGTATATGGCAAAACACATACATGCTTGCAAGTCTGCAGGTTCACAGGTCATGTCCTTAATGGCTATGTGTGACTATATATGTGACATATACACAGCATTAAGGTCGATTGCATTAATGTGAACACATCCAGGCATGTGCTGATAGATAAAGACACCAGTACAGGCAAACAGACATGCCCACGTCAAGACAACATCCACATGGAGTATGAGCAATGTCATCACATGACACACACACATGTATGGCAATAACATCACATCACCAGTCAGTGTCAAATGTGTGTGACTTAAACATGTCAGTGGTGTTAGTGTCATGTAGATTTGCAAAGACTTATTTGTAATCTTAATAAATGTGATACACATGTATGTTCAGCTGTACTTCTGTACTTCTCTGTGAGTTACTGTGACCTGTCTCCATCATTATGTCTTCCAGGTATGCCACATAGCAGACTGCCAGCATACAGCCGCTTGGAGGATGAGGTCCTCGTACCATACCTCCTCGACAACCATGCAACACTCTTCAGCCATGTTCCACAGGATGCACAGCAGCGGGATGCCCTGTGGGAGGAACTCTGCAGGAGGGTAAATGATGTTGGTGGTCAGAATCACACCTATCAGCAGGTATGCCGACACTTCACTAGCCTCATAAGATGGATGAAAGAGCTTGCTAATGCAATCGCCAGGGAACAAGGTGCAACAGGTGGGGGAGCACTCACCCAGCCCCCACTCACATGTACCGAGGAGCTACTGGCCAACCTGGGGACACCTGCAGACCTCCATCCACAAGCTTTTGCTGGTATTGAGGTGGTTGGTGTCACTCAACCACCGAGCCTGGAGTTGCCTTTTAAGTCAGTACTGCACATATAACACAACTATATGTTGGCCCAAGATCAAGGACATCGACAGGGATACTGCAGTGTAGTGAGTGTATGTGGGGAGGGGGGTTCCTGAGTAGGCTATGTAACAACAGGTCACACCTCAGCGTGTACAAGTTAACAGGCTGTTAGAATGCCCACCTAAGATTGATGATATCAAAAGGGATACTAGATTGCATGGAGTGGATGGCGGGAGGGGGCATTAACATTTCACTATGGTAAAATACAGCCTCACGCCAGAGACTGGACAGCCATACACACAGACACACACACACACACACACACACACACACACACACACACACACACACACACACACACTGTGGCATTCACAAAGATATACACCCATGTCACACACATACAGACACTTGATATGTGTGAGGTTCAACCACCTGCCTATGCCTTTCTTTCTACACTTCACTCTGTACTGATGTCAACAACAGTGTTCAGGAGAGTGAAAACATGTGGGATGTACTCCCAACCATACGTGACATATATGGACACACGCACACCCACACATGCCAGTACTGTGAATCAAATACCTGCCTATCTCATGATAGGTATTACAGAAGTACATCACTATCACATTCATTACAAAGCTTACTGACTCTTTCCTTTGCCAACTATGATGATATATGCACAATATGTACATAGGGGAGATATTACTGTTACAGGTGTCAAGAGGTTTGCCTTCAGTGTCACCCTTATTGCATTCTACATTGTCTGTCTTCCACTCTGATTATCAAATCCAGACCTCAGCAGTTACACAGGTTATTGTAGGAATGGTTGCAACACACCAGTGAGCTGTCCTCAGTAATCATTCATTTGCAAATTAGCCCCACCACTTAGCAGTCATGTCCAAACATCTGTCCATACCTCATGTACAGCTTACTGTACTTAGAGTATATCACCATATACAGTTGGCAATGTTGAGGCTGTAATGCAACAGCATGATGTACTAAGACAACAGTCACCTTCAAACATCAGACACTGCACACACATGGAATCTACACAAAAATCAATACATGTATACATATGTGGTCTACATCAGTAAGTGCACTAGCAGGTCAAGAGGATACATTCCACACCTTCCCCACGCCATGTGTGAAACATAGCTGAGCATTACACCATAATGGATGTTGTATTCATGTACTGGTAAGACACAACCACCTTCACCGAGTAGCCAAGTGTACATATATGCCAACAGCACATAGCAAGACACACACAGCATTATTCTATGTCATGCTCCTACAAACTGTTACTTGACAGTGCCATGGTGAAGCCAGGGCTCTGTAATGGTCAACAGTGAGCACATCATATTTGCCACACACACCTCATGTTTACTGGATGAGTGCCAGCAATGTACTCTTTTAGGCTAGGCAGTACACTCATTCAAGCATGTGCGAGGTCTGTGGCTTGTAAACATCTCACCCCAGCACTTACTGGCTATTGTGGTACTAAGGCTAATGTCCAGACAGCACACAACATGCATGGCTTGCAATTGTTGACATGGGGTATATGTAGGAGCTGTGGCCACACATGGCTGTACATGTCATGAACATATCACCTGTGACTACTCAGGAACATACAAAGCAGAGCTGGATTTCCCTGAGTCTGTCAATACAGGTGTTGTGTAGGTCTTATGATCCTGTTATTTGGGTATGTTTGTAAGCATTGCATTAGGTGGACATTTCTAATGACAAACGTGCCACATGGGGTCTTGTATGATATAATAGGTGTCATGGGTGACCAGTAGAGAGGGAATATTACCTCTGTTAACAGAGACATCAAAACTTATGTACTGTTAGCATGCTATCTGCCATGTGCATGTGTGCAATGACTGTAGCCACCTGTATGTAGAAAGGATAATGAAAGCTATGTTAATGTTATTCATGTTGTATGAGTGTGGGATGTACATATCCAGGGCAGGTACAGTTAGGTCATATTCAACCATGAGGGTGATGTTTACTGGTGTACAGCAACAGTCAACTGTGTTAATGCTGACAGCATCCGAGGAACCCTGGTAGGTGTACAACTGAGCTGGTTAAAAACAGTGGTATTATTGCATTGAATAACACATTATGCAGCTGTTTCTGTACATGGCACTTTGCACAGTTGATGTAGGCCTAGGTACAGTCCACCAATCGAAGGTTATCTGGTGGTCTACCATACTATGTCATACCACATATGGATGTGTCTTGGTAGTCTGGGGACAAGGTGGTGGATGCATATGAGGATACAACCTAGAATGCAGCATTTGCCACTGTCACCTGTACCTGACTCATCTGTGATGAGTTATGTCAGAGTAGTGGTCTTTACATGTGAGTAGCCTTTATGAATATGTGGACACCACCACCTGGAATGGTCCATACCACTGTTATGGCCCACATGTCTGGATCTGAGTTATATGGTGGTAGTGCAATTGTGCACTGCAGAGCCTTCAACCAGCTGTTCCTCACTGCACAGATGTCAGTATTCCCCATTGTAGGTTTTACATTGAGCAAATGGATTATTAAAGCCACACATCTAGCACTGGATAGCATAAGCATCCAAAGCAATTGTCTTGTAGGTGTGAGGGTTTTACTTCTGTGTGTAGGACATTTGCCTTGAAATGTGGCTATATGGGTAAATGTGACCTAGGTATTATCCACACACACACTTGAAACATGGATGCATGTGCTCTGTGTCGACCACTTTTCATTCAGTCATGACACCCCAGAATGACAGACACTGGACAACCTCATAATAACAGCAGGAAATTGGCTCAATGTTTTGGTCTAGCAGTTGCCACTTGTACCATGTCATCACTGCGAGTGGCAGTAATGTGCTTGATAGCAAATGCCTCATGTAAGGTGACGGACAGCAGCAGAAACTGTGTATATAACCAATGTGAGATATACTTAGTGTAGTAGTCCTGTTAATAATGACAACTACTAATAGCCGGGAGAGGTCATCTTGACAATTGCACCTCAGTACCATTACACAATGTAGCTCACACATTATGCTTGCAGATGCCACTGTTCCACGTATAATGCCACTGTCCACAACCTGCTATCAATGTATGCCTTTCAGGGCAGCAAGGTGTGTGACACATGCTGTAGGTAGCATCCGCCTGTGTATCCCAGTTAACCTATTGTCTGTCACATCCACACATGCATGATTGTGTATACATAACATATATATGTCAGTACTTCATGTACATGTATGCATGTGTATCACACAGCATAGACACAGATATATGATTTACGGGCCACATACAGGTATCAGATAGTAAACCAGTATGATGTGCATATATACTGACAGGTAAGATGTACAAAGCTGTAAACCTGTGTGTTTACAATAGGAGTCCATTACAGTATGTTCTGTACATGTAAGTGCATGAGCATGCACACTGTGGCCTTCAGTGGTTAGAATCAGAGTGTATCCCAAACAGCCCTGTGCTACTAAGTGTATGAGCGTACCCACTGCCACATTGTGTAATTTCAGTCAGTGCATCCAACAAGCCCTTTGTTATTAAGTAAATGAGCATGCCCAGTATAACCTTGTGTAGTTATAGTCATAGTGCATCCCAAATGGCCCTGTGCTACTAAGTGTATGAGCATGCCCACTGTAACCCTGTATAGAGATAGTAGTTGTCCATTCCACAGATGGGTATATTCCAGTTCAAGTTCCTGTTGTGCTACAACTATACATCTCAGGCCTACCTATGTACTACCTGCAGATGATGTGTCTTGTTTGTGCATACAGGTTGTAACGGACACCTACTTTAAACACACAGGTTTATAGCTATGTACTTCGTGACTGTCAGTATCCCTGTTGTTGTCCTCCATCTTCGAACGTCATTCTGACTGCTTTGGAATGTGTAATCTCTGTGGTGCATCTTGTAACTGCGTAGTACTGTAATAGTGATCTGTACATAGGCAGACGTTCTGATTCCTCCACTGGCAACTGTGTGCGAGTGTTTGTGTGTGTGACAGCAAATGCCTGAGTACGTGTGTCAAAAAATGCCTGAGTATGTGTGTCAGCAAATGGTTGTGTGTGTGTGTGTATTTGTGTCTGCATCCTGCCATGACAGCGGGTTTTGCTGCATTCCAAAGAGATACCACCTTTTGCACTGGCCTTTATCCTTGTCAACTGCTAAACCTCTCTCTTCCCCCCTCCCCACTGCAAGTAATCAGTCCTGTGATGTCACCCAGCTCAGAAGTGGAATCAGAGTAAGTGTAATTGTATGTGTTCTGTGGTACATACCCCAACTGCATACCACTGTACTAGTTACCTTTACATAGGCAAGACGTATATGCACTATACTGGCAAGTGTGTGGGTGTTTGTGTGTGTGACTACCCTGTAGTTAGGCATACACATGTGTAATGTCTTTTAGCACACCATGGTAGCCATCTGTGGTGACCGGTGTCTACAAAGTATTACATAGTTAGGAATGGTAAAGAATACACAGTCAAGCACGACTACAGTTGGGTATGTTATTTTCCTGTGCCACTGTCGAGCAGTGACACAGAAGTGGTCACCGGGGTGTAAATCCATACCCATCATTCTCCCACCCTAACTCCACAATCCTCAGGGTAGATTACATTAGTCATCATTCCCAACCCCAAACTCCACATACACAACAACCATCCTTCTCTGGTGAACTGCTTAAGATTTAAATGTTATAACACAACAGACACCTCTGTTTTGTCTACACATTTTCATTCTTCCCTTCTATCAAGGGAGTTCAAAGGTGTGTGTGTGTGTGTCTGTGTGTGTGTGTGTGTGTGTGTGTGTGTGTGTGTGTGTGTATGTATATATATATATATATATATATATATATATATATATATATGTAGCTATGACAGTTGTACAGATGTACACTTTTTTTTTTTTTTTTTTTTACAGAGTACAAAAGGGTACTGTACATATGTACACAAAGTGGCTGTCCCATTTGTTTTCAGTACTGTGGAATACCTGTAGTAAGATGGGTAATATAACCCAGATGACTTAGTGGTACATCCAGTGACCTCAGTGTGCAAGGTCCAGGGTTCATGACTTGCAAGCCTTGTTGATACTGTCAATTAGGACAGAAGAAGACAGTTGTAAGTGGGTGTAAATGTGTTTTTGTGACAGTAAGCAGCGGGTGCGTGCAGGTAACAGACATGTACAACTCGCAGTACACTTGAAATGCCCTTCTTTGGCAATTCTGCTGATGTCACCCATCTAAAAATATACCTCTGGGACTACTGTGATCCAGTAATCTCCATGGAGTGTGCTGTAACTGTGTAATGCTGTAGTGTGATAAACTAGTTTGGTAGGTGTTCTAATCCCAGACAAGCCAACTGTGTGTGTCTGTTTGCCTGAGAAAGGAACAATGCTTTTTAGAGTATGCACCCTCTTTACAATTCACATAACCACCTTTGGCAATTCAGCTGATGTCAGCCACCTAGAAATACAACTCTGGGACTACTGCAGCTTAGTAATCTCTGTAGCACGTGCTGTAACTGAATATTGTTGTAGTGTGATAAACTTGTTAGGTAGGGGTTCTATTCCATGACAGGCTAGCTGTGTGTGTGTCTGTATGCCTGAGAAAGGAACAATGCTTTTTAGAGTATGCACACTCTTTCCAATTCACATAACTACCTTTGGCAATCCCGCTTATGTCACACACCTAGTAATACACCTCTGGGACTGCTGTAACCCAATAATCTCCGTAGTGCATGCTGTAACTTCATAATGCTGTAGTGTGATAAACTAGTTAGGTCGGGGTTGTATTCCAAGATATGGCAAGTGTGTGTTTGACAGTCAGAGACTCTGTGGAGGTGGCTGTGAGTGTCTAACCACTGGACATGTTGTAGAGCGGATTTTGTAGTTTTCCTATATGGTGTCCGTATTATATGTCACAATTTCCACCTCATGAGGAGTACAGATGTCAATCAGCCAAAGGACTGTGTTGGCAAGCCATACCCCTACATATGGCAAAAGGCCTGGTGAACAAAGTATGCAACCCTACTATTACCCGAGATACATTCTGAACCCATGTGTCATACACAAACATACTTGCCGAGAATATCCCTCTATGTTGCTAGTACCCTGCACATTGATGACGGATAGTAGGCATGGTGTGATTGCAGTGGGCTGCAAAGGGCATGGCACCCTGTCCAGCATTACAATAGTCACATAATTGCCGACAATGTGCCTTCACTATGTTCCCCACTGGATGCCTGCAACATATGTGGTGCCATCAAATGTGATCCACAGAGGCCATACAATGCCTTACACATGTGCCCTGTATGGACAGATGCCACTGACACCAGGGAATACATGTATCATGCTATCAATGCAGGTGCAGGGTCAACTTTCTGTCTATAAGCAGGTCCTGCCACACCAGGCCAGTATGGGCATATCTGAGGATAACAGTTTGTGTACACAACATGTGCCAGCCAAACCAGGTACACTTGTACGTCACTGTACATTATTGTAGGATGTGCACATCCCAGGCAATGTCCATGTCAAGGACTATCAAACACAGACATGGCATGCACTGCAAAGCAATGGCCATACACAATGGTAATCAGGATGACAGGACAGTTCATACAATACCCATCTGTGTGGGACATTACAGACACTACACCCCTGAACCACACTGCACACCATTGCCAGGTGGCATGATGCCAAGGATTACCTCTCACCCAGCCTTGTACAGCCATCTTGCACAGCCAACCACTGCACACCCATGAAGCAATGCACACAAGTATGTCAGTACTGGCATCTTGTGTCTGCGTGTGGAGTATGATGCTCCCAACTACAATCACACCCAGTATAACTTCCATTGGCATACCAACTGATGTCAGACAAGTTCACATGCCCTAGCCTATAGAACCTCCGGATAACCCCTGTGATGCATGTAGTACCTGTGCATTACTGCAGTGTGGCAAACTAAGTAGTTAGGAAGTGTATTTGTGGGCCTGGCAAAGTGTGGCAATGTGTCTGAGTCCCTTAGAGAGTGTGGTTGTGTTGACAATAACATCCGTTCATGTGGTCAACCATGTGTGCTACACCTAATGTATGTCTACTATATCTCTGTTGCAGATGTCGCTCACCAGCACACATATATGTTCTTACAGCACACCAACATGTCCGCTTTGTGGCACATGGAGTAACTGCATGCACTAGCAATAGTAATGGCTAGTCAGTCAGGGGTTTAAACCCCTGTACTGGTAGGTGTGTGACAGATGATAGTTAAGTTTTAGTCTCCAAGCCCTTCTCTGATGTACTTTGCCTCTGTCTGTCCCTCCCACAGACTCTCTGGTGGATGTGAAGTTATACACCTGCTCAGCAGCAGCTTGTGTTTTGTAAGTGATGGTCATGATCAGGTGATGGCCTCTGCACCTATTGCAGTCCTCCTCTAGCTGATTGCATGTGGAACAGCTGTGGTGATGTTCCCATACCTAGTCGCATGGAAACACAGTACAATATCTGGGAACATCATGTTCGTGTTTTCCCATGACATTCACTCTGAGTGGAACCTGGATCTGGTGTTTGGTAAACGGCATCACGGATGATATTTGGATAGTCCTCAAACAACATACACAGTGGAAAATAGCCTAAAGACAGGAAGGTGATCTGCCAGACATGACTACAGCATGTAAGTATAGCTATGCTTCATTGAAACTACTGCCAGTTTAACAAATTGTGTGTGGTAATGGCTATTCTGCATGTTTTAAAACTGACAAGACAGTGCTCTGTTTGTGAGGGAACCCCCATCTGTAGGGCCATCTGTGGACTGGTAAGTGTGTGGAACCATTTGTTTCCTGTGTTACTCACTGAATACACATCTGTGAACTACAGAAGCATAGTGTGAGGATTGCAGTCAGTACATGGTGATAGTGATGAGAGTTACTGCCATTGCATCCCTGATTGGACATATGTCACATGAAACAGTGGTATGACAGTCACTGTCTGAGGTTTTCAGAGTGACATGCCAATAATGGGGCACTGTTCATAGCTGCAGACACAAGTCTTCTACACTTTGTACAGATGTCATGCAGTATATATGCATGTGTTGTGCTCCCTCTGCAAATGTATACCATCTGTTGTGTTGGGTTGATGGTCATATCTATGCATGCTGTTATAAGTAATCCTGATTGCTGTTGACTATTACTAAGCCATATCTGTGTTAAAACTGCAGCACCATAGGCTGTATGCATTTGGAGGTCCTGGCAGAACCTCCTGTCCCACTTCAGCTGGCCATGGTACCGGGCACCAGCACGTCTGGGGCCCAACCTTGGACTTCCACCTCGGTTGGCTCTGCACCACCTTCTGGTGGAACCACCACTGAGGATGGGGCTTGTCCCCCACTGGGAGCAGGTCAAGACAGGAACTTGTCCACTGTGGTGTGTTAGGGTGCTCAATAAGGGGTTTTGAGGCCAGATACACCAGCTTGAGGGTAGAGTGTCACATTTTGAGGGTTAGCCTGCCTCTCATAGACAGCCCCCAGCACAGCCACCTTTGCAGCTGTTTTGGTGCAGTGGTGGCTGCCCATGGCTGGTGACCTCCGTCCCACTGTTTCCATATGACGGCTCATGGGCTTGTGACTGCCAAACACCCCTCCCCATCCAAGGTGTATCCCCCCACATGTGTCATATACCGACCCTGTATGCTGTCTTGTCTGTCATCCTACCCAACCTATCCTGCACGAGCATACCTACTGTCCTTCCCCCACATCCCACTCTCACCCTACGAAAACAAAAGGCCAATCAGTTCCTAGAACAACATTTGCCCCATACATAGCTGTATATTTCACACACATGTCCACTGGACACATGTAACCTTTTTAATATGCATTAAAACATACACCAGTTGTCCTCACACCTGTCTCTCAGGCACACGATCCTGGTATGCACATGACTGCTAAAGGTTCCAGGTACACATGATGCAGATGACCACATTGTACACATGACACTACCAGTCCCTCTATGGTTACCCCATTTACCTTTTTCATGATGATGATGTCACACACAGCACCTTGCAAGAGTACTGTTCTCACATAATGACTGGACAGGAACTGCTGTGTTAATGTAAATAAAATGCACAGAGTGATTTATTTGGCCAATGTACAAATGTTTGCGTGTATTAATGACACATGTCTGTATGAGGGAGTCTTGATATCACATAGTACAACACCACTACATAATACAGGCATTGCTGGTGTTTCCCTTTTCATTCCATTTTAATGCTTTGTTGTCACATGGGATGTTCTTGATATATATCTATATATATCTATATATATATATCTATATATATATATATCTATCTATATATATATATATATATATATATATATATATATATATATATATATATATATATACACATATATATGTGTGTGTATCTATACCTGGACATAAACACACACACATGCATCTACATGATGGAATATATTTCCTATACTGTTGAATGACTGTGCTGGATGATATGTTTGTGATAACATCCGATGTCTGTATATCTGCCATGGCTTGGGTGGTAAATCACATTGGCTGTGTGTGCAGTGTCCTGGTTCTGAGCCTTGCAGAGGCTGTTTATTTTGTTGTTGGGCAGAAGAAGGCCATTGGATACGGAGTGATTAAGGAACATTAAAGCAGTTGTGAGTGGGTGTGCATGGGTTTGCATTGAGCTAAGCAATGCTAACCTCCAGTTACAGTTTCTTACACTCAGTTAGCCTCTACATTGCTTCACCAGTGTGATACTTGCATACACCCTCTTGCTCCTGCACTTGCAAATGCACTGCATTTGGTGTTTGCATCTGATACTCACCCCCCTGGGTGGGAGTGAGGACTACGATATTATGTTGTGATGCCTATTACAATGGATTACATGCCTACAGTATCAAGAATGGCTGCCCATTAGGCGAAATCATGCCGTTCGACTGTACAGAATCCGCGGCCTGTCCAGAGTTTGATTCATATTATTGGTGTGTTCCTCTTACAATCTGCACCTGTCTGGCTAATACATGCAAACTGACACTCTTCAAAACAAACAATTGGGTTTTGGAACCCACATCCTTCAGCCGAGTCATGCTACTGCATACCTAATATTCTATCATCTTTCTAAGGTTTTAAGTGGAATATGTGCTTTCTGTCCCTATCAGACCTCTCAAACGATTGGGGACAAATATCAACTGAATCAGGGACATGTCATAACAACATCAGGGACACATTTAAATTATTATTGCTATTAACCTGACACATTGATAGACTCAGAGCATATGAATTAATACACATTTTCTGAGGTAAATGATGTTTATAACTCTTAATTGTCATTATTCATTATGTGTAATTCACCACCTTTCCTCCAAAAGTCACTAGTTGTAGGAGGGATTAAGTGTGACAGAGTTAGAATTTGAGCCAAAATCAGTGACGTTCCTGGAAATCGGGGACAGTTCAGAGGTATGGTCCCTATTACTTTCCCCATTGGTTTATGTCGTGTCCAGTGGATTTGTTCTTAGGGTTTGATAGGTATGGGCATAAGCTATGCCCATTTTGAAATATTACTTACATCAGTGGGGCAGTCTTAATATGACTGTGCCAGCCAACACCTGCACGCCTAGGCCCATAATTGCATACCCATAGTTCCCCCATCTGCCCATCCTCTACAGCTCTCATACTTACTGTGGGTGCAGGTGGGATATAAACACACTACTGCACACTGCCCACTCTCCGCGTGTCGGGACACATGTCGTACACTGTGTCGACCCATGGGTTATCAGGCTTGCACAACCTACTGGTCTGTGTACGTCTACAGCCTGGTTTGATGAATAATTACAGGGACTGACTCCGATGATCATTACTTTTTGGTTGTCCCACAAGGGACATTGATGTCTTTGTTTTAAGATTAGACCTGGCATGTCTCTCCCACTGGTAGTATCCTGCCGGCGGTCTGGGAAGCAGTGGTGTGTTTACTTCTGTTGTGTATCTGTATGTCTCACCGGCCTAGCTGGGGGGGGGGGTTGATGATACGTGTTACATGTTTGTTTATTGGACCCCTCACCCCCATATGCACGACCTGTGAACACATATAATTGCTGTATCATATCCTAACAATATCTGTGAATATTTACAGTCACATATATATATATATATATATATATATATATATATATATATATATATATATATATCTATATATATATATATATATATATATATATATATATATATATATATATATATATATATATATATATATATATATATACACACACACTTGGCATTATGGAACATCTACTGCCATATATATATATATATATATATATATATATATAAATATAAATATATAGATATAGATATAGATATAGATATATCTATATATATATATATATATATATATATATATATATATATATATATATATATATATATATATATATATATCCATTACTATATACAGATATATATGTATATGTATGCATATTGCTGTCTATATTTATATATCTAACAACATATGGGTCTATAGTGGTCTGCATATGTATATATGTATATGTCTATATGTGGGTATGTATATGTATTCTGTCTCTGTATGTATACATTTGTACTACGGAGAGGAAGAGGTTTATCTCTATGTCACTATGGGTAGCTGGGGGGGGGTTGATGATACGTGTTACATGTTTGTTTATTGGACCCCTCACCCCCATATGCACGACCTGTGAACACATATAATTTGTAATGTACATATATAGGGGTTGGGAGGGTGGCCTAATGGTTAAGGTGTTTGCCTTGCAAGCAAAAAGTGCAGGGTTTGAGTCTCACATTGGCTAGGCTTAAAATGGCTCGCAAGGGCAGTTAGCTTAGTACTACTCTATGAACCTATCTATGAACCTATGATATACACACACACATACCTCTACATATACGCATCTACATCTGGTTATTCCATTCCTTGCCATATAGATTACACTTTGCTGCAGTGGGACTCGTAGTGAGTATGGCTGCTCATTGGGCGATGCCTCTGTCTAGTGAACACATTTGCTTACAGCCCTGGGGCTGTCCATATAGGCCCACATCAGCCAACACCTGCACACCTAGACCCATGACTAGCTACCCATAGTTCCCCCACCCGCACCTCCTCTACAGCACTCATCCTTACTCTGGGTCTTGGTCCGTTCTGAACACACCACTACACTCTGCCCACTCTCCACTTCACGGGACCCATGTCATACTGTTGTCTCGACCCATGGGTCATCAGGCTTTCCTACCCTTGTATTCCGGGTATGTACACACCCCAGCCAGAATTTTCAGCATATCACCTTCTTTTGGTCTTGTCAATTTTTGGGGTGCCCCGCAAGGGATGCTCCTGTCTGTGTTCCAAGATTAGATTTCACGGGTGCACTGTGTACCCCCCCCGGTTGTATCCTGCCTGTGGTCTGGGGACCAGTGGACTATTTCCATTGTTTGCGGGTTTGTGTGTACGTTTCCCGTGTTTGGCTGGGGGGGGGGTGGAAGGTCATGCTACGTGTTTCATGTTTCTTGCTTGGGCCCTTC
>NC_056728.1:1025617324-1025744824 GCF_019279795.1 Protopterus annectens | reverse complement strand
TATCTGTACATACTTATATACATTTTCTATGCTGGGCACTGCTTAGACCCACGCAAGCGCACTCAGACTTGCTTACTGGTACTTATATATGTTTCCTGCTGCTTATTTGTGCTTACACCAGCTTACTAGTGCCTTATTGGTTATGACAGTGCCACTTTGATTGAATGACATTTAGTTAAATATCTCATGTGATACTCTTTTGTCGGTTTTACAGCAAAATGAAATTCATTCCACATGGAAAATGATATGTGCGATTGTTGGGTTCGAACCGTGAATGCCTGTTCATTAGGCGGATGCTCTAAACACTACACTATTGATGTTTACATTGAGTCTGCATGTTTTTCTCTATTTGAATGATTTTGATGTGTAAGCTACACTTGGCGGAGGGCAGTGACATGCGAACACGCTGCACTTTGCTTACACCTTTGATATTGCAGCAATTCAAATATATAATAGGGACATGGGGAATCTAATTGTGAAAGTTCTAGGGACAGGGCTCATCATTCCTCTACATGCTTGTGTGTTTACTACTTCTATTTTGTTTCATTGTTCGTGGACACTTTTGTATGCTTAGCATACATTTTGGTATCCACGGACACTGAATTACTCACTTACTATTAGAGATGGGCTCTACTAGTAAGCATAGTAGGCTATGCAACTGTTGGAGCATGTTTATGCCTCTGTAGAGCACTTGTACACACCCCCTGCTCTCACACACGTTTCCTGTGCACGTGGAGGGTGCTGTGGCGTGCCCTCATACATATTCATATGGCACTGCTTCACTGTCTGTAGTGAGGATGCTCAACGCAAGGCTAAAACTGTCCTTGCACCGAGCTTCTTGAATCTCCGGGAGTATCTCTCAGTTTTCAAAGAGCTAGAGACATGGAGTATAGGCTAAGAAGTTTTCTGTATTGTCTTCAGAGGGAACTAATTACTCGTTTTGAAATGTGAAGGAATGCAATGTTTTTTATGACTTCCAGCATCTGCCAAAGATCTGAGGTATATCTATTTTTACAGGTAGATACTAAATACTGCCAAATCCCAGCAGTGGGGGTTAAACCTGGGAAAGAGCTGGATTACAAGAAATGATGTCATTCTGCAATATATTTCAGCAGTAATACTTGAGATATTAATTTGAAAGTCTCTCAGAGAGATGAATCATTCTGTATTCTGTTTTGGACCTGACAAGAATCATTTACCACATCTGCCTTGCTCTGAAAGTAAGTTTTTAGGGTATAGTAACTCTCTTAGACACAGTCATGAATATGATAAAGCTTAGTTTAGATTTTTTTTATTTATTTGAGACTATTCTGCAATGTTGTTTAAATATTTCTGGTGGTTTTGAACTCTTATGCCACTGTGAATATATACTAAGTATTTTCTTGTTCTTTTATTATTTATTGAAAGCACTTGCATGTTTATTTCATGACACTGTGTTTACTACTCCTAATAGCCTTGCTCTTGGTCAAACTACCATTTGTATTACTATTAATATTACACAGTAAAATTGGGCAACCTTTGCTAAGGGCCTTAAAGTAGCTGTAGTTGGCTGGTAGCAGTGGTAACTACTTTATAGTCGTGCAGAACAGGGCATAGTTAGTAAACCTGTGCCACCCTTTCCCAGGTGTGTGCATGTAAATCAAACCTCAAGAAGTGTGTTTGTCAGCTACTTGGGCAGGGACAAGAAGCACTGGCTGGACAGAGACGATGCTGGAGATCTTGGCTCGGACACTCAGTTGAGATCTCAATTCTATAGCTGTGCCCATGGGGAGCCTTATTGGGGATCTGGAGAAAAAGGGAGAAACCAGCCCCAGACTGATTGTGATCTCTGCGTCCTCTTAAGGGAAATTGCACTTTAGTCAGAGAGCTGCATCTGGAAATACTGTATGTGTACCTGTTATCCTTCCAGTGAATATCCCCCACAGGTGCCAGTGGTGATGACTGAGGCTCCTTGATTACTGGTCCAGTGGAGGGTCGTCACAGTTGCATCCAGCTGTTTTGAGTTCTATCTGTGGTATTCTCCAAGAGAAAACTATAGTAAGTGTAGTTAATAATGTGGAGTAGATAAAAATATGTTACTATGTTGCAATTGCAACAGTATTTCCAGTGCAGTTTGATTTGCATGGAACTTAGAGAAGACTTGAAGAATCTGCATTTAATAGGTCAAGAAATCTCTACCATGTGTGGATTTCTAGAGCACTTAGAGAAATGTATTTTTACAATATCTGTAGAGTACTAAGTACAGTTTTACTTTGACCTCTATAAGGCTCATATTTCAGTCCCAGAGCTGTAGAATTTTTAATCAAAATTGACTTCTACAACTCAGAACAAACAATAGTGGTTTTCTACTTTTATATTCATAGTAAATCTCTATTACATATTTTATTTTCTCAAGATCTACATATATTTTATACTCTGATAGGCTGCTCAGCTATCAAGTTTTATATCATGCTTTAATTTTCACCTGGTTTACCTGTCTCTTTAGCACAGGGGGATGGAGTTCTTCCTGTAGTCCATATAACTCAGGTTTAAGGAGCAGGGAATAGGTTAATGTTGTGGAAAATTGCAAAAAGCCTTATATACTGTTAACAATGTACCTCAGTTACCTCAGGTACCTCTTGTACCTCAGTTACCTTCTTCTAGTCCACCTGTGGACGTGGCGGTTGTTGCACCTGGCGATGCCAGACATACTTCTCAAGCGTACCTCATTATGAGGAACGTTCCTCATTTGTGGTCTTAAAAAGTTCATGTTCCTCAAAGTTCCACATTGAAAGGGTCTGTCACACATTCAGTATTAGGAAATTTTTAACTGATATTCATGGTAAATAGAAACAAATCATAATAATTCATAAAAGATCTTTTTTTATAAGTATAAGGAGCATATTTAAACCATCTTATGACCTTCCTAGTTGAAGCTGTTAGTAAGCCGTTAGTGTGTGTTCCACATTTTGCCCATTTGTTCCACTTATAAGGGCTAGTGTTCCTCATGTTGAATATTGAAGGTTGAGAGCTAAGATGCCAGATATTTGACCGTAGTGTGGACATTGAAATCAGATTAGGCTCAGCATTCTATAACGCCTCTGTTTGATGATGCTTGTTTCAACTGAACTAGATAAAATGGCATTTGATATTAAGTTGAAAAAAATTAAAGTAGAACAAATCCCCCACACCTTCATGCAGGTGACGGTTTTGCATGCCCACATTTAATCAAGTCCAATGTTGCCGTACAATAATAGAGCTTTTTTCAAAGCAACAAGCAGCTCTGAAGGCAATGGCATTTTATTGACTGAGAGAATCCTACTGTTCAAACAAATCATTAAAGAAGTAGTATGCTAATCATAAGATATGTTGCTATAAACTTTGGAATGCACATTGTCAGTTAACCTGTATTTATATTTATGGATTCTGTGCTTTGCATCAAGATACAGTTAAGGGCATTTTATCATTTTGCATTTAGCAATTTTTGTATACTTTAATATTATCACTGAAGAAATAATGATAATTTTGTATGTTGCTTGCATAAAGTGAGCACACAAATGCGGAAATACAGTAAAATAGTCCAGTAGCCAGATTCAATAAAGCCTGTTTACACTGTGCATGCATTGTGCTGTGGCATGCATATGGTATTGCACTAATTTGGAGTTAGTAAGCAGCAATATATGGTGTGTAGAGCCACAGAAACAAGGTAAATACTGTGGCATGCAAATTATAGCATAAGCAACTGAATTGTATGCTAATCAATCAATCCAAGATGGAGGAGCTATTCAACAAGCTATAAAGCAACTGTGTAGACTCAGTGCTGGTTTTCCCTGAAAATTCCTAAACCTATTGGAATACAGCCACAGAAAACAGTCTACACAGAAAGAATGTGATGGGCTTCTGTTGCTTTAATTCATGTGTATGTGCAACAGGCTGAAGTCTTTGCCAACAAAGAAAAAAATTTCAGACCCTGTTTGACATTTCACAATCTGCATGAGGTGGAAACTGTGGAGTGCTACAGGGTGGATCAAGACACACTACTGGAACTCTGCAACCTGCTACAGGGTGGATGTAGACACACTACCGGAACTCTTCAACCTATGTCATCCTCAATTCAGAGCCAGGGTTAACTGAGGGGAACCCTACCAGTGGAGACAAAGGTATGTGTAGCACTTAGAACTGTAGCTATAAGAACATATCAAAGACCAATGGGAGACATGGGGTGGAAGTGTCACAGGCATCATCATCATCATCTAGAATCCTCCATCAGTTCCTGAATGCTATGCCACAACATGCCAGTGACCACATACATTTTCCCTGTACTACTGAGGAGATGGTCACAGATATGCAGGAGTTCTACCCTGTAGCACACTACCCTGAAGTACTGGGTGGTATAGATTGCACAACTATAGAAACTAAGGTACCACCCGGGGAGCAGAGAAATTAAGGCACCGCCCTGGGAAGAGAGAAGGCTCTACATAAATAGAAAGGTGCCTACATACATCTGGAGGAGCCCTGCAGTACAATCCATATATGTGTTCTGAAATAGTCACTGTATGTGCCATGCTACACAACATCATCCTGAGAAAACAGCTTCAGCAGGATCAACAGGAGAAGGGGCAGACACCAATAGCAAGGTTGACACAACCACATGGAGGTGAGGAGTCAGAGGGGGCACCAGCAGCTTCTCTGGGTGTAGACAGACATAGGTGTACTCAATATGCCCTCGTTTTGGCTAAGATGCAAAGCATAGCACATTCACTCACCACATAAGGGGCTAAAACCTTCTTCCTATGCACATACATATAGTAATATTAATACCAGGAAATGCTCACAACCTTTACCTACCCATGTAATGGTAGAGTACTCCTGACATCAGACAGAGTCAGCCCTGAAGTAAAAATGTTGCAACTGCTGGATTCACAAGGTAAGTGTTGAACCTGGAGTGTATTGTTTAATAATATGAATGAATGACATATCCTTGGATGTTGTTATTTGGTAATATAAGCAAGTAAAAGGTGGGTGATTTGTACAGAAATTACTTTTACATATGACAGCAGAGATGTAGATGACTTATATGTGTCCATTATCAAGTTGTAGGCTTCAGGCATTAAAGATTCACACAGTCATACCTCTCAAAAGTACTGATGGTCACTGAATATCCTCAGTTTAGCACCATACATTTGTATTGGAAAATCTTTAAAGAGAAAAGTTAGAAAGTAATAGATCAGACACAAATGTTATGTATCTCTGAATCCAAAGAAAAGCAGAGATATGGCACAATTATCATCACTTGCACAGAGTGTTGTGTGTTGGGGCAGGAAGCCTAGGCTGACAGAAAAGATTGGTGAGTATATGTGAGTAAAAAAGAGAAGCAGGCAGCCATTTGGATAAAGAAACAAATGGCCAGTAAAACACAATGTGCTTTATGCTTCACAGCTGAATCATGTAACTGTTGTGTGTGTGTTTGTATGAGTCCTTCGAGTTAAATTGGTGTGTGAGTGTCTCCATGAACACAGCCAAGCTCTGTGCTAGCTCTATGTCTTGGTATGTCAGACAAGTGTGAGCCGTGCATGGTAGAGGTGGCAGTTCATCGTTGTTGTACCTGACCATGAGAACTGGCTCTGCCAGGAGTTCCACTGGCACATCCATACCCACAGTCAAATGTACTGCTGCTACCTGAATGTGATTGATGTCTGCTGAATGAGATATCCACATGAGGATGCCCAGGACCATGACCCCATGGCCTGTCATGTCTGGGTGAGGACATCTCAACCTCTGATGGAGCAGTAGAAGTAGTGCCACTATCAGAGAGTGATTGGGCATGACCATGTCAGCTATCAGGAGATGATGTGACTGACCTATAACCACGAGGATACCATCCCCCTCCCAGCAGACATTCTGTCACAGACACTGCACATTCAAATGTGTCAATCATCCAATCCATTGAATTGTCGATGCAGTGGAGACAGTCATGAATGTCAGCCTTTGCTACATCTATAACCCTAAGCATTTCTTTGGAGGACCTGTGGGATCATGCCTGTGAGTCCATGACAGCCCTAAACATTTGTCGAGTGCATGGGAAGACACACCTGATTCAGATGGATGATGGACAGCAAGCATCCTCTGAGCACCCCAAACAACCCTATTGCATGACACCTCACCCACACTTTGGCTATGGCCAGAGTCAACAGGCACTGAAGCCACAGTAACCACACTTCCCTGATCGAGTGTCTCACCTTCCACCTGATCAATATCTGAGTGCTCAATGGAATGGGTTAGCATATCCCTACTGACTGTGTTCGATGGAATAACAGGGGATGGTGAATGTTAATAGTGTCAGATTCAACCTCTGCATCCTCCAACTGTGCATCAGTTTGGCCACCATCTTTATCAGAGTCTGCCAATACTCTGACATCAGGTGATAAGAGTCCTACACTTCCACTGTCAGGATAACCTGTGATAAATAAATAGCAATAGCAATAAACACAGGAAAAAAATAATAGCTACACTATTATAGTCAAATGTATGCTAATAAACTAACAGTGGTGCCACTACTACAGAGAGTACAGCAATACACACAACAGTCCTGACACCCATGTCACACATATGGATAAACTGTATGTATTTCTTTGAACTACAGATCACCCTGACAAAGAAGATATTTGGCTTAATATTTGGAGTTGATGCTATGCTTCCCATGGACGATGGTCCTGGAAGAAGTTAAGCAAAGGTTAAGGACAATATCATCACAATTAACAGAAACACCATGGGTTAAACTTTTTGCCTTTTATGTGTCCATTAATTATACTTTCTACAAGAACATGGATGACAAGTCCAATCTAAGCTCATGTGTAATCAATAAAAATGTGTTGTTAACTGTAGCAAACTAACCCCCCCACAAACTGATTTATTGTTAAACCGAACTAATGTATTGCTGTCAATATTTTACTATACAAGAGTATTTAACAATTGAGATATTACGCGTTCATCTCTCTTACAAATAATAAGAAGGCTTGGGGTTTCATTCAGATGCTTTAATATATACAAACACATCAGGATGGATAGCAGCATCTTTAAATATGAACAAACTAGTTAACAAACAGAGCTTACATAAATACATGTTCACGTCTCAATAGCTAAGTACAAAATAGCAGTCAGTCTCGCATGTGCTTAGTATTTATACTGTAGTGCAAACCCTTGGATAGCATCTTAAAGGTATATACACACATATTGATCTACATCCTCCCTCTTAAAAAGATTGCCCTTCATAATAATGTTAGAGCTAGGCATGCATCTCTTATGTACATTAGAAACAAAATGCAATATTCATGTCCAAGTTGCTTTGTATCTGCTACAGGGTTTAGAGATTCAACCATATCTTGTTATATAGCAGTTGGGACTAAATTTAGCAACAGGGACAGCCTGTGGTGCATAACTCATATTAGGAACTTCTGGATTTGTCATAGGAACAGGAATGTTCTCTGGAGCTTCCTCTGTAATTGGAACACCGGACAACTCACTCTGAGATAGATTCTTTCTGAGAGGCTATTTGCTGTGGTATAGGCTCAGACACTGGTCTCAAATGCTTCCGATTGCACCTAAAAGTTGCTCCTTCTGATTCTATAATATGCGATCTCAGCTCTGGACCAATATTCTTCATGACACCAATCCAGTCATAACCTTTTGACATCTGCATCCTTACAACTTCTCCCTCATAATGGATTGACCGGTCTACTGGTCTTATTGTAGTAGGACTTCTCGGATAGGTGTTTCTTCAACAGATTGGCTTTCACTGATCTGTTGTTCTTGACACATGCAACCAACAATTGATTACTGAGTGGTAATGTGTTTCTCGTTTGTCATGATGGATGTCATTGAGCAGGTGAACCAAGATGTTTATCTCGAGGAAAGTTTCTGAGATTCAAGAGATTCAAGGAAAACATCATTATTATCTCATTTAGTCTTCTCAAGTAACTGCTTTGGACTTTGAATTCGTTCTGCCAAATCATTTGACTGTGGGTACTTTGGACTACTTGTAACATGAGTAAAGTCCCATTCTTCTGCAAATCTTTTGAACTGTTGGTTTATAAACTGCGTGCCATTGTCAGAAATAGCTTTGTGCAGAATTCCATGTACAGCAAAATGATGTTTCATCTTAGTAATGACAGTACTAGATGCTAGGTTAGGAAGTAAGTTAATCTTGAGCCAATCTAAGTAAGAGTCTACTAAAACCAAATAATGTTGACCATTCCACTTGAAGATATCAGTGGCTACTGTCACCCAAGGTAGTTCCGGAATTTGGTTAAGCTGAAGTGGTTCTTTCTGTTGATGAGGCTTTCTACTATAACATACTGAACAAGAAGAAAGTACTTTCTCAATGTCCTGTGACGTAGAAGACCAAAATACTATCTCTCTCACCCTTCTTTTGGTGGATTCAGTTCCTGGGTGACCACGATGCAAGATAGTAATGTACTCAGGTTGCAAGGACTTTGGGCAAAGAATTACTTTTGAACCTGTCATAATGATACCTTTGTCAGACAAAATCTCATTTCTGTATGGAAAATAAGGTTGCACTTTTTGTAGTAAACTAGATTGTTTTGATGGCCATCCTTGATTGATAAAGTTGTTGAGCCTTTGTAAAATTGGATCTGTGGCTGTGTGATCTCTCAGCTCATCCAGATGTTTGGCAGAAAAATATCTCACTTCTATCACTTCAAATTCATCAAGCGATTGAGAACCTTGATTGTCATGCTGCTCAGTGGTATTTCTGGGTGATATGGATTATCTCTCAGCAAGATGAAGAAGTTTGCTTTTCTTGTAGACAAGATTGAAATTGTACATTTGCAATCTCAGCATCATGCATTGCAGTCTGGCTGAAGCTGAATGCATAGGCTTACTCAGGATTGTGACTAGTGGGTGGTGATCTGTTTAAATCTGGATAAGTCTACCATAAACATAATCATGGAACTTTGAACATGCAAATACAATTGCCAAAAGCTTTTTCTCAGTCTGGGTGTGCTGTTGTTCAGTTTGGGTAAGAGTTCTCAATGCATAGGCAATAAGCTGATCCTTTTGTAAAATAACTGTGCCAAGTCCAAATTTCAAAGCTTCACAGGAAAGTGTCACTGGCTTGTGAACATCATAGTATCTGTGTGTTGGCAGACTGGCAATTCCCAGTTTCAGGACAACAAATGCTCATTGGTGTTGCTCTAACCAAGAACAGGATACATCTTTGCATATGACAGCTCTGTGAGTGGTGCTGAAATTTGGCTCAAGTCTGGAATGAACCTGCCTAGTTAGTTGCCCATGCCAAGAAAATGTTGGAGATCTTGAACATTGTCTGGAGCTGGCATCTCAAGAATGTCCATTTGTTTTGAAAGATCTGGTTATAAGCCTGTACTCTTAAATAAATGACCAAAATAAGGAAGTTCTTGTAGCCTGAATTTGCATTTCTGTGCATTGAGCGGAAGATTCACTTGACGTGCCCTATCTAAAACTTTCCTGAGGTTTCTGTCATGCTTGGCTTCATCATGACCTCCTACTAGTATGTCATCTACTATAATAGCAAAAGGATACCCAGAAAAAAATTGCTCCATTGTATGTTGAAAGACTTCACTTGTAGAATTTATCCCAAATGGCATTCTCAAAAATCTGTACCTGCCAAATGGAGAACTGAATGTAGTGAGCAATGATGATTTTGTGTTAAGCTAAATTTGCTACAATGAAGCCTTTGCATCTAAGGCAGAAAATATAGTGGCATTTGGCATCAAGGCTGCAACTTCTTTAAATGTTTGCATTGGATGATGTGGTCTTTTTAGTGCTCTATTCAAATCTCATGGATCAATACATATTCTGATGTCATCTGAGCATTTCTTATGAGCTGCTACCATGGAAGATACCCATTCTTAGTTTCCACTGGACAAATTACACCTTGTCACACCATTTTATGTAACTTGGCTTTGACTCTGTCCTGTATGGCTACTGGAACTTTACGTGCTGGCATGAAAACTGAACTGATCTCTGGGTCTAACTTCATGGAGTACATAACTGGATGTTTGCCTAGTTTGTCCTGAAAAAGATCAGCATAAGTAGAAAAAATGTGCTGGGCAAAAGTAGAATAATGGTCTTTCATGCTAATATGATGGATTTCCTTGTTAAATGAAAGAAGTCCCATTTTCAAAGAGTATTTGAGCCCTAATAATGACTGAACATGCCTCTTGACCAAATAAAACAATAAGTTGTAGCTTCTTCTACTGTGCTAGAAGTAACATGAAAGTACTGTTGAGCCTTCAGTTTGAATTTCTTCACTTCCATAAGCAACAAGTTTTGCACACCTTGCCAAATCAAGCCTTTCACCTTTGCATTCTCTAGCAAATGTTTCTGCAGACATAACATTGCACTTGGAACTTGTATCAGATTTGAACTCTGTGGGTTTGCCATTTATCCAATCAGTACAAAATATTTCATTCTTGCCCCTTAAATCAACTGCAGTGACTGTTTCATGAAGCATGGAGACACCATCAACATAAAGAGTAGGCTTGTCACAGTCTAACTGATCAACTTGTTTCTTAAAATGTTCCCTTTTAATAAAAGAGTGTGGGCCTTTTGATTTACAAAATCTTTTGAAGTAATTCCATTTATTACATTTGTGATATTGTTGACCAAAAGCTAAACACTTTTCCCTTTTAGATTTATGATTACCACCACAATTACAACAGTTGGCAATAAAAGTGGGTGGGGGCCAATGCTTTGAGTGTGCTGACTCACTCTTGTGCTTCACTGAGGCTGTGCAAAGTCTGGAATTTGCTAGGAATTTCTGGGATTTACCAGTGAGTCCTGCAGTGTTTCCAGCTGCCATGTGCTTGAATCTGTTTCTTTTATCCACGTGCTGCATACTATCAACTTGAGCTCTATCACTGTGCATTCTAGTGCTGCTCCAATTTGTAAGCATATTTGTGTGCTTTTCTGTAAGTTCGTATATCTGGCAAATCTCAATGGCCTTATTCAAAGTTAAATCACTGTCATAAAGTAAAATCTTTCTCACAGCTTCATCTTTTATACCACACACAAGTCTGTCCTTTATCAACTCATCCTTAAAATCACCCAATCTGTACATTTTAGCTAGCTTTATTTCTCAGGTCAGTTATATACACTGCAAAAGTTTCACCAGGCTTTTGATCCCTTGTGTAAAATAAGTGCCTTTCCATTTTAACATTTGTCTGGGGGTTACACATTTTTTTCTAAATTTACATTATAGTTTCTGATCCAGCTAAATTAAGTAAAATAAATGTGTTTGCATGGTCATCTTTATTAGAAAATTCAGCCTGTATGAAAATGTTGTACTCTTGCTCAAACACTCTCCAGTTCTCAGTAATATTACTGTCAAACAGAAGTGCACTAGGATCTCAAAATATGTCTGCCATGCCCACAAAGAATGCACAAACACACTGAAATATGGCCCTTATAATTATGTACAAACAAACTGTGCTGTGAACTTCTAACAACATTCAAATGCACAATAAACTCTTTGAAACACTTTACTTTGCGAAATATGCCCTGTAATGGCTGTACTTTGCAAAACAGCTTTACTGTAATACTGTATAAACATAAGAACACTTTATACTCTTCTGATAAATCATATATCTTTGCTTAATACAAAAATATACTTTGCAAAAAATGTGGTCATTTCCCTTTATTTTATTCGTTTTATGCAATTCTGACTTTATTTAAACATTTCCATAGTAACTCAAATATTTTTATCACTATCATACATATTTGTTTATGAGAAAAGTATTTAGAATGTTCTGTATGCTGCATTTCATATAATTCAAATAAGAAATAGTGCTGAGCAAGTTTTAATACCTGAAATTAGTTTCTGACCTGTTTTACAAAGTATGGACAGTTTTGGGATGGTAGACTGCTGTATATTCCACCAACATCTGTATAAGTGCCTTAAATCATTTTTGCCAAGTCATTTTAAACTTCATGCCCCTTTAGTATGCTGATTCTGACTTCAGGCTCTTTGGATATGTCATTTCTGATACCATGATCTTTTGTATATGTCACTTCTGTCACCATGTCACTTGCTTGTCTCTATTACAGATAATAAGAAGGCTTTGGGGTTTGTTCAGATGCTTTAATATATAAAAACAGATCAGGATGGGTAGCAGCATCTTTAAATATGAACAAACTAATTAACAAAGTTTACATACATACATGTTCACATCTCACCAGCTAACTACAAAATGGCAGTCAGGCTCACACATGCCCAGTATTGAGTGCAAGCCCTTGGATAGCTTCTTAAATATATATATATATATATATATATATATATATATATATATATATATATGTGTGTGTGTGTGTGTGTGTGTGTGTGTGTATATATATATATATATATATATATATATACACACACACACACACACACACACACACACACACACACACACACACACACACAAATACACACACACATATTGATCTACATGAGATATAAAAGCCTACCTGGAAGCTCCTTTTGGGGTATACTTGCTGTCCCTGGAACAGTAGTACCAATGTCAAGGGCATGCTGTTCTGCACTTTCCTGGGAGATGTCTGTTGTCTGTTTTCTTGACAGTGGACAGGAACTCTTCTTTTGCTGTTAGTGGTGGATCTGTAGTAGGCCCCCAGATACCCATCCAGTCATTGGGCACTGCAGATGCTTTTCTTCATGCAGATGAAATCATGTTAGTGGTCCTGTGGCACACCTGATTATATGTCCTGCTGTGTCCATCTACCACATTCACATCATCAACTATCTGTTGACTAATTTACATTCTACTTGACATATCTCCATGTCCCTTCTCAAGCAGAAAGGCACCATGTTGGCTAAAAGCTTCACTATGACCTTATTATCATTGTCAATGAAGGAGTGTTTACATGATTGAGATGGCTGGGTGCTTTTGTCCTAGGTGACCTAAAACACAACAGAAGGAAAATACATGTAAGTATCAAATAACTAAAAACAATCCTGTTTACAGATAAAACAAAAAAGATAGCATTTCACTATTATACACTGGAGAAATACTGAAATATAAAAAACAGGAATTATGTGGTTGTAACATATTACATTCACACACAAAGCAAGACTGCATGCAAAACAAGGAAAGTAACAATAGCAACATATTCTTGTTTGTGCCAAAACAGAATGCAACTTTGCTCCCCCACCCCCAAAAGAGCATGCAAGTGCCACATTTTGCTAAAAACTATCATTGAAATGCTATAAGTACTATTAAATGAACGTTTTCTGAAACATGTATACAGATTTATCCCAGAACATTCCATTTTAATCTATTTCAAATTGTGCATATCTGTGAAACACCCTGACAAAAGTGCCCATGCCATCAATATACTTCTAAGTAATACACAGATATAAAACTAGGATTTGTGTATACATATATACAGATTTTTCTTAATGACATTCAGCATATGCAGTATATAGCTGAAAAATGCAAGCATACCTTCTCATGGTCAGTAGTCTTCTGTGCAGATATATCCCAAAGAAATAGACTCTTCTGTGTTCTACACATAAACAAGTCTCCTCTCCTTCAGGTTCCCTAGCTACATGGTTGCCATTTTATGGTGTAGATTCAGGGCTGTGAGCATAGTGAAGATGAAAATGAGTTGTGAACTCATTAGAATTGCTGAATTCAAAATATTTCACTCTATATAGCAGATGTAAATGTAGGGCAGGCACTCCCTCAGTGTTTGTTGATAATGGATTGCAACTGTGCATGATTATTGGTAGGGAGAAGGAAAACCTAACAGCAGTGCAGACTGCCCTACCTCTAGTGGGTATGTCAGGTTAGACTTATAAAGTGTAGAATTCATTTTATCAAGGTTAGGATTGTAAGTAAGCAGCACACAAATCACAGGTTCTGTTAACTAACATCAAACATCCCCTTTATTTGTTGACAACTGTATATTATTGCACTTAAATATCTATAGTATAGAATGCCTTACAGACTGTGTGTCTCAGATTACTGGTCAGATAAGACAAGAATGAGCAACAAACACAGAGAGATAAGAGAGGGATCACTCAGTGCACATCATCTGCAATTAATACATATATAAATAACTGTCATATGGTTTGTTAATACTGTGGATGATGTTGCAGCTGGTTGTGTGCAAAATAATTTCAGTTCCCTGCTGCAAACCTGTCTGCATGGCAAAGAGGGATACGGCACCCTTACTGTCTTCTAAATGTTCATTGGAGTGAGGGTTCAAATCCAGGCCTATGTAAAAGTATTTCATGTGTACTAGCAAGCATTTCATAGTGTTTATTTCATAGATTACTTTTCTGCATTTGAACTACTTTTCCCTTTTATTTATGCATTTATTTTTTGCCAGTGTTTGTGCAGTGCATGGCTTAGCCCAAACAAGAGCATGGAGAAATACAATGAATGTCAGGTTTTTCTGTGCTTATCTCATTTACACAACAATTATTCTGGCTCCCAGTACAAGTATGAGGCTTGTAGTAGTTTGAATCAAGCTGTATCCAGTGCATCCATCATCTCATGCACTGCAGAACAGTGTAGGCATCATTTTAATGACCTACAAAGGCATAAGATGGATCTGCTCAATCAGTGGTTGACCGAATTTCAAACTGGTAACATCCCACAGATGTGTAAGTATGATTAAAACACAGTATTTGCAGTACATAGAAAGCTAAATATAGGCAAGACTGGTATGCATAATGCTCATCTGTTCTTTTCTGTTCTTTCCACAGCTAATGTCAACTAATGTCAAAATAGAGTTTAATTGCCAGGTTCATGCTGATTGAATGGAGAGACTGAGGGATGTATGTATGTATATATATATGTATATGTATGTATGCAGCTCAAGAGAAGTACTGTAGCTTTTAAAGTTAAATATAGATTTGTGTGTTTTTATACAGTTGTAACAAACTGAGCATGCATATCCTAACTATAAAAGCAAGTATGCATTCATTAGTTTGTAGCACAACCCAACTTTATGAGTCAAGTATAAGACTGTAGTCAGATCTTGTGTGTTCAAATACCACAAGTAACAACTATACAATACTGCATTATGTGACACCTGTGCACTGGCCCAGCAATCAAGGAGCCTCAATCCTCACTACTAACACCAGTGAGGGGTGTTCATATAGGGAAGGATAATAAATACACACACAGTAAAGCACAATTTCTCTTAAGAGCACACAGAGATCACAATCAGTCAGGGGCTGGTTCCTCCCTTTCTCTCCAGGTCCCCCAATAAGACTCCCCACTGGCACAGCTATAGGGTCCAGATCTCAGTCTAGTGAGCATGCTAAAACCTCCAGCACCCTCTCTGTCCAACCAGTGCTTCGTGTTCCTGCCCAAGTAGCTGACACACAAACACGTTGAGATAAGAGTCATATACAACCACACAGACACTCCTGGGGAAGGCTGGCACAGGTTCTCCAGCTGTGCCACTTTTCTGCCAAGTCAAAGAGGTAGTACCAGCTGCCACCACCCACTTATATCAGCTACTCACAAGCCCTTCTGAAAGGGTGTCCAATTATTACTGTACAATATTATTGTCCAAATGGTAAGTGTGACTGAACAGTCAAGGCTTATTAGAGTGACTTAGTACAGTATCACTATATACATGCAATGTACTCTAGAGCTTTAATTAACTCTACATAAAACAGCCACAGTTGAAAGGTTTAAAAATATTTAATAATAAATAATAAAAACACAAGACAATACTTCTTACTACACAGTGCTAGTCAAGAGTTCAGAGATCACATAGAAATACTTAAAATGATACAGTAGAAAAGTTCTAACATCAACACAAAAAAACACTTAGTCTAATCTTTCTAATTCCTAGCTATTTCTAAGAGAAAATACAGTTCTAAACAACTTACATATAGAAACAGGCAGTGCTGATGATGTTGGATGTTCTCAAGACAAAATGCTCAGAGATCTCTGATTCTCTTTAAATTGATAACACAGAGCTGCTTCACATGACATCATTCTTCACACTTCTCTGGTGTTTCCAGGCTAACAGAAACTACATTTACATCATTTACACCTGGTCAGAAACCAGAGCAATAAAGGACATTTATACATGAAAATTCTAGCCATTAATTCTGGCCTCAAACAATAGCCAGAATTCCTTCATCCAGACATATTGGCTCCAAATTTTGACATCAAAGACAGTCATGGAATGCTTGACTTAGCTTTCTTACAGCAGAGTGCACTGTTGTTACATGTTTGCAGTTCAATATCCAATGCAGTCTTTTCACATTTAAGAGAACAAGCCTATGGCTTACATTAATGTTTACAAATGACAAAATTATCTACAAAATTCTATCTGGCTAAGCTGGCAGCCCTCACCTATCTTCACACCCCCCCCCGGAAAATCCAAGCTAGTTTTTCAAGTGACCCTTGAGAACTAGCATGTGGCTTACATTAATATTTACAAATGACAGAATTAGCTACAAAATTCTATCTGGCTAGGCTGTCAGCCTTCACCTATTCTCACACATTTCATTAATAATGTTACATAAAATTAAACTCTATACAAGTGGCATAAATTCCCTGCTGTTAACTGTAATCTCAATAATTGGATCAAGCAGATGTGCAATATATATGCACATTTCAAGGATTACCTTCAGCAATCTGTCATTATAGTGTGCAGTTGTTAGGACGTTCAGTGAATATAAAAAGTTTACACACCCCTGTTAAAATGCCCGTTTTTCGTGATATAAAAAATGAGACCACAATAAATAATTTCAAAACTTTTCCCACCTTTAATGTGACCTATAACCTGTACAATTCAATTGAAAAACAAATCTGTTAGGGGAAAAAATATAAAAAATAAAAATGTACAATAAGCTGGTTGTATAAGTGTGCACATCCTTAAACTAAGACTTTGCTAAAGCACCTTTTGATTTAATGACAGCATTCAGTCTTCTTGGGTACACATCTGCCATCAATTATAAACCCTAAATAAAGTTCAGCTGCTGTAGTAGGATTTTCCTGACATTTACTCAGTTTCCTGCTACAGCAAAAGCCATGGTCCATAGAGAGCTTACAAAGCATCAAAGGGATCTCATTGGTGAAAGGTATCAGTCAGGAGAAGGGTACAAAAAAATTTCTACAGCACTGGATATACCATGGAACACAGTGACGACACATTAAAAAGTGAAGAAAATATGGGACAACAGTGATGTTGCAAATAACTGGACATCCCTCCAAAATTGCTGAAAAGACAAAATGAAAATTGGTCAGGGAGGCTGCCAAGAAACCTGCAGAAACACTGAAGGAGCTGCAGGAATTTCTGGCAAGTACTGGTTGTGTACTACATATGACAACAATCTCCCATATTCTCCATATGTCTCGGCTATGGGGTAGGGTTGCAAGATGGAAGCCTTTTCTTACACAGAAAAGCATCCAGGCCCAGCTAAAATTTGCAAAACAATACATCAAGTCTCCCTAAAGCATGTGGGAAAATGTTTTATGGTGTGATAAGATCAAGGTTGAACTTTTTGGCCACAATTCCTAAAGGTATGTTTGGCACAAAAACAACAATTCACATCACCAAAAGAACACCATCCCCACAGTGAAACATGGTGGTGGCAGTATTATGCTTTGGGGTTGCTTTTCTTCAGCTGGAACTGGGGCTTTAGTCAAGGTGGACGGAATTATGAACAGTTCCAAATACCAGTAACTTTTGGCCCAAAACCTTCAGGCGTCTGCTAGAAAGCTGAAGATGAAGAGGAATTTCACCTTTCAACATGACAGTGACTCCAAGCATACATACAAATCAACAAAAGAATGACTTCACCAGAAGAAAATTAAAGTTTTAGAATTGCCCACCCAGAGCCCAGACCTAAATTCAATAGAAAATCTGTGGGGTGACCTGAAGAGGGCTGTGTACAAGAGCAATCTGATAGATTTAGAGAACTTTTGTAAGGAAGAGTGGGCAAATATTGCCAAGACAAGATGTGCCATGCTGATAGACTCCTAGCCTAGAAGACTGAATGTTATAATTAAATCAAAAGGTGCTTCAACAAAGTATTAGTTTAAGGGTATGCACACTTATGCAACCAGTTTATTGTGCGTTTTATATTTTTTACATTTCTCCTCTAACAGATTTGTTTGTTTTTCAATTGAATTGTACAGCTTATAGGTCACATTAAAGGTGGGAAAAGTTTTGAAATGATTTATTGTGGTCTCATTTTTATATCACAAAAACCTGGCATTTTAACAGGGGTGTGTAAACGTTTTGTATCCATTGTATACTTAAGTGAAATACGTTAGATAAAATAGTTGTATAATTGTGTGAATGCACTGTATGTCACATATGATGTTAATGATTTTATCTCTTTTTTTCACACCACAACCCTTATCTCTCTTTTTTGTTTTCTATTATATGTCATCAAAATGTCTCCATGTCATCCATCTGTAACAAATCAGTAAATGCTTTACAGTACAGCGAGGTGGGCCAGCCTCTTCCCCTGCTCCACCTGCTCCAGGATCAAAGCCCAGCACATCTAGGATCCAACCTGGTAGCACTGCCTTTTCTCCCCCTGCATTATATGTGCCCTCAGGTAGTACTGCCCTGGCAGCTGGTGCTGTGGTATCCTTTGGCAGTAATGCAGAAGTGGGAATTTAATCACCCGCCAGGAGATACAAGGGTTGGTGCATAGGGTTGTACACCCCACCATTGGTTTTCTCCTACACCAAATGGAAGGGTGATCTCCCACATGGCACATAGGAGGAGAAGTTGTCTAGCACTCCAGCTGCCAGTGGAGTAAGGGGACAGTGATGACAGTCTAGAGGGTGATGACTAGATTCTCACTGTCTCCATGTTTGACATGCATGAGCCTGGGCTGTGCCCTCCTTCACTCCAATCATGGTGTACCCAACCTTTTGTGTCTTTCACCATCCCTGTGTCTTGTCTTGTTTGTTTGCATTTGCTTCCTCACCTACCCAGCTTACCTGACCTAGAAATACCAATATTGCTTGCCCAGCATCTCTCTCTTACTGAAATAAAAACATGGGTTCCCACAGAAAAAAAAAAAAAAAAAATATATATATATATATATATATATATATATATATATATATATATATATATATATATATATATATATATATATATCATACATAGCTCTCCATTTCACGTGTCTTCTTGACACACTTGATTTGATCCAGTTGGCTGCACACGTCATCATTATATTACTATCACTCCTCTTTCTTGAGGTGACGGTCAAAATTCAGCTAATAATCCGCACATATATTCAGTTTACACTGTTGAAGAACTGGATAGCTATGGTTCTTTCCTAACTCCCTCTTGCACATTCCTGTATTGCTTCCCCTCTGTTCTCCCCCCTGCTTGCTCTCCATTTCACCACTTTCCTATCTACCCCATTTTAACATCTATAATCTGGTCAAAAATAGAATCACACACAACACACAAGTACCAGAAAAATCAATGAATCCCTTCACTTTTTGGCCTCTATGTTTCCATGGAGTGTGACATCAGACACCAATGCCAAGCGACAGTGAGTGGCTCTGCAATGGTGTGGTTACCTCCACACAATTATTCTTAACCATGTTGCATTACATCAACATACAGTAGCACATGTCAAATGTACTATAAAGAATAATGTCATTGCATTATCACAGTTTATTTAAAGGTTTTAGATACACCTCGATTTGAACCCAGTATCATCTGGGCTCAACGTCCCATGGTAGTGGTGCTGCGGTAGCATTGTCATCTCACAGAAAGACGTTGTCCCATTCGATTCTCAACTAGAGCGTCTTCTGTGTTTAGGCTGCATGAATGGGCGTGCCTTCATTGAAGGTTGTGCATCAGGGGTGGTAACTCGGCATGTAAAAATCCACTACCAAACATTAGTGGACCAGAGTTCTGCTGTGGCGACCCCTATCCGGGATAAGCCGAAAGACACAACAACAAAAACAACATCATCTGGGCTCAAAACGAAATGTATCAATGCATTTACATCTGCTGCCATGCAGTCAGCTAAGCAGGAGGTGTGTTTAATACACTAAATTCTAACTCTCAGAATTTTAGCTATGAAGCTTAGATTTGCACACTGCTAAACTACACCCAAACAGGGAAATTAATTGAAATATGTATCTCGCATGTGCAAATACTTTGCCCACCGTCAAGCAAATGTTCTGTTCATTGTTGTCTGCATGTATTAGTGCAGTTTACTGTCCATTTACTCTTCATGCCATGAAACTACATGTAGAAACATAAACGAATGGCCCTATCTAACAATATGTCACACATTGTCAGAAAACATAAGCCATCCTGAGCAATTAACTGACCCCACAAGACTGTGCTACATCCAATACAAATGCTAATATTATCCAAAATATCCAAAGTCCGAAGGCAGGTAAAGCTGTTTATTAACATAAAATATACAAAAGGTTAAGTGTTTTTGTCTCAAGCTGTAAGAGACTTCATCAGAATAAATGCCACTAGTAACTGAAACCTTTATATAACAATCTGTTACTAATTAGAATAATTAAGTATGGAGACACTTAAAGGTACAAAGCATTAAAAACATGTAACAATTCTAAGTAAAATAAAACAAGCATGAAAAAGGTACATCCTGTGAATAAATATAAAGCACAAAATTAAATCTGACTTAAAAAACATATGCATAAGAGAATGTGTGTTCTGTTATGAATAATATTTATAAAGTTAGAGCACATTTTTTTAGAAGGGGGACAATAGTGCTGTTGCCTTTCATACCTGGAGGTAGCATAGCATTTCATTTTAGCTGCCAATATAGTTCTCTGATCTCCAGGTCTAGTTCCCACCAACCTCCTCTTATATTTTCAACTAGAATGTCCAAACTTTCAAATTTGAACCTACTAGTACCTTTACAAACTAGACTATGCTTATAAAGGGCATTATTTGTATTGGCTTTATTAATAGCATATAGATGTTCATAAATACGCTTCCTAATGGGTTTACCTTTACAACAACGAAACACACTAGTGCGATTGCTCATATGAGCGAATCATAACAATGAAAATCAAAACCACGACAGTTTCCAATGTTCGAAAATCAGCAAATCGAAAAGCAGATTCACTGATTTTCGAACATAAATGTCGAAAAGAAAATGTAATGAAGTATAAAGCAGGGGTGCAAGCCCCCCTGCACCCCACATGTGGGGGACTGTGCCCCCACACCCCCCTACTTTAATATTCTAACTCCGAGATCACACTACAGTTTGGAAAGGGACTATTTTTCAATCCCCACTATAGTGCAATCTGCCCTAAAATGCGAATCTGCAATGAGCGAATGCCACTGTGCATTCGCTCATTGCACATTCAAACCTTTTTCTGTTCAACTTTTGCAAACTTTGCAAATGTCCTTTCAAACATCTGCTGTTCACCCTTGTGCAAAATGCATGCATGAAGGTAAACCTTCCTAAGGCTATGTTCTGTTTTCCCTATATAGAAATAGCTACATGTGGTGCACAATGCCAAAAAACAATACCCCGGTACTCCAGTTGCCCTTTTTCAACATAATTTTAAAGGGTACATGTTCCAAGGCAAAAGTCTGGTTCTCCATAATAAATGGGCAGTGTTGACATGCACTACATTTTGTTGTCCCTTTCTCTGGTACCTGGTGGTGTAAGAACTCATGTTTGAGTAGCCATTTTAAGTTTTTACCTGTCTTATAAACAAAACTGGAAACTTGTCCAATGTGTTCAAGAATATCAGGATTGCTTTGAAAGATTATCCATTTTTTTGTTAGACTCTTTTTCACTTCCTGACTACCCATACCATAGGGTATTACCATACTGCTTTGGAAGTTTGATGTCGAGTTGGCAGCATGACACCCAACCTTCCACAGAAGGCATACACTCATGCCTAGGGCCAGTTTAGAGTATCCAATACACCTACAGCATGTCTTTGGGATGTGGGAGGAAACTGGAGCACCCAGAGGAAACCCATGTGACAACAGGGAAAACATTCTGACTCCACACAGAAGGCACCCTAGCCGAGGATCGAACCGGAGAACCTCTTGCTGTGAGGTGGCAACGCTAACCGCTGCACCACCACGTCCACACACCTTTACATACTGTGGCTAATTTGATCTACTGCAACCTGCTATTATATTAGCCACCTTCTAGGTTACTCAGAGCATGTATAATGTTTGTAGGTTTGGACCTATGTCCCCCCATTTTTTCTGGCTTTGTCCAGCTTTCTTGCAGTGACAAATTACAGTGTTATGACAGTCTGTGGGATTCCTACCATATGAGTAACTCACATGCAAAAGTTGTAGATGCAGCCAGCTTCAAGACATCAAAACCATCAACCATGCTAATGTCCTTAGCCCAGTGAGCCACACCAGTCTCCAGAAAATGAGGTTTAATTCCTCACACTATCGACAAAATATAGACATACACTGTGACCCCTGCATTTTGTGGAAAATACAACATATGGCCAGGTTCTTTGTGAAAGCCCTGAAATTGTGTGGTCTGCTGATATAGCCTTGCAAACATACTGTTACTGTAGTTGTATGGGAACACTGATGTGTTGGGGGTAGGGGACTCTTGCACTGACAGTCATGCATCTGTCTTATGACCCCACTGTTTGGCATTTCCCTTGCATAATACAGTGGGGTTTTTAGCCAAGTGGCCTAATGCATATTATGCACACCCAGTATTGGACAGAATACCTGTTGTCCCAAGTAGCTGTTAGTTCTCTGCAAGTAGCCCAGTAGCTCACTCTACTCCTTGCATACATGCAGCAGGTCCATACATACGCTACCATAGTCTGGTACCCCATACATTTGTTGTATAGGACAGTGACTTAACTTGTGAATGCAGCAGATGAGACACCTGTGTTTCAGCCCTGACTCTGTCTGATGCATGCAGTACACAGACAATACATGGTTAGGTATAGGTTGTATGGTCTGGCTTGCTTTTTTACTATGTATGTGAGTCAGAGTAAGGTGTCAGTCCCTAAGACCCTAGGTTGTCAGTGCATATGCTATGTGTTGTTTCATGGCCAAGGCAATGGCATACAGGGCACACCTACCTCTGCCTACAGGGACAGCCTCAGGGGGTTCCTCATCCAAGTCCTCCTGTGGGTGTGACTGTGGAGACCTAGGTACTGGTGAGGAGCTGTGTATCCCTTCCCTCTGATGACCCTGCTGCAGCTGTTTCTGCAGGATCATATTGTGCAGCACTGGCACATACTGTAAACATCTGTGCACATGCGGCTGGAGAGTACTGCAGAGTTTCAGCAGATATATCTAGGTACTGAAGAAACACAAAGTCACAGAAAGTCATGGGTAATCCAACAAGCTTTATTCTGAAGCTCTTTTTGCCCTGCTTACTGGCAGGACTTCATCAGATAAAAAAAAATTCAAGCAAACTGCATTGTTAAATAAAGAATGGGCGTTTCATCAATTAACTATCTAAAAGGGGTATTGTTCTCTTATTCCACACCTAAGCTGACTATAAAGTACAAATAAATCCCCTTTGTGTAAGACATAATGAATCCCAAAAGCTATCAAATTAACAACAATAACAAAGATTGTTGCAATATTTTTTTTTTTACCATAAAAACGCTGTAATAAAAACAATATAATAAACATATACGATAAGTTGCCAAACTCCTATATTAACTTGATCCAAAAAGTAATTGGGTGAAGTTGGTAATAACAGGGAAAGTAGTTAACAAGAACCCGTAATAAGTAGCACTTAATTAATCCTACACCTTGGTTCTTAATTGTCCCAGTAGGCTTAAAGATATCAATAAAAATGAAAATAATAATAAAAATATCCCTCCTTTTACTGTTAAAAATGTAAATATTAAAAGCTACATTGAAACACATTAACTATTATACATGTACGTATATGTATACATTGACCCATAGTTCAAAACACTGACCACGTTGTTAACAACATGACTTCATTGCCCTCAAAGCTGTATAATACAGTTTTTACCGTCTCAAATTCATTAGTTTGAAAATACAAGCAAGTGATACAACTTCATTTAGACCTGGGCTAAAACATGACCCCGTACAAAGTTGCCAACATAGTTCAAGCTGTTCTAATAATAATGAAAGGGGGCCACCATGTGTGTCGTCATTTATTGCATCAATAGCTCTAAACAAAAAAGAGGGGTGGGTTTGCAAGGATATATGTCAAGCCAGGGCATCGTCCAGATTTTGATTTCTTATTTTATAAAGGTGCTCGTAAACACGTTCTCTCAACCTACGGTCAGTTTTATCGATGTAAAAGGCGGCACAACTTTGACATTGTGCCACATATACTACCGATTTAGACTGACAGGTGTATTTTGAGTTGGCCCTGTAGGCAATGTTCCTATCACCACATCTTTACCTGTGCTCATGTGTTTACAATAGTTACACATCTGACACCTATGCATCCCACACTTCCAGTTTAATACATACTTTATAGCTTCCAACAAGTTTTTCAAATTTATTCCTTTCATGTATGTGATGCGGGGACCATTCTCAAACTTATCTGAAATATAAAAATCTCTCCTGATTACTTCCCAATTTTTATATAAAATTAGTTTGATCCCCTTAGCATTACTACTAAAGGGTGTAATCAGGCTAGTTGTGTATTCTAGGTTACGACAACAACTGGAGTTAATTACTTCAGCCTAGTCAAGTACTAAGCTTAAGATTGGCCTATATGTACCTTGTTTTCTCTTAGTTTTAACTTCCTCACATACAGCATCTATCAACACATTGGGGTAACCTCTCTTGAGAAACATATTCTTCAATTTGTGACATTCATCCAGAAAGTCAAATTTGAGTGTGACCATATGGGCAGCTCTCACGAACTGTCCTTTGATGGCTGACTTTTTCTGGTGCCAAGGGTGACAACTACTGAAGTGAAGGAAAGAATTTGAATATGTGTGTTTTCTGTAAATCTTCATTACATATGAACTTTTAGTCAAGTCCTTACTAAGATCTACGTCTGAATATGGCACCTGATCTGTGTAAGTAAAGGGCAAAAAACTGGTTGTACTGTTAAAGTATTCCACTAGTTGTTTTGCAGAATTCCTGTCACCATTTAGTATGATAAATCATCGTCAAGGAAGCGTGTGCAGAAATAAATCTGCTCTTTTATGTTCTGGTTGGTAAAAATGGACTCATGTTCCCAAGATGCCATGACAAGATTCACATAACTTGCTCCACTTGGAGACCCCATAGCTACTCCTGTTTTTTGAACAAAAAACTTACTGTTGAATGTAATATAGTTGTTATTTAAAATGACGTCCAACATCTCCTCAATCAAGTTTACCTCATCTAGTGGGGCTCCTTTAGACCTCAGTAAGCTGATAATCCATTCAATCCCTTCAACATGTGGGGTTGATGAATAGAGGTCAATTCAATTGAAACGCCCATTCATTATTTAACAATGCAGTTTGCTTGTATTTTTTTATCCGATGAAGTCCTGCCAGTGAGCAGGATGAAAAGCACTTCAGAATAAAGCTTTTTGGATTACCCGTGACTTTCTTTGCCTTCTAGTTTCTTCAGTTCAAGTTTCCAGTCAGTAGTTTTTATCTAGGTACTGTAACCGTATCTTGAGCAGCCCAAACACACATTCTATGATGTTCCTTGCTAGTGCGTGTGCCTCATTATGGTGCTCTTTGGTGGGTGGGTGTGCATTTCTGATGGGTGTCATCATCAACGGTTTCAGTGCATAGCCAGCATCCCCCAGTAGATGGGCATACAGAATGTGCCACCTGGCAAACATCTGGTACAGCTGTGATGCATGCCAGATATGGGAGTCGTAATAACTGCCAGGGCTGCTAGCACACACATTCATGATAATGCCCTGGGCATTGCATACAACCTGGCAGTTGATGGAGTGATACCCCTTGCGGTTGACATAGACTCTTCCCTCCTCATCAGGCGGTACTTTGATGTGTACATGAGTACAGTCTGTGGCACCCAGTACCTCAAGGTACTGTGCTACATGGTAGAAAAGTCACATATTGCTACCCCTCTCCTCAGGGGTGTGGCATAAATAAACATGCTCATTGGCATGATAGCATGGCATCCAGGAACTGGTGGAGTACCTTTGATGCTGATGCCTGTGAGACCCCCATGATGTCCCCAGTTGGTCTTTGGAAAGTACCTGTAGCTAGTATCCTAATGGCTACACATACCTTTGTTTCCACTGGGATGGGTTCCCCTCTGTTGGCTCTGGGTCTGAGTTGAGGGCAGCAGAGCTCAGTGAGTTCTTTTAGTATGGCCCTGTCCACCCTGTAGCACTCTACAATCTACAACTCATGTAACCCCTGGAAGGTTACCCTGGGCCTGAATATTCTTCTCCTTCTCAGTTTAGGCCTATTGTCAGCAGCAGCATCAGCACTGACCTCAGCATCTAGCACATACAGATGTAGTAGAGCTGCAGTAGCCTCTAGCATTGCTCTGGTTGAAAATTCCATGATTGTACTCCACTGATGCTGAATATGGGGGTGAAATCAGATCGTAGGGTGTATGCAACTTTTCTAGTGTTCTGCTGTAGGTAGAGCCTTTGTGACTGGCTACCTATGGTGCATTTCACCTGACAAGTACATCATTATCAGCATTTTAATGTCCCAGTTTAAGTGGTACAGGAGCCATCAGTAATTCATATATGATTGGCTTTCCCACTCAGTTTTCTTTTTTTCTTTTTTTTTTTAAACAGCCCTCCCTGCTAAACATTGCTGCACATTGCGCAAACCTGCACCACACATATAAAGAATGCTCAGCACTCAATATGCACACTCAGCACAGTGGCGCACCATGCAAACTTGCTCAAACTAGCTAAAACATGTGCCCCAGAGGTAAACAAAGCTTACAGGCACTGGATACACCCCACCCAGCTCAGCTCAGCTGCACAGCACACAAACAGGTACTGCTGAGCTCCAATGTGCTTAAAGAAATACAGACACATCCCCTTTAGATGTCAGCTACCTCTTCTGTGAACACCAACATGATTCTGGGGCTACACGGATGTGGTCTGCGAGCACGGATACCCATTTTTGCTATTCAGTAACGTCAGCTCATTTGCATTCAGATTGGTCCACACAACCAGGAAACCGCACTATTCCAGACCCTGCCTGCTTCTACCATTGTACATGCCCTATGCAAAGTCCTATACTGCATTATTGTCACATACTTTATTTTTTTAGTTTTTACAATTTTAAATGTTTTCTTTTTGTAATATGAGTATTAAAAAAATATATATTTTAAATTATTTTCCATTACTACTTGGACACACAGGGCATAATTTTGCACACATCTGTGTTTCCTATTCTATTTCTGCCCTTCTACCTGGGATTTTACAGCCCCTGTTCACATTTTTATCTTATGTTCATGGAATTTTTCTGTGTGCACTTCGGACACCAACACAGGGTCTGCACTAATGCCTATCTGCTTGCTGGATCACTCTAAGACTTTCATTTGCATGCAGATCACCTGCGTATGAAGTGATTTGCATGCCACAGACACTTTCGTGTTTGCACACTCGTGCACGTCCTTCAGCTCCATTTACTGGATTGTATGGATGCTTACTTCTGTGTAAGCTCTGTGCCACTATGCCTACACATAAAATTAATTTATGTAGGTTTTATTGAATTCCCCCCACTAATTACTCAACAGACCCATCACTTACATAATAAACTTTGCTTTGAAGTTATTCATGTAACTTATTTTGATATATTCAAGTCTGATAATTGGGTAGGATTATAGAAGTACAGTTACAAAATATGTAAGTCTACATTTCTTGATGACCTTTAGGCCTAAATTCCTATAATGGTTCATTCTGAAATTATGAACCTGACTAAAAATTAACTAAAACACAGCTAATCTGTAAAAGTAACAATCTGTTACACAAAAATCACTAAAGTACAAAAAAGCATCAAATAAATGAACTGTAACTTTACAATAGCTTTAAAATTTATCTCAACATCTTCATAGACATGCCCATTACAAAGAAATAAGCATTCTACATAAATCTATATTTAGTACAAACTTAGGTAATTGATACAATCATTGTCTCTAACACCAGCTTATTAGGTTTATTAAATAATTATTTTAGGGATAAAAAGTAAGGGTAGTAACAGAACACAAGCCAATAGAATTCAGTCTATATACAAAATTGTCCAAAAAATGAAGAGTACTCATAAACAGCAGTGTTTTTCCTACTACAGACTCTACAATAAAAGCCAAAGTAAACCAAGTACTTCCACTCTTTTCCTTTACAACACTTTATCATACAGGTAAGGATAAATAAAATGGTGTCTCCTTTTCTGGACAATGACTCCCATATGTTTTCCAGGTTTTAGAAACACTTCCACATTACCTTCATCCTTCTCTTGAAGATCCCTGTAGACTCGTCTTTAAGGCCCTCTCTGTAGTCAGGGGTCAAAAATTTGATTTCTTAAGGAGGCTGTAGCCATATTATATTCCTAGGTAGAGTTGCTCCTTACTAGTTGCCATGTAGAATTTCCTTTAAATGATTTGTCTTCCTCTGCGCTTCACTTTCAGTGACACAACAAGTATTCTTTCTAGTACTAGCAGTCATTGTGTTAATATATATGCACAATGTGTATACAAAGATATATATATATATATATATATATATATATATATATATATATATGTGTGTATATGGATTCACTTCAGAAGATCGAATGTCCGAAATCTCGAACTACAAATAACCAAAACCAAAAGCTCGAGTTTCGGAAACTCAAACTTCTGAAGGGAAACCATTAAAACAAAAAAAAAAACACAAGCTTCACTTTTGCAGGGGGGCTTCACCCCCCTGTGCCCCCCACACCCCCCCTACTTAAATATACCAACTCCAAGATCACGCTACAGTGGGGAGATGGGAAATCTCCCGTCTTGCGCTGTATGCAGAAGCGCAAAACGGGAGATTTCTTTACTTCCTGCCAACACCACGAAACAAAAAATACATTACGTACACACAAGGCATGCAACAATACTTGCCTCTGTGTGCATGTAATGTATTCAGGTAAGTAAAGTGTTATTTCGGAACACTACACACATTCGATTTATTAAAATCTCGATCATATGGCCTCGACCATATGCAAATCGAGATTTTAATAATTCGATTATGTGAAGTGTTCCCATATATATATATATATATATATATATATATATATATATATATATATATATATATGTTTACAGATACATATATATAAATGTGTGTATGTATATATATATATATATATATATATATATATATATATATAAATAAGATTTACCTTCAGTTGATCAACTAGTACATACCTTGATATCCTAAAGTTAACCACTGCATTTCAAAAAATAAAACTTTGACAACCTACTGTGCATGCATTGAGAAAGAACTTGAGTGCATGCACTGTAAAACATTGTTTTGCAGGGGGTCAAGCACCCCTGCAAGCCTCCCACCCCCACAAATTATATATACGAACTCTGAGATGGCCCAATCCCCGGGGAAAAGAATATCCCCCTACCTGAGCATTGTCAGTCTGACACACATTGTCGACTATCTGTATAACTTACCAAATCAAACACATCTGTATCTATATATATATATATATATATATATATATATATATATATATACATATACATATATATATATGAAAATGTATTGATGTAAACATAATTATACATATAGAAAAAATACACACATAAACACTTGCATACATGTCCTACATGCTAAAGAAGAACTGTTAACATTGTTGTCCATCTTAAGGTGATCTTTCGTATGACAACATGCAATAATAAAAAAATCCATACAAGAGATTTATATTTCAAAGATAGTCATCTAACTCTAAGGAACAGTAACCATACAAAGTGAACTAACAATTTCAACTGTACTTCTGTCATAATATTACCTTACATGATAACATGAACTTGGGCATTCTGAGGCAGTGTAGCAACTGCCTCATGCACACAGACAACCCTCTCCTCATACCTCCCAACACTCAGACTTGTGAGAGATGCAGTTGGAACCCATCCACACTACAACCAAGACCAGAATAGCTGATCAAGAAGGGAAGGTCAACACCTGCACTATGCCACATGGAACACATAGCCTTCCAGGACACCGAGCATCACAGTTCTCACATAAAAACACAAACCACATACCCACCTTTGCATAGGCTCTCAATAGAAATCTATTCAAACAGCAGAGACCTCCAAGGCAGAAATGCAGTCAATCACCACAACACAGCAGAAACACAAGAAACAGCTCCTCAACCTAACCACCTAAGGAAAACAGCCTGTCCAGTACAATGATCATAGGTGACTCAATAGTGAGGCACACTGATGTCCCACTCACTAGGCTGAACAAGGAGAAGGCAACAGTCAGCTGTCTATCAGGTGCCAGAATCCAACACATAACACACGCACTCAGGTCACTCCAGAATAAGTACAAGTATGGCTCTGTCATTGTCTATGTGGGTGTGAATGACCTGAGATGTATCACCCTGGACTACATGAAAAAAGACATGGTGGAGGTCTTGGATTATGTGGCCCAGGCAGATATGACCCTAGTCTTGAGCAGCATCCTACCGTTGACCAGAATGATACTGCAGGACAAGCAGAAAATGATTGGCTTCAACAATTGGCTAAGTTCCTGGTGTCATTCTAAGGGATTCAGTATCTGTCTGCTTGAGATGTCATGATTGACAGACCTTGATGCTTTGCCTAAAAGACCAATCACAAGACCAGAAGAATGCCAGGCACCCAGCATTACTGCAGTATGGGTTAAAGCTGCATTGTCCAAGCCAAGAATACAGCTTGCATGGGACCTGACAATATTCCTGGCTGTGTTCTACATGAATTACAAAGTGAACTGGCACCACATCTGTGTCCCTGCTCACTCATAGCCTCACCTCAGGCTTTGTCCCTATCGAGTGGCGCACTAATATAGTCATCCCTGTCTATAAAGGGGGAGGGACTATAGACCCTGGGAATTATCACCCCATTAGCCTGTTGAGTCTGATATGTAAGGCTATGGAGCACAGCATCATGGACCTAATTAACAAGGGCAAAGGGAATCGCCAAACTCTAGATCCCACGCAATTTGCTTTTGTGAAAGGTAGATCATGCCTGCTCAACCTGGTTGACTTCTTTGGCTCATTCGCCAGAGGTGTGGATGAGGGTAAGGCAGTTCATACAGCCTACCTCGATCTGGCCAAGGCCTTTGATGCCATTCCTCCCTCAGGAATTATTGATAAACTCACCAAACTAGGCAACAACCCTTATATCATTAGGTGGGTTGCAAATTGGCTCACAGATAGAATCCATAGTGTGAAAGTAGAGGATTCCAAGTCAGACTACTGACCAGTCATGAATGGAGTCCCACAGGGATCGGTCCTGGGTCCTCTCCTGTTTGGCATCTACTTCTCAGAAGTCCAGGCCAATACGAAGGGACTCTGGCTACCAAGTTCACAGATGACTGCAAGCTGGGAGCCATTATTAACTCCCCAAGTGATGTAGACATCCTACAGAAAGGCCTCACTGAGACCAATGACTGCTGTCAAAACCATGTTCTTAAGCTTAATGCCAAAAAATGCATCATCATCCCTTTTGGGAAAAACTCAGTTCCAACTAATTACCACATCGATGGGAGCCCACTGAACACTGAAGGCATTATAAGAGATCTGAGGACACAGGTTGACAGCAACCTCTCCTTTGACCACCACATTGCCACTGTGGTCAGAAAGTCCTTCAATGTGACACATCTCATTACCAAGGATTTTGCATCCAGGAAGAAAGAGGTCATCATCTCTCTCTACTCTTCCCAAATTAGTCTAATCATCGAGTATAATGTCCCATTTGGCATGCACCTCACTAGACACCTACAACAGCTGGAGAGGCCACAAAAGTACCTCATGAAGAGGATCCTAGGCCTTAAACACATGTCCTACATGGACAGACTCAAAAAACTCCAGCTGTTCTCTGTCTCATATCGTGTACTAAGAGGCGATCTCTTCCTGACTTATAAAGCCAAGTCTGACCAGCTCTATTAGAAATGCTACATCTAAAAAAATCCCAATCCCTTCACATCATGCTTTAGAGACCTCAACCTCATTACCACAATCAGCAGAACATGCTGGAGGGACAGGTTCATAACCCAGAGACTGCCCATGCTCTGGAAAAATGTCCTATACATGTCAAGCAGAGCACCTCACTGGCCCTCTTCAAGAGAAATCTTGAGGACTGGATGGGTAATAGAAAGTTCACCCCAGGGATCACTCCAGGGGCTCTACTTGATAGAGGCACTGGGAACTAATGTTAGGCTGCACACTGCCAGGGCACTTCTATGAGCTAGGCTTGTAAGGGCTCCAGGGCCATTAGCTTAGTGCACACCTATGAACATATTTTTTGTCTGTGCTGCTTGAGTAGGACTATGAAAAGAGGAAAAGGGACACCCTTTTTATAATGAAACACAGCACGTTAATATCTTAATAGTGAGATGTAGCAGAAATATATTGTGCCATTTTTGTTCTACAAGATGCCATCTTTTGCATGATTTAGTTGCATTATTTATATCTAGATTAAAAAAGCCTTGAGTACAACCCAGAAGATGCAAGGTTGCCTAACAGAGAGGTACTGGGATAGCTGATGAAGGAAAGGTAAAAACGAATGGACAACAGCAATTCCTCATCCTGATGGTGGATGGACAGCTATGCTTGCTGCTGCACAGACATCCAGTGAAATTGGATATTATATGGACTTAGGTCATAACATTGCAGACAGAGTTGAGCCTAACAGCATAATGCATGTTTGGGTGGTCAGTTTTGTAGCCAATCCCATTAGCTGCCATTTGGTACTCTGTGTTAATGCTAAACAAAAATTGATGTTGGTGCCTGTCTGAATAATGTTTTTCTGTGACTTCTTTTTACCCAGAGAAGAAGAAATTGGTCAGACAGGTCAAGGAATGATTGAGGGTTGGGTAGACATAAAAATAGATTAAAAATCATAATTTTCATTAACTTGATAGATAAAATGCTGAGAAAATATAGGATACTTGAAATATTTTGTTTCAATAGGAAGTCTGAGAGTGTCAAGAATGCTTAAGTATAGTTAGAAAGGGGATGTAGCTAAAAGTGGAAAAGGAAGTATAGTGGTGTTTTTAAAAGAAACTACCTAAATGAATACTTAACAACAAATGCCTAGTTCAGCAGAAGTATTACATTATTAAAAAAAAATTAGTTCAACAGCATAGATTTTAATTTTACTCCCCTGAGATCACACCATTTATGAAAACAAAGTAGCGATTTTAAATTGCTATGAGGTAAGATATGCAGTTTTCCCAGGGACAACCTAGACCATACTTTTCTTTCTGTTGTTTAACAGTTCCTTCCACCCTGCTGCTGCCCTAAACTTGTTTTTTATGTGAGTGGGACATCACGTCTGACATGGAGTCACAAAAGACATTTCTAGCAGCGTGTTTTTCTTAACAGTTGTGAAGTTTAACAAAAAGGGTAGAAATGACTAGGGGGTGTATTCTGAGAAATTAGTATCATGGCACTACCGGTGCTTTGTTGGTTTGTTGTTAGTGCTGTGACAGGTATTTTAGAGACATACGAGATTTGCACTCAGTAAAAGGTCATTAATGCATTAAGGGCTCCTCATACGAATTGATACAATGAAGTTACACAACAGCAAATAGACACACATACACATGCACATACATGCACTCACTACGATAGTCTCACACTCACACAGTCATTGGGACAGTCACATGCACAAATTCACACACACACACACACACACACACACACACACACACACACACACACACACATGCACATACACACACTCACACACACATGCACACGCACACACAAAACCCAAAGGAATACACACACAAACACATGCACATGTTCACAGCTATACAGCATTTACTTGCTGCAGATATAGCAGACACATTGCTGTCAGAGATGGAAAACAATCTTCATCCTTAAGCTGTCACTCGCTCCACACTGTTCTATTTTGAAACAGCATGATGGATCTTGTCCTTGAGTTGCTCTTTTGTGCTATTTCATTCCCTCTGTATTGTTTTGGTGCAGAGAGCATGGCAAATTTACCTTAGCTGTATCCCCAGATTGCCACATTTCCATTTGGTGCTATCCAGTAAAACAGGTATAGTGCAACTTGCTGGAGACTTCATATAACTTGTAGGGCTTCAGTCATCTTGTATCTCTCCCTCATAATATACTGTGCAATCCTGCTAGAAACTAGGCAGCACATTGTTGTGTGTGGTTCTGAATACTTCCCATGTGTAGAATATCTTATTCTCCACTTAAAGCAAAAATCATGTCACCATTTCAACAGATACAATGGCAACAAATCTACAAGGCCAACACAATTGTTTTTTAAACAAGACTTTTGGCACAGACCCAACAAATCAATTATTCAGATGCCTATCTTGTTAAGGTATCACTGAAATGTGTATTAATGGCAGAATTTATGTCTGCATATTTCTTAGTATTTGACAAGAGAGTATGAGTAAGAATGCATGGCCAGTCACCCCCCCGGCACACAAAGGTGCGCACATACACATACACACACACACACACACACACACACACACACACACACACACACACACACACACACACACACAAACTTAAGAAGTTTTGATTAATTCATTGAAATAAACATTTAAAATGCATTTATCATTCCTTAATTGTTTAACAAAGATCATTCTGTATATTACAGAATGCTGCACAGTGTTTTATTTTCTATAAAAGTGCCCCCTTTCAATATAAAATTTGCAAAAAAACCCTTTAGCATAAAATGTTCAATCATTCAATTCCAAGTCTATGCTTACAAATAAAGACTGATAACCTTTATTGCATTAACATATTTAAAAATTAGCCTGCAGTAAAACATCAGACACGTAGATTACAGTCAATACCACAGTACTGCAGATAAACATTATGGATGCATTTTTTAAATACATGAATTAGGAGTTCATTAATAACCTTTTTCCAGTTAAACAGAACTTGATTAACTATTGTGGGAGTGCTTACTGCAATAACAAGTGGGAAAATGAAATCAGATTTAATGACCAGATAGTAAAGAAATAAAGGTGAATTTAAGGGGATTGACTTGTGGAGAAGCGGTAATGTAATTAAATGGGCCAGGTGCAAGAACAAACATGAGAAATATGGTCTGGGAGTGAATGTTCCACAGCAGAAGGATAAAACAGAAGCACTAAGGAGGGACATGTCTGCTAATGAAAGTGTGTTATTCGTCAAAAATTGAAAGGAAGGGAATGTGAATCCTAAAACAAGATGAAAGGTGAAGGAGAGAAATGTACCAGCTGCAAGAGAAAAATAATCAATGTACTTGCAACACATATTGAAGAAGAAGTTAATCACAGTCATTGAGGGAGATGCTGTGGAAAGAAGTAATATGCCAAAAATAAAACAAGTAACAAATGAAAGTCTGTTACAGGGCAAGCACACAGCATGTAACACAGCTATATCATTTGCCCTTTATATGCTTAGAAGATTGCCACAAAAGTCATATTTGAGATAGCTCTCTGACCTAAAAGTGTTTTCAGTTATCCAGACTGTAAGCCACTGGCATGGTATAGTATTTTTTATCATATACCTAGAGAGCTGTACCATTTGATCAGAAATTAGTTCTTTGTTTTAAAGAATATTTGAAGGCCATGTAAGTTACTGTTAGGTCTCTGTAACTTGATACACTTTTTCCTATGGGTACATGTAATCTCATTCTTAGGGAAATTCAGCAGGTGGCTGACACTATCATTTGGCTGAAATCAAAGCCATTCCATGTATATGTACTTACTTCTAACTAGGAAAAGGAAATCATGTTTATTAAATAAAAGCTACAACATTATGAATTGGCCCTAAATACAACGTGCCCTCTATCTATTTCCAAATACCTTTGCAGTAGTGTCTAGTGCTTGGTATAGTCCATATCATAGTGGTGGTTGTTTGCATCCACATCAATATATCATTCATTGGTTGACTAATTAGCCATTGTTTGGATACTGAAAAAGTTGTTAAAATGAGCCAGACATCTTTATTATTTCTTGAATTTGCCTGAAGTTTAAATAATGGGGAATTTTAATTAATAAATTAAGTTACATTTATCACAGGTTAATGGAATGCTCAAGTTTGTTGTCATAGGACAGCTGGAATGACAGGCAGAATTGGCCTTGAAATACAAAATGAAAGCAGTCAGAAAATAAAATATTGATCATATAAATCACTGGTCATTACAAATACTCTATTTTAACAGCTTAGGATACAGGTTTATACATAGCCATCGCCAGGAGGTCTATATCAAAATCAGATTGACTATATACTTTGCAGTCAGAGATAAAAAAAAACTGTATAGTCAGGCAAAACAAGAAATGGAACTTACTGTAGCTCAGACTATCAACTTCTTATTGCAAAGTTTATTTATTTATTTTATTTTATTTGCTACTTGTTCACCTGGTAAGTCGACTGGTCTATTGACCATTTTTAGCCACAACCCAAGATCAAAGAACAGAAAATACATCACAGTCTCTTAATCGACAGCATTATACATAATATTACACATAGTACATAGCACTATTCAGAGCATTATAAGACAGGATGTAGAGAGAGTAACAGAGTACATGGCAAAAAAAGACATATAATAAATGCAAGCTGAGATGTGCATAAAATACACTGAAATCATACATATAATACATAAACTCCTATATACATATGACATATTTGTATATATGAAGCCACATTAAGAGGGTGAGAAAAGTATATAAAGTGTATATTCTTGTATTCATGATATGGGATAAGATACCTAACAATTGTCATAGTAGCAGATGCAGGTAGATTTAGTAAAGAGATGCTCTTTAGGTGCATCTATGAAGCTTTTAATGGTTTCTAGATTTTTGATGTCTGCAGGCAGGTGTTTCCAAGTAGCAGGTCCCACTTTAGAGAAGACTATCTCACTTACAGCAGTTTTAAAAGGAGAGAGTAGTAGAATGAGACAGATGGCATGCGTACTTCTGAGTACATAAGGACTGTTTTGTAAAGGGAGTTTCACTCTTGAGGGGGGTAGTGGTCATGTTTTTACACTGTTACAATATTCTTTACAAAAGTGAGAGTAATAAAGCTACTGAAGAAGCTGGGGTGTGTGTGTGTGTGTGTGTGTGTGGGGGGGGATCTGGGACGAGGAAGCAACAGACAAACAAAAACAAGGAAGATGCACCTGCCAAAGCCTGCCTAGTCCTGAAAACAACTTCCAACTTGTAGTACTTAGTAAAAGGGCACACAAAAGACCAAGTAACAGCTTTCCAAATGGACTGAGCAGCAAGATCCTTGAAAAAAGCTCCCAAGGAGGCTTCCACCTTACTGGAATAAACACAAACAGAAAAAAGGAAGCTGGTTATGATGAAAAGAATATCAAAAATAAATGACTTTATAAATCCAACAGGATATAGTTTGCTTAGAAACATCCAAACCCAATTTATTAGCAAGAAAAGAAATGAAAAATTGCTCAGATTTACTAATACGTTTACTCTTATCTAGATAATATCTGAGCAAATACAAAGAATGTAGAACCCTCTCACTGCTATTTTGAGGAGAGGGTAAAAAGCAAGTAAGATGAATGGTCTGTTGCAGACAAGTCACTAACCATTTTAGGCATAAGAGCAGGATTGGTCCAAAGGGACACTTTTTCTGTAAAAAAAAAAATAGAAAAGAAGGGACTGCCATAATAGCCTTTAGCTCAGAGACCCTCTAGGTAGTAGAACTATCAGCAAGACAATCTTCCAGGTACATAACTACAAGATAGAATAAGCTGCTGGTTCAAAAGGAGGCTGAATCAGCTTCTCAAGAACAAACTTAAGGACCTGATAAGGAAGAGTGTGCTTTCCTCGAGGTCTAATATGAAGGACATATTTTAGAAACTGTTTAACTTCAAATCTTGAGGAAAAGGGGGGTAGATCCAAAGGCAAGACAGGCAGAAAGGCTGACAGATGAGATTTAACAGATGAGGAGGCCAGGCCAGAAATAAGCAACTCACACAAATAAGAAAAAAAAACATTTGGAATACCTATCAACAGAAGATCCTGTTCAAGTTTATGACATAAAACAGAAAATCTTTTCAATTTAGCAACATAAGATCTTCTAGTAGAGGGTATTCTGCCCTCCTGCAAAACCCAAAGCACATGCTTAGAAAACTGGTGTTGAAAAGGAATTAAAACCCTATTACCCAAACAGTCAAAAGTAGGGAGAGAAAACAAGGGTAAATGAGGCAACGCTTGTCCTATGCGAGAAGATCCATCTGGTGAGGTAACTTGTGGTGATTTCCCTGCCCAAGTAAAATAGAAGGGAAAAACAATGTGACCTGGAGAAAATGGGAGTCAACAACTGTTACACATGATATTTTATAAGACTTTACGTAAAAGAGGAAGAGGGGGATATACGGACATCCCCTTCCAAGAAAAAAACATGGCACCCACTTTCTAAGCTAGAGGACTTGGCTATCTGGAACAAAACTTGGGAAGATATCTGTTCAGAGGGGAGACAAAAAGCTGCTTTAGGAATACTGCACTCATGGACAATGTCCAAGAAAACCTCCCTATGAAGCATCCACTCTTGAGGATCTGTTGAGGACCTGCTCAGATTGTCCTCCACCAGCTTGTGCTCTGAGGAAATGTAAACTACCTCAAAGATCAAGTGATGGTGGGTTGCATATTTCCAGACTATGAGGGCCAGTCTGCAAAGCTGGTAAGACTTTATGCCCCTCTGTTTGTTTATGTACCACATGACAGTGATGTTGTCTGTAAAAATCCTGGGTGGACTGGAAACCCAGAGAGAATGCAAAGCCGGAAGAGCTAAAAGCTCTCATCTCCTTGACATTGATATTGATATCACCTTTTACCTGCCTGGAAAACCAGAACCCCTGGATCTTGACATTGATGGAGGTAGCCCCTCGACCCATATCTGAAGTGTGTGTAGACAGCTTCCAGGCAGGAAAAGGAATCTGAAATGGAAGACTTGGATTCAGAGAAATCTGGTGAATCCACTGCAAGAACTCTTGTCTAAGACAAGGCAGGAGAGGAATGGGAAATCCCAGAGGATGACAATGCTGCAGCCAAATTGTCTTAAGGTAGCACTGAGCCTTCTGCATGTGGTGTCTGGACAAAAGGAACCACTGAAATGATGAAGGACATAAATCGCAAGGCTCAAAGAAACATTCTTGCAGATAGCACCTGTAAAAGAAAAAAAAGACTGGAAGAAGGCTGTGAGAGGGACACAGGGAAGAGGGTGAAAAGCCTTCATTGAGAGGGTCTAGTTCCTGAAATCAAAGACGATTTGGTCCTGTGAAGGAGTCAGAATCGACTTCTTTGAGACTAAGAGTGAAGCCCACTTTCCAAAAAGGAGCATAGTGAAATTGACAGCCCACAGAGGATACTGAGATGGGAGCTTGAATAAGCAAGTCATCCAGCTAGGGAAAATATCTGAAAACCAGAAAGTCTGCAATAGGCTATGACTGGACTGATACACTCTGTGAAAACCATTAGTGCTGTAGAAATACCAAAATGTAAAGCAGACCACTGATAATGTGAGATAGAAAACAGAGAACTACAAATACTTCATGAATAAAGTGTGAATAGGGATGTGAAGATAGGCATTTTACAGGTCCATCCAATAAATACCAACAGACATGACTAAACAGCTGAATAGAAACTAAAGTTATAAACCTGCTCAAATCCAGTCACCATAACACCAAATTAAACTTTTATTAAAATAAAAACAGATAAGCGCTTTCGTCCAATTAAGTTTTAGACTTCTTTGAATAAAAAAAGAGTTCATATGATCACCTATATATAGTGAAACTGTCACGTGAACATTTAAACAGGACTGGTGCTAAATCCTTAAAGTTATCATCACCAATATTTAACTAATTATAGCAACATACTCCCCCGGATTTACTAATCTTCCGTGTAAGACTAGATTAGTCTTACACAGAAGCACCAATCTAAGAGAATGACAGCAGCACGCCATGCATATTAATGAGGGCATGCTGCCTCAACTCTAAAGCTTACATGGAGCATGGACGAGTGTAGGGGGCATGTCAGACTGCCGAGCAGTCCAAAAATCCACGCCCCTGCAATGAAGAAATGCCGCAATTTCGAGTTACATGAGCGAGTCCAATCACATGTGCACAATGTAAAACTACACTCCCCCATATGTTAAACAACTGACAAAATTAAAAAAATAATAATTTTTTTTCTTCCGATATAGCTGCCCGTATCTGCGTGGGTTTGCGCGGGTTTGCCCATTGCTTAGCTACAGTTAGCAGCTTAGACACCAGAAGAGGATAATAAGAAAAATATATGCAAATTAAGCAAAATAGTAATAGTGTAGTGGTTAGAGCTTTCGCACAAAGAGGAGGCATTCCCGGTTCGAGTCCCACTACTGCACGTTCCATTTCCTGTGGGAAATCTGTATACAAAAATATTTCCTGACATTTTTTATGTATAAGTTTTGTAAAAAGCTTTGAAATGTTAAATATAGTAGTGAACGAATTATATATATATGAAGGTGAGATGGTTATGCATTCTGAGACATGAGTACCCTATTTTAAGCAATATAAAGCACTGCTAAGCACATTTTACCAGTATTGAGCATATTTATATCCAATTGCACGTAGCTGTGCACCGCATTAACCAGCGCAATGTCTTTGCGCGTAGCTGCGCACAGTGCTAACCAGCACAACCACAAAGTATTTGTGCATAGCTGGGCACCATGCTAATCAGTGCAATGTCGAGCAATGTTGAGCAATGTCGAGCAACGTCGGGCAACGTCGAGCAACATCGAGCAACCTTGGACAAAGTCGGGCAAAATTGAGCAAAGTCAGTTAAACACGCTCACACCTCCTTCTCTGTACCTTAACCAGTCAGGTCTGCCCAGTAGAAAAATAAAAGCAGTGACAGGGCTCAAACTCAGGATACTGTGCACTATAGTCACAGTATTTAACCACTAAGCCATGACAGCATTTCATAAACATGCACTTTCAACAGACACATATCTATCAAAGGAATTTTAAACATTGCCAACATCAGCTAAGCAGGTGTGCCTACAGCTGAGTTTTTACAAAACTGGCCAATCACAAATAAGTGTGGGAAATGAGGCATATTTAAGCTCCACAGGTGGGAATACTTACTATAACTGGTTGTAGCTTTCTTCTGCAGTCAGCATGGCCGGTGTTGGAGAAGGCACTTGATTTAGAGTGCAACGCAGGGCATCAGAGAGTCCAAAGTAATAGTTTGGCTCCTTCTCCACAGTCATGAGGAAAGACTCCTGTGGGGCCAGTACTAGGGTACCCAATATAAAATGGAGGCCTGGAACAGTCTTGCCCATGATCTCACCAGTGCCACAGGTGTTCCTCGGACTGGTTGAGCAGGTCAGGCACCATTATTCTGACCTGAAGTGACATAGGGAGGATTAACTGGACTAGTGGATCCAAGAATCCTGTACAATGCCTAATGCCCCAGTACTGAGTAAGTAGCCATTGTATTAAGTAGTTAAGAATTGCTATGCTTGTCTATACTATGGGTAGGCATGTCTTAATATCACTGAATTTACTTCACAGCTGCAGGTGTCCAGGCTATGAACCAGCAAGCCCATGAAGATAGGCTGCAAAGGCTGCGTCATCAGGCAGGTTAGTAATTATTCTGCATGCACTGTTATATAAAATAAATGAGAGAGTCTTCAAAAAGTCTTTTAACCCAATAAATATAGGTGTAATAATCCTTTAATAAATGTATGATTCATGGAGTGTGTCTGTGTCATTTTCTTTTATATGTTGTTGCACTGTTGCATTCTACAAATAGTAATGTTGTATTAAGCAGTGTCAATCCGCACTTGGGTAGGCCCATATAACCTGGATGAAGGGAGTGTCAGTAGCTTGTATGCATATGTACAGCCCTCAACTGTTGGCTCATGGCCAGCATGTACAGGTTAATCTGGCACATAAGTAGCTTGGTATTGTGTTCCACAGAAATGTCAGTGTGCTGCCAGAAATGTAGGGAGCTGTTAACATATAACTTATACTTTCACCTGAACATATCTAGATAATTACATGAAAGCAGATCTGTCAGTGTACCATCTTAGCAGTAGTGTGCGTGAGCAACTCTCAAACATTGCAGTAACATCTGCATCTTGAACAGTTTGTATGTAAGATACAGCTCATGTATATAATGAGCTAGCAAAATCCATTTGCACAATATAAGGACATTGGGTAATGTAAGGGACATATAACTGCAGTTAATAGGAATGTAATGAAAACTAGAAGGATATAAAAGTTGTTAATTGAGCTATCTTTTTCCACCCTACTGTATGTGCATAAAAAATGCAATTCCACACCTCAATCAGTATGTCTAATCCCAAAACATTTGTTGGGACTTATGTCCTATTGGTTTATAAATATTTGCATTAATTTCTATGCATGTGCCCTGTTAAAATACCACAGTATTGGTGGCCTGTTACCATCAATTCAACCTGCATGCTTTTGTAATGTCCACTATTGTTCTATATATGCATGTGTTATGCTTGCTTTTCAACTTTTGAAAATCTGGTGTGTTGGGTTAATGGGAATACTTCTGCATGCTGTTATAACTAATTGGGAATACTGTTGAGAGTTACTAACCCTTATCATTATTAAACTCTCCAAAACGTAGTTCGTATGGGAAGGCCGGTCTCAGTGGATCCACCTGTCCCACCTCAGCTGGCCATGGCACCTGGCACCAGCAGATCTGGTGCCCAGCCTGGGACCTCCTCCTCCACTGGCCCTGTGCCACCTTCGGGTGGAAGCACTGCAGGGGTTGGGGCTCACCCCCTCCTATGCAAGCGAGGGTGGAGGGGCACCTATCACCCTTCGAACGGTGCGGGCTGTGGTTCATAGAGAGATTGAACGTTCTGTTGCAGAACCTCTATGCCAGCTTGAAGCCTGAATGGCACAACTCCCAGGTCAGCCTGCCCCTCCTACACAGCCCCCAGCACGGCCACCCTCTGGGCCGTGAAGCTGCAGTGGTGACTGCCCATGGGTGGGGACCTTAGTCCCACTGTTTCTGTCTGAGGGCTCATTGGCTTGTGATTTCCAAACATCCCTCCCCGTCAAAGGTGTTCACCCACCACATGGCATATACCGCCCCTGTATGCATCTTGTTTGTCTTGTCTGTTTACCTCCCCAACCTACCTCCCCAAATATACCTACTTCCCCTACCCCACATTCCACTCTCACCTGAGGAAAAAAAAGGGCAATCTGCTCCCCCCAAAAAAATTACACCCCATACATAGCTGCTCATTTTGCACACATGTCCACTAGACACATGAAATGTTATTTAACTGGCATTACAACATACGTTGTTGTCCTCGCCCCTCTCTCAGGGGTTGAAGGGTTCATATCTAACTCTAAATTTATTGCATATGCACAGCTGTTGCTGTTGAAGAAATGGGCAGCTATGGACCTTTCCTACACCCGTCCTGCACATCCCGAGCTATTTTCCATACTGTTTTTCCCTCTTTGTGCCCCTTTTTTCACCACTTGCCTATCGCCTCATTTTTCCTTTCTTTCAAAGAAATTAGCGCAGGGGTGAGCGGGAGTAAGCACTACTAAGCAGTAGTTAGCAGGTTTGTGCGAGCTTGCACTTGGCTAAGCAATGCACAGCAATGTGCAAACCCACGCAAACCTGCTTACAACTGCTTAAAAGTGCCTTAGTCACTCTGTATGTGAGGGCTGTTGTTCTGCTCAGGAGCAAAATAAAACACCTCTGTAAGTCTCGAACCCCGGACCTTGCACACACTACACAACATGAAGTACCACTAAACCATGGTACATATACATCAAGTTGGTGCTTAAATAATTATATTATGTATCAGAATGAGTGAATGTAAAGAAAAATTAGGAATACCATACCACACAACTTGTTCTGTGGATGGTGACCAACAGTTGTTGTGGGATTACATTACATGACTGTGATAAGAGAAGCAGCCATTCTAGCAGGAAATAATGTCACACCATCACTTTACAACCCCACACAGTATCACAGCAGGACAAACACTGGCATATCTGTTTAGGGCAGAGGCCATACCTCCCAACTGTCCCTAATTTTCAGGGATGTCCCTGATTTTGACACAAATTTTAGCTCTGTCCTTCTGAATCCCTCCGAAAACTACTGACTTTGGCCAGAAAGGTGGTGAATTGCACTTAATGAATAATGACAAAAATGAAGAGTTAGACACTTATTTTACTTCAGAAAAGGTGTACTAATTCATATGCTCTGATTCTCTCAATGTCTCAACTTAATGGTACTAATATTTTCAAGGTGTCTCTGATTGTCCCTGACTTTTTCTTGACTTTTCCCTGAGTCTGCTCAAATATGTACCTGATTGGTTGAGAGGTCTGTCAGAGGCAGAAACACAGAGAAATATCATCCTTTCTGTAGTTACACACTGTGCAAACAGCTTTGGAAGGAGTTTCGGAAGCATACCCTTATGTAGGAATACAACACTGAAATACAAATGGATGTAGCCATGTACTGGTAGCAACCAACTGTAAGAATGCCATTGCTCTATTGCTGAAAAGACCTGTGTGGTGCACAGACAAAAAATAACAAGCTATTCTCTGGCTATTATGTGGATAGGTCCACAGTTGGGAGTTATGCAGACAGACTACCTGCCTTGATAAACTAACATGTACACAGCAACCCTGTAAGTCCAGCAAGATAAAATCCACACAATAATACTTACGCTCTCTGTACTTCTGCAACCCTACCCAAATGTAGAATATACCTGTGTGTGTAGGGTCTACCAAGGATGTAGGTAAGCATACTCACAGTACTGAAATGTGTCCAGTTTTTCTGAGCAGCTTGTGCTAATGTCAACACTAAAAAAGCACAAACTGTTTAGAACTGAATAAATGAATATTCAGAGGATATCAGTTCACAAACAATTCTTGTGCCAAAGGAATACATCGCAATAACTAGCTTTCTATGGCAATTAATTGTAACAGTTGAAAAGAAAGTACACCTTTCCATGTATCTTGGGGTAGCATTTTGAGAGGTGAGTACATTTCTACACTGACAAGTGAGTACTGGAAGCAGCAACATTAGGTCTGAGTGCAAAATGTAAATCTCTGGCTACACCCCTGGCTTCTGATATAAGAACTATACCAACCTTCTGTCTTAAACAATGATGTCCACACCAAAACAAGGATGATCTCCATCTTGGAAAGCTGAAAGGGCCATGCCTACATGAGTCAGCAATTTATAGTACTGGGTTACTATGACAGTGATTACTGCAATTACTACACAGCAGGCTTCATGTAATTAGCAAATGGTGGCCACTAATTGGTGCAGAGGTCATCACATGCTCATGTTCAAATTCCTACAAAAGCACGCTGCAATCCCTGCCAACAAACTTAATCACTCTATTGCAGAGACTGACAGAGAGAGCGAGAGAGACAGAGAGACAGAGGAAAGGAAAAAGAAATATTACCAAATCATACAAAGAAAAGGTATGTGACACATATGTATTTACTGGTATATAGTAGATGTTATTGAAGAATAGTCAATAGAAATAGTAGAAAGATTTTTTTCCAATTGGCTCAGTATCTGCATATATTAATAGTTGGTTCAAGACATTTTTCCTGCATACAGTAGCTATTTGCTCAGTTTGGTTTTTGCAATCTTTATAATATATCTTTACCATCTCAAAGTGCTTACCCCTCTCTGTACTCTTCTTTTCTAGACCTAACACCACACTTAAGTATTCAACTGCGGAACCACCTTTATCATTCTTATAAGAAAAGTGCAGTCCGGGTCTGAACTGTCTGCAAACAACTAAAGTTAACTTTGAGTATGTGTCTACCTGTTGGAGTCAATATTCATTTCCCCCTGGAGAGCACTCTGCTTTGGCTTGTAAGTAGCCCCCCCACACACACACACACACTCATCTACCACTTTCTCTCTTATTCCCTTCTGTTAGCAGATAGTATCCATAATCTGATCAATACTGTGTGTTTGTTAATATAAACTGAGACCACAGTGGCCTACTGATACAAGGTTATCCTGTTTTTCCACCTGAAAATGGTTAAGAAATGACTTACACTTTCAGAGCAGTCCTTGGTCAGTTGTGATTATTTCTCAAACACTAACCTGTCTTTGCTTTGTCTCATTAGCAGCAGTACAAAGAACTGCCAGCTCACACCCTTGTTCTCCCCTCCCCTTCCCTGTTTATTACCTTAAGACAATTCCAAAGTTGATAAATATTACCTGTGGCAGGCACCATTTTAAAAACTACAACCACCCTTGTCACTATCATATGTTCATTCATCAGTTAACTCTGTTACCTGATTGTTTCCAGCCCCTCATAAGAGCAACTAACAGGGTCTCTACCCGCTTCACTCCCCACCCTGCCCCCTATTCCCTCCTGACCCCAGTGGTCCTACCTTTATTACACTCACAAACCCCTCCCATCTTTCCAGTAGCCAACCACAGCGCTAATCCAACATTACCTCTCCATCTTCCCACTACTATCACACCTCCTCAATTAACATGTACAAGCATACCTTACCTATGCTCACTGCATGCACTCTCCTTGCATATCTTACATCCTACCAAAGCTCTATCATTCCCGCAATCAACCACTACCACTGTACTACTACTCACACCACCACTCATGTCTCACCCTCACTGAACTCCCCTTCCACCAACTCAAGAACCATCCCTATGCACCCCCCACATATTCTACCAACTATATTACTCAAACATAAAGCATCCCTACAACTTAACATAGTAACCCTCCCACCATACCTATTACCCTAAGAGCACAATCATAAAGTTTCCCTTATAAACAAACACATTCATAAACTGATAAAACTAATAACCTCATGCATATCAAAACTAGCCCTAAGTGGAGATATCCACCCCAACCCTGGCCCTACCATCTCCAACCCCAATCCTCATAATCAGACTAGAAACCACAACTTCTCCAATATTACAGCCAGTAGAAAGCCAAATGACTTCCTTCTACTAAGACTAAATATTAGAAGTATATCCAACAAAGACCATGAACTCCATGCCACCATAGACTTGTACTCCCCAGATATAGCCATCCTGACAGAAACCTAGCTAAAACCTCACATTACCAGTGAGCAAATACTCCCTACAGGTTATGGCATACTAAGAGTAGACCAGCTAAACAAGAAAGGAGGTGGTGTAGCTATAATATTTAAACAGCATCTAAACATCCAGATCTTAAAATCCTCGGCTCCACAAATAGGCAATGAAGAAATAATATATACCAACCTCAAAATAAACCAAAACAAAACCATCAACATAATTGGATGCTACTTCCCACCTGACCAAAACATCCATCCACTAGAAAACCTCCTCAGCTGGTCTATCCATCATCTCCCTCAAGAAACTATCATTTTAGGTGATTCCAATATTGACTGGCAATCCTGTTCCAGCAACCATCCAACCCATCATGTAAACTTCATGGCTTCACCCAACTAGTCCAGCCGCCAACCAGGATAAATAAAAACTCCAGCAAGCACACTACCCTGGATTGGATACTAGTCAGTAAGAGCCCCCAGTCATATATAACAGGCTGCTTATCAGATAGCCTCAGTGATCACTCCCCAACATTCCTACTGAAAAAATACCTATACCAAGCTAAACCTGTTGTCTACCGTCAGATACGTAAAAAAATAAACTTTAACCCACTCACATTCATCTTATCCCTCAAAGAATGTAACTGGCATCCTCTAAAGTACCTCAGTCTTGATGACGCAGTTGAATTTTTTAATACTACCTTCCTGAGCATCCTTAATTACCATGCCCCCATAAGACTTTCCAGAATCAAAGCACAACCCTCTCCATGGCTACAAAAAAACATTAAGTCAGAAATGAAAAACAGGGATAAAGCCTGGGAGCACTGGCGCAAAACCAAGACCCCCTCAACTAGACAGAAATTCCTAGAACTACACAATAGAGTCAAAAACCTAATAAAACAGGACAAATTCCAATACTACCAGTCTGCCCTAGACTCCTCATAAACACAGCCCCAAACAATTCTGGTCCTCCATAAACTCCATCCTCCACCCAGGTAAAGTCAGTACCCCTCCTCCTAACATCCCTCACTCCTCAGAAAATATTGCGACCTCATTCAACACACACTTCACACAAATCATACTATCACTAGCTAAACAACACAACCCCCTCCCCTCCAACCCACGCCTTCAACTACTAATCTCCCCACTGCCTTCTCTTTTTCTCCTGTACCTACCTCCAACATAAAAAAACTCTTAACTAAACTTAAACCCACCAAATTAGCAGCAGACAACCTCCCAAGTGAATACCTACAAATCGCAGCTGATGCTCTGGCCTACCCAGTATAGATCTTGATTAACCGATCTCTGTCAGAAAGTTATGTTCCCACACTGTGGAAAATATCACATATAATTCCCCTCCACAAAGGCAGACCCTCCACAGAACTAACCAATTACCACCCCATAGCTATTATCTCTCCACTCTCCAAAATACTAGAGAGATGCATACACTCTCAGGTCTCAGACTACCTCCTTACTAACAACCTCCTTTCCAATACTCAGCATGGTTTCCGACCAAAACATAGCACCACCACTGCCTTACTCTCCTTTACTAACACTATCCTTCAGTATAAAAACAATGGCTATCTCTCCTCTGCTACTTTCCTAGACCTATCTAAAGCATTTGACATGGTCCCACACAAACAACTTATCTCTGTCCTCAATAACCTATCCTTCTCACAATCAGTCACCAACTGGTTTCAGAGTTACCTGTCTGACCGCCAACAATCCGTTGTATGGCAGAATGACATATCTCCCTAACTACCTGTCTCCATATCCTTGGACCCCTACTCTTCTCTGTTTTCACAAATAATCTAGCCTCTGCCACCACACATGGCACACTCAAACAATACGCAGATGACTCGACCAACATCTGCTCAGCCCAGTCCCTACCCAAACTGCAAAAAGTCACACAGGAAGCCTTTTCCTCTGTTGAAACTTGGTTATCCAATGCCCAATTAATACTCAACCCAAACAAAACTAAACTACTCATCTTCCAACCCACCAAACATACTCAAATCAACTCTCACTTTAACATCACAGCAAAAGACAACACCACTATATACCCAACTGAACACACCAAATTGCTAGGAGTGGAAATAGACAATAAACTAAAATTTGACATTCACATATCCATGACCATAAAAAAGTCCACAAAAAACTAGGAGCGTTATACAGGAATAAGCATCTTCTCACCAAAGCACCAAAGATTTCAATAGCAAATTCCCACCTTATCTCCACCCTACTTTATACCTCTCCAATATATACCAACCTAAGGCAATGCAATCTAAACAAGCTAGAGACCTGCTACAACAAAATTGCCAAATGCGCCACAGAGGCATCCTACCATAGTCACCACTGTCTCTCACTTGCTGAATTGGGCTGGCTTGAACTCCCTCACCTCCTTCAATGGTATCAACTCTCACTCGTCCACAAACTAGTAAACCATCCACTAAATGTCCCATCCCTCCAGAATCTACTCCAACCCTATCACACCACCAGACCACTAAGATCCAGCAACAAAAATCACTTGCAGATCACTAAAGCCAATAACTCTGCTGGTGAAGCACTATTCTCTTGCACCATAGCCAAATTATGGAACTCCTTCCCATCCACAATTACCTCCATACCATCATGCACCCACTTCAAAACTTTACTAAAAGTGCACCTAAAAACATGCTGGCTATGCCCTTGCAAATCCCACTCTAATATCACAGATGTTCTGCTTAACTACTGCTATGGACAATACTGTGTGTACCTGTGGGAATTGGGACATATCTGTGAAATGTGTAGCTCAACATTAAATGTCAAAGATCTGATCCATGTTATCTGTGTTCTGTACAGTAGTGTGGCCAATGGCTGTTGGAGGGATTAGTGCTAACATTATATAAACATGGGTGTGACAGAACAACACATGCATGATAGTCATATTAAAGTGTAGCTTAGCATTGGCAACTGCTGTAGCAGTCTAGTATGCTTATCTAGTATTTGTTGCCATATATACCCCCCCAATGTTAGTGTGTGTTCATATGTGACACATGTTTGTGTTGCAGCAAGGCCCAACAGTTCGGCTATGAGGTCCACGGACTTAAAACAGTGTGGACCTTGTGTGTGTATGCCACACACATACAGAGAAATATACAAGTGTCATATATATTCACATCTGTATATGTGCATAGAGCAGGGGACATATTGCAACTATTTGTGAAGGGGGGAGATATATATGTCAGTGAAAGTTAGTATGCACATATTTGTATGTAGGTTTTAGTGTGTGACAAACAAGACAGCATACAGTGCTGGTATATGACATGTGGTGGTTAAACACTGTGGGTGGTTTGTTCAGTTTGCAATCTTGAAGCCAGTAGGGCCTGCTAAAGCTACCTGGGCTGTGAACACCTTCAATGTAGTTATCCCAAGACTGTGCGATTTTATTACACTATTGTACACCTGACATCCTTTGAATAATTGATATTCTCACTATGAAAGGTGAAATGTATATGTGCCTACATATATATGTATATGTAGGCAAATGGATGTGTATATGTGTATATATATATATATATATATATATATATATATATATATATATATACTTATACACACCTACATCTGCTTGTTGCAATAGATTCTTTGTACAGTTGGCTGACTGTGATGATCAATATGTTTGTGAATATGTCAGATATATGTATCTGTGGGATAGCTTAGTGGGAAACTGTTTATGTTATGCTATAATGGGTCCTTGCTTTGATCCTAGCAAAAGCTGTGTATTCTGTTGCTAGGCAGAACAAGTGCTATTGCATACAGTGTGATTAAGTCCCTTGGTTTTAACTAAGGTGTGCCATTGGAGGCTAAAGCACTATATCTATGATTATTGATTGGCACTAATGTTGAATGCAAATCCTGTGTGTACTGTAGTACTTCTTGAAGCTCTGGGCCTGTACAGCAAAGTATGGTGTATGTCCACATTGCTTGCATCCACTGTTTTGTGTGGTCCCTGTATTCATCACAAATTACATTTCTCAAGATTAAGGTTGTGTAAGTACTGACACACAGTACTGTATAGTACACACTGAAAGTTTATCTGGGTTGTCATACCTTTGTGTCCTGTCATTATGTTTGATGTGTGTGTGGGTATGTCTGTAACATGTCCTTTGACATATGTGTGGTAAAACATATAACTGGGTATCTAGCAACATTCGTAGTGTACTACAGCAGTATGTAACCTATATTCCCAATTGTGCACATATTTTGGCCACGGGATTGACATTAACAAGTTGTGTGGTATAATAGTACTACATTTACTGGACTTTACACTGATTGTGATGGATGATATATTTCTTTACACATCAGCTTGATGTGTATCTGCTGTGGCTAGGTGGTGCATTGTGCTGCATACAGTGTGCCAGGTACTCTTGTATAGTCTTATATAGTGATTTTATTTTGTTGCTGTGCAGAACATTGTTCATTAGATGGAGATTGAGCAAGGCACTTTCAAGCAGTTGTGGGGTGAGCAGTGATAAGTGGCAGTTACAGTGTTTCACTCTCGGTTAGCTTATAGGTTGCTATATATGGCAGTTCAGTGATATCTGTACTGTATAATTTTAAATGTTCCATATGACTTGCTCAGACATATTTTTGTATTTATGTCTTCCAGGGATCATGGCCCATTGCAGGAACCAGAGTTACAGCAGTGCTGAAGATTATATCATTACTAGCAGCATGATTCAGCACTACCGTCTCATGTTCTCATGAAACAGCCAGGACCAGCAGGATCGTACTGCAATGTGGCAAGATGTTGTCCACTGGGACAATGAGGTAGGCCTGCATAACTACACATATGAGCAGGTACGCCACCACTGCAGTGATCTTCTCAGACATGTCCGTCAGCATGCCGCTGATGTGCGTAGATAACAGCTTGCAACAGGAGGTGGTGTTAATATCCACCCCCCCCCTTCACCAGAGTGGAGGAGCTGTTCATGAGCCTGGTGGCATCTGCCCAGCAACAACAGCAGCAGACATACACCATGATGGAGGTTGGAGCCACCAAGCAAGCACACATGGAGCATGCAGGTAACATGGCATATCTGTAGACTACTGTTATCTGTATTGGTAGATCTTACACATGTGAGATGTGGACTGTGTCATTCAAAGATGTGGAGCCTGTTGTTGTGCAATACTGATCATTTGGAACATAATCTGTAGCCCTGTGAATGTAAACTGTTGTTGTACTGTAAGATTGCAAACAGTAGCAATGCCACAATTGTGGCCACTGACAAACTGTCTCATTTCTATGTAGGTCCCTCTAGGGTGACATCAAGGCAGCGGACAGATGCTGATGAGTGCGTTCTACATTTATTATTGTAAATAAAAAGTGCATGTCATAGTTAAGGTGTAGGCCATGTACACATGTAACACACCTACCCATAATGTATGCTGTGCATGTTTGGTGTAAGAGCACACACATCTCACTAATGTGATTATCTGCCTCAAACACATGCAATACCCAGACCATCTCAAACAAATGTGGCTAGACTGTAGTGAGCATTGAATAGGCACAGTTGATACTGAACATGCACATAACATACACATCTATGTCATACACACAGCATTTTAACATGCTACACATAAAGGATTCCCAAACCCTCTGTAAAGACACACTCCAGTATCCAAAATCTCATCCACACATTACACATAATATACCTGAGGGGTAGAGGCCTATCCTGGGGCATTTAAACACTCTACAACACACTACACATTCATATCAGGGAATGCTCCTTATTGGCCTCCTTACAAACTCACGTAACAACTGGTTGTGAAATGGTGAATTTAGCCAAGGTAGTACAGTTCCAGCACAGCAGGATTAGTGCTTGTTTGTGAGACATCTGTAGCCTTGAGTGACCACCTGATGCTTCATGATGATGGACTATGGTACTATACCCCATCCAGTTATTGTAACCACAGTACTACACATAGTTGTCATTGCTACACACCATAATGATGCGTGTGCACACATATGCACCTCTAAACAGTATGCATACCAATTACCATTGCACAACTGACACATATATTCCTTGTGATGCTATTGAGTGGCTAGGTCATATGACACATATTGGGTATGTGTAGTGTTTAAATATGCAGTTGTGTTTTAGCATGCCATGTCATGGATGAGACTGGCATGTCCACAATATGATCTACACTCACCATAAGTACCGTACATTGGGTATGTGGCTGAATGGTATTCCATCAATTATCCATGCACCACTGATGATGTTGTATGAATACTCATCATGCATGTGCTAAAAATGTGTCCACAATTATTTGCTAAAGACACAGAGGCTGCACTCAGCATTGGATACCTATCTGACACACAGATACACATCCAGCAATGGTATGTACACCTGTGAGTTATGGTGCACAGTACATTACAGGGTTATGAATACCTGCACAACAATGTTGTATCCATGTATGCATTGTGTTCCACCTGCTATTGTGTATGTTCTGTGTTTGCTGGTGCTGTGTGTGTCTGCTTTAGGGAGGTGTGTAGTTTTATGTGTGTGCACGTGTGCATGCGTGCACATGTGCATGCGCGCATGTGCGCATGTGTGCATGTTGTCTGAAGTTATGTTCAGGTCTTAAAGTGTGTTTGCTGTTTTCCTCTCACAGGTGCCGAGGTGGGGCTGGTACAGTACAACAGGGAACCTGATGTCACTGAGACAGACAATGATGATGAGGATAGGTGTGTTGAGGCACAAGCAGGTTTGTCAGGGTCTGTTGTTGGGCCACCAACTGAGAGTACACAAGTCTCCATCCCATCCATGCACACAGTCATACTGCCTGTACATCCATCATCACCATTGCCCTTAGCTGAGGGACAGTGTACAGTTGGCACTGGCCAGGATAGTGGGGTATCTATGGCATATGTATCAAAACACAGCAGCCATAGCCAGATGTCTGGAACAGTACCACATAGGCAGATGCCCAGTGGTTCTCATCAGAGCACTGCTGGTCATCATTCCCTGGCAGACGTTCCACACCTCTTTCTACCACACGTATGTTCCAGGCTGTTATGGAGGCACAGACTCGAATGGAGCGGTACACCAGACAGGAGCTAAGGGCACAAAGGGCTCATTACACCTCTGTAAATGACAGTATCTGTGACCTAGCAGGTGCCATATGTAACTACACTGAGGTCATTGATAGACGTTGGGGTGAGACATTGGATGTCCTTCACAATGTCATGTCCATGTGTCAGGACAGTGTGCGACGGCTGAGACATCGACATGGACGAATGCCAGCAACATCAGTAGCTGGAGGTCATCGTGGACGTCCAGCAAGTCACAGCCACTCCTGTAGTGTCAGTACCAGCCCCAGCAATGTTGGGGGGGGGGCTGCCCATAGACCATCCTAGCAGATCACGTGCACGTGGCTCTGGCCCATCCCAGCAGGGACCTGGATCCAGTGGACATATGTCAACCTCTTTGGACAGTACCCAATCTGGATTAGTACCTGATACTGTCTGTAGCACCCCTGCCAGACACAGGTTCCGTATCTATGGCCAGAGATGGTGATCTGTAAAGCCTACCAGGTACAGTATGTCGCTGTCTCACAAATCCCTGTATATGGCAGCCACATGGTGGAACTGTGTGCATGCAGACAGACACACATAAACCAGAAACCTAGGGCAAACACATACCTGCACAAATGACATCAACACTGGCCCATAACAGTACTCATGGCCCTCACACACACACACTCCCACACACATGTCGATTGTATGGCTCAGTGTAGGCCACTGGCAAACCAACAACACGCTCTGTGCATATGATGAAACCTGTGCCACCTCCTGTCATCTGTAACATTGATGCAGGAACAGGCTAACATGGTGCTGATGCACAGGGTAACTTTAATAAAGTATAGCAATGGTTGGATGTGTAGCATGTTGTCAGCAGTAAAGTGTAATTATATCCTTGAAGGTGTAGCTGAGCAGGCATGATGCATTAAAGCTGTAATTAGCAATGTTGTATTGTTTTCACCAGTGTTTATTCCAATTGTGTTTTGTTTGTCCATGTGCCACTTGGCTGATGTGTGTAGTTGTGTCAGCATGCGTTATACAGTGGACAGTAAGTGTGGGGTGTGTGCAACACAGGTTTATGGGTGTCCATTTGTGAACATGGTGGAGGTGCACTCTCTGCATGTACATGCATATTGGACACATGGGCAGGGTGACATGCCCTGTATTGGCCAGTGTTAACACTCCATAGTTTCTATTGGTGGCCAGTATGCATTGTACTACACACATTTTGGAACTTGAGTATGCATGTGTGTGTGTATGACACGGGTTGTCACTGTGCTGTGGGTGATGCTGTTGTTGCTATCTGTCACTGGTTTGCATTACTAAGGTTAACACTGTCCCAGCTGCATAATACTTTAGTAATGCATGCTGTTCACCTACAGGGTTGCATGGACCGTACTATCACAAACACAAGAAATTCTCACTTATACAGTAAACGTGCATTAGTCTCATGGACCCCTGCCATAAACTAAATACATAATAGAAGGTGTAAAGTTTTACCAAAAAAGAGTTACATGCCGAGAAGGGATAACCTCTCTGGTCAGTATCATTGGGAAAATACAATCCCTTAATAAACATACAAGGCAAGCTTCAAAATACAAAATGGCAAGGATTCCAAAGACAACACTAAAGTTTTCTTTAGTGTTGTGTATAATCTACAGGGGAAATCTTAGATCGGGTCACAGTTAATGTAAATGTCACAAAGTACACTTATCTGACTGACATTACCAATTTCTTGTCAGACAGTTTGAATGCAGATTTCACCACCCTGGCGTTACACAAGGGCCACATTTCCAGACCCAAAGAATGTAAAACCTGATGATTCATAGACATTCTAGATAAAACATCTCTTTACCAAAGTCCAAACTACAGTGGCAATGGTACTGGCAGTGTCCCTGGCTGTGTCATTCTCAAGCTGACATATGAAGTCACCACTCACCTAAACACTCTGTCCAGATGCAGCCTCTATACAGCTTACATACTTGTGGAATGACGCACTGTAATGGTGTTCACAGTCCACAAGGGTTGAGCTACGTCTTCTTCTTCTCCTTTCATATGCTCCCATTAGGGGTCGCCACAGTAGGTCATCTGTTTCCATTTCTTCCTGCGCTCTGCATCTTGCGCTGTCACACCATCCACCTGCATGTCCTCTCTCAGCACAGCCATAAACCTCATCTTAGGCATTCCTCTTTTCCTGTTACCTGGCGGCTTCATCCTTAGCATCTATTTCACAATATACTCTGCATCTCTCCTCAGCACATGTATAAACCAACTTAATCCTGCCTCTCTGGCTTGGTCTACTAACCTTCAAACCTGGGCTGACCCTCTAATATACTTATTACTAAACCTGTCCACCCTCATCACACCCAGTGCAAATGTTAACTTAAACTGATTAAGGGTAGAACTATAACAGATCCTGGAAACTCTCACCCTATAAGCCAGACAAATGATATCGGGAAGGCTATGGAGCACAGCATTATGGAACTCATTAACAGAGACATTATGAACCTGCAAACACTGCACCATACCCACTTAGGTTCCCTAAAGGCCAGATCATGGCTCCTACATCTAGTAGACTTCAAGACAGTTAACAAGGCTATAGGTGAGTGAGGGGAGGTACACAGAGCCAAGCTATAGCTCACCAGCAATTCATACCCATCCTACATTCTGGTATTATACATAACCTGAACAGACTGACCATAAACAATTGTTAGATGATGGAGTGCAAACTGACGCACAGATGTAGGACACACAGTAACATTTGCAGCCTCCATGTACAATTCTATGCCAGTAACAAGTGGTATTTACCTGCACTCAGTCCTGGGACCACTCCTGTTTGGCATATAGCTTTCTTAGGTACAAGCAAACACAGTAGGAATATGTCTGCCCACGTTTGATGAAAATGCATACTGTGGGCTATACTTTATTCTCCAGATGACACACACATCCTCCAAAAGGGTATTATAGAGACAGATACCTGGTGTCAAACTCATGCTGTAAAGTTATAAGCCAAAGAAAGCATAGTTATCCACTTTTAGAAAACAAAGTATACCCAGAGTACAACATAGGTAGTAGCCCCCAAAATGTGGAACAGGTTCTAATGTATACATAAAGCCAAGTGTTTAGTCATCTCCTCTTTGATAATCACATTACCAAAAGGTTTTGGAAATCCCTCTGTGGAGCACATAAGCAATAAAGGGTTTGCATGCAGATCCACAGAGGTTGTTGCACACCTATAATGATTAGTCATCTTTGCCAGACTTTGCTTGCTTTGGAACAGGATTCAAATATACCTCAAGCATAAAACCTCACTCACACTCTTTAATAGAAACTGTGATGAGTGGATGTGAAACAAAAGACGTAGCCCAGGGATCACTGCAGTGGCTAAGCTTGTCACAAGCATACGGAAGTGACCTAAGTTCTGGAAAGCGCCAGCACGATCTGGCAAAGATAACAGATGCGTTCATAGAGAAAGCAGAGTACCCACCTATGAAATAATTGAGGTCACATGTATGTATATGACTTTGCCCCACAGCTAACTTACATGTGTAATGCACATACAGTTGTCATTGTGATATGTCATACACTAGAAAAATCAGAACCCACTCCACATTGACCAACGGTGTCACACACCTTGAACACGCACAAAATCAGCAAGTACAAGATTCAAACTCCTTCCTAAGTACATTATGATACTACAGCAGTATGCATTTACACAACACGCTATACACATCACTGGGAGTTCACCTTTCCACAGATATATTTGTAGGATGATTACATCATCAGACTTGACAAAGATGAGTATACCACTTTTAAGGGGTGTGAGTATTCTGCAAAAAGGTTACACCTCCCCAGAGAAACACACATACAGTTGGCAAGTGCAGGATTCAAACCCCTCTAGCTACATTATGATACTATAGAAATACACATTTACATGATGCACTATACACATTATTGGGATTTCTTCTTTCCACTAGATTTGTAGGATGGTGACATCATCAGACTTGACAAAGATGAGTATACCACTTTTAAGGGGTGTGAGTAGTCTGCAAAAAGGCTGCTCCTTCCCAGGGAGACACACACACACTCAGTAAGTGGGAGAATTCAACCCCCAACTTAACTACATTATAATACTACAGCAGTATGCATTTACACGACATGCTATACACATTACTGGGATTTCATCTTTCCACAGGTATATTTGTAGGATGGTGACATCGTCAGACTTGACAAAGATGAAAATACCACTTTTAAGGGGTGTGAGCAGTCTCCAGAAAGGTTGCTCTCTCCCCAGGCAGAGACAGACACAAACACACACACACAGTTGGCAAGTGCGGGGTTCTTAAACCAAACTAAGTACGTCTTTACACTTCAGCAAGCAATATGGAGTTGGGTACAATACAGACATTACTTGCTGACAGTTTGCACAAAGGTTTTTTTCACATTTGCTAACCTCAGCAGGCTTATCATACTAGGTGTATTGTGAGTGCATTGTATGCATAGGCCATGACCATATCATATATGAGTTGATGCACCACATGCTGGCACACACAGGGTCAAACTGGTGGCTAAGCTCTGTCAATCCAATACTGGACAATACAGTCAAGAGGAGTAGGGTCGTACAACCACAACACCAACAGTCTCACATAGACCTACAATATAAGCACCAACAAAACACACACATAAATACACATTACCATACTTGGAGAATACAAATAATAATCTGAAAAAGAGAGAGTGTCCTCCTAAGCAGACAAGCAAGCAACATGCACCTCCAAGCACATGTCAGAAAACACATAATACACCAAAGCAGTGTGCCTCACAACAGGCAATAAGGCAAAACAACATACCCAAAACACTAGCAATAGGTCACTTCATAGTAAGGCACACAGATGTTCTACTCACTCGGCTGTACAAGGGGAAGGCTACTGTCAGTTGTCTGTCAGGTGCTATGATCCACCACATAACACAAGCACTTACATCACTCAAGAACAGGTACATATATGACATGTTCTTTGTACATGTCAGTGTGGATGATTTGAGACATACCTCCCATGACAACATGACAAGAGATATATGTAGCCCAGGCTGGTATGACCCTGCCCTTGAGTAGCATCTTACCATAACCTACATGATACTGCAGTATAACAGAAAGATGATAAACTTCAACAACTGGCTGAGCTTCTGGTGTCATTCAAAGGGGATCCAGTCTCTGTCTGCCTGTGATGACATGATAGACAAGTCTTGTTGCTTCACTACAGATGGTTTGCACCTGTCACCCCTATGCTTCTGAATACTGGCCAAGGCTCTTGCTGTCCCCATATTACCTTTTTTAGGCAAGGCTCAAAGGTTCATAAGTAGGTACTAGGCTATCGGCCCTGGGGCCTATACAAGCCCAGCCAAAAAGGTACCCTGGCTTTTGCCACCCAAGAAATTTATTTTCCTGTGCCAGTGTCGAGCAGAGACACAGAAGTGGTCGCCGGGGTGAATTTCCTATTTCCCATCTGATCATCAAGATTTTTCTTGAAGAGTGCTAATGAGGAGCTTTGTTTGATATAGATAGGTAGTTTATTCTGGAGTATGGGAAGTCTCTGGGAAAGGAATCTATCCCTCCAGCATGTTCCTTTTATTGTGGTGACAAGGTTTAGGTCCCTAGAGCGTGTAGCTCAGAGGGACTGGGATTTCTTTAACTGGAGCATGTCCAACAGCTCTGGGTTTGACAGCTTTGTATGTTAGGCAGAGATCACCTCTGAGTAGGCGATATGCGACAGAGTAAAGCTGGAGTTTTTTTAGATGGTCTGTGTAGGGCATGTGTTTGAGGCCAGTAATCCTCTTTGTGAGGTATATCTGCAACCTTTCCAGTTGTTGTAGATGTCTTGTGAGGTACATATCAAAAGGGGCATTGTACTCTATAATGGATCTAATGAGTGATGAGTAGAGGGGAACAATGACCTCTTTTTATCTGCATGAGAAACCTTTTGTGATGAGGTATGCCACGTAGAAGGATTTCCTGACTACTGTGGTGATGTGATTATCAAAGGAGAGACTACTGTCCACCTGTGTCCCAAGGTCTCTTATCACACTTTCAGTGTTAAGTATACTACTGCCTATGTTGTAGTTCATGGTTACAGAGTTTTTACCAAAGGGGAAGACAATGCACTTTTTGGCATTGAGCTTGAGGCCATGGCTTTGACACCAGGCATCTGTCGCAGTGAGGCCCTTTTTGTAGGATGTCCACATCGTTAGTAGTTTCGATTATGGCTCATAGTTTGCAGTCATCTGCGAACTTCATTAGCCCAAGACCTTCTGTGTTAGCCTGTACTTCAGGGAAGTAGATAGCAAACAGGACACAGGAATGAACCCTGTGGTACTCCACTTGGCACTGGTCTGAAGTCGGATTTAGAGTCTGCTACTTTCACAGTGTGGGTTCTGTCAGTGAGCCAGTTGGCAACCCATCTTGTGACATAGGGATTTATACCTAGTTTAGTGAGTTTATTTATAATTACAGAGTGGGGGATGGTGTCGAAAGCCTTGGCAAGCTCTAGATAGGCTGTGTGAACCACCTTACCCTTGTATACGGCTTTGGTGACTGCTTCAAAGAAGTCTATCAGGTTTAGGAGACATGATCTGCCTTTTACAAACCCAAACTGGTTGGGGTCAAGAGTTTGGAAATTACCAGTGTCTTTGTTTATAAGTTCCATGATGATACATTCCATGGCCTTGCAGACCAGGCTCATCAGACTAATGGGGCGCTAGTTCCCGGGGTCCATGGTGGCTACCCGCTTGTGTAGTGGGATAACCATCGCTGTGCGTTATTCAGCAGACACAAAGCCTGAGGTGAGGCTATGACTGAACATGGTACTTAGGTGTGGTGCCAGTTCGTTCTGTAGTTCATGTATAACGCAGCCTGGGATGTTGTCTGGTCCCATGGATGCTGTGTTCCTGGCTTTGGAGAGTGTGGTTTTTACCTGTGCAGCCGTGATGACAGGAACTTTGCATTCTTCCGGTATAAAGATGGGCTTTTTCATGGGTGAGAGGGGGGTAAACTTAGCACTGAACCTATCTGTCAGGATGTTGGCAATATCAGTTGTGTCTGTATATTTAGTGCCATTGTGCTGTAACTCAGAGCAGATCTGAGTGTTGCCATTGAGATTCTTGACATAGCTATGGAATGCTTTGTGGCTGTCTTTAGAATCAGTGGTGATTTTGTTTTTGTAACTAGCTTTGGAGGATTTTATCAGGGATTGCAGCTTCTTACTGAGGGTGACCAGGGAGCTCCTCCACTCATGGGATCTGTTTTTCTACAGTTTCTTCCTTCTGTTGTACAGTGTGTTTATGGCAGGGGACCATCAGATTGGCTTCCTTTTCTTGGAGGATAGCATCTTGGTTCTGTTTGGGATAGCACGATCCATGCACTCATGTAAGTGCTTATAAAGTGCAATTGTGTAGTATTCAGTAATCATAACTGTATTGTCCATCTGCATGGGTGTCATGAAGTTCACCACTTCTGTCTTAAGAAGCATGAAGTTGGCTTTGGAGAAATTTTTTAACATGGTTTCTTTAATGGGGGTGGGGACAGAATGTGTATATGTAGGGTAATTAGCTTATGGTTGGATCGAACCAATGAGGCATTGAGTTCAGGTGTGAAACACCGGTCATTCAGGACAAACCAAACCCCATAACCAACACAAATAACAACAAAGTGAGCTAAATGCTACTCATTGCCAAAAGTCTCAACCTCCAAATGTACACATTCGAGGCACTTCTCATTATGGAGAATATTGATATCTGTGCAGTAACAGAAACCTAGTTCAAGGCTCCAGAGAACACACCAGCACTACCAGGATACTACTCATTCCATACCTTTCAGCATCAGAACCTGGATCATAGCACATCGGGTGGGGATGTATCCATATTCATCAAGGATACCTACACCTCTCTCTACATCCTCTGTACAGGATATGTACCCATAGAATGTTGCACAGCAATGTTCTTCCCACTCCACAGGGGTGGGGCCACAAAAGACACTTGGCATTCATGCTCTATGAGCCTGGCAAGTCTGATCTGCAAGGCAATGGAGCCAATCATAATGGAAGTCAATAATAAAGACATTGGGAACCTTCACACAGTTGAGTACACCCAGTTTGCCTTTGTCAAATGCAGATCATGCCTCCTGAACTGGGTGGATTTCTTTGACACCATTATCCAGGCTACAGATGATTGAAAGGAGCTCTACACAGCCTACATATACCTCGCTAAGGCCTTTGACACCATTGCCCAGTCAGGTATCATAGATGAACTCACCAACCTGGGCATGAATCCATACATCACAAGATGGATTGCAAACTGGCTCACAGATAGATCCCACAAATTAGGAGTTGCTGGCTACATGTCAGACTCTACAGCGGTACCAACTGGTGTCCCCCAGGTTTAGTCCTGTGGTCCATCCTGTTTGGTACAGACTTCTCAAATTACATGCCAACACAGGAGGGTAGTGGTTGACTAATTTTGCTGGGAACTGTAAAGTATTTGCCATAATAGATTCCCTGGATGACACAAATATTCTCCAGAAGGGACTCTATGAGACAGATGTGTGGTGTCCTTATCATGGCCTCAAGCTCAATGTGAAAGAATGCATAGTAATCCCCTTTGGGGAAAACAAAGTACCCACAAACTACCACATAGGTGTTACCCCCTAAAAATGACAAGGTAATAAGGGATCTGGGGACACAAATAGATAATCATCTTTCCTTTGACAACCATGTTGCCAAAGTGATTAGGAAATCGTATGTGGCCCACCTAATCAACAAAGGGTTTGCATCAGGATCAAAAGAGGTAGTGGTGGCCTTCTACTCTTAAGTCATCAGACCCATCATTGAGTACAATGCACCATTTTGGATGTACTCGACTAAACATACCCAGTAGCTGGAGAGACCAAAGAAGTACCTCACCAAGAGGATTACTGGCCTCAAACAGTTGTGTTATGCAACACAACTGGTAAAACTAAATCTGTTATCCGTTGCATACTGCCTACTCAGAGGCACACTCTGCCTAACATACAGACCCATGTCCAACACATAACTGTTGAACATGTTCCATCTACGGATAACAAAATTGAGTCGCACTACACACTCCAAAGATATGAACCTCATCACAACAATGAATACAACATGCTGGTGGGATAGAGTACCATCCCAGACACTTGCCTTACTGTGGAACAGAGCCCAATGTACATCAGACAGAGCCCCTCGCTGACACTCTCCAATAGGAACCTTGATGAGTGGATGGGAAACAGACAATTCACGCCAGACATCACATCAGCAGCCCCACTAGAAAGGGGAACAGGGTAATAACTATTAGAACTAGGGCTTAGGAGACTACCCAATGGGGTGGTGAAAGCTGCACAACTTGACTAGGCTAATATATGCCTTTGTGAAGATAGTCTACTACATATCTATGAACCTATGTGACATGTACATGTCTACAGATAGTAGATGTGTACTTCATTGTGCAGTCATGTTGTACAGAAGGCACATGCACCACATACACTGTAATGCTTACAGATACTGGTGGCTATTATGTACAGTGGGTGAGATGTGCACCTCATGTCTTTTGTGCCATTGGGATGTGTGCTGGGTGGGACAGTCCTGGATGGCTCCCTGTCATGGTCACCTTCTTACACACATCTCTGCCCATCCATCTTTGGCTTATTATACTGTGTTCCCCCTACATATATATAGGTACATAGATAGGTAATAGGCTATCTGCCTGAAGGCATATATTAGTATGGCCAGAGTGAAAAAACCAAACACTGGAAGGCTCACCACAGCAAAAATTCTGTAACAATCCTGTAAAAATTCGAAAGTCCAATTTGTAAAATTCGAAGTCTTTTATTAAAAATGCAGCACACAAAAAGATAAGCGCTTTCGCGTGTTGTAGCACACGCTTCTTCAGATCTATTTTAACAATGAAGCAGTGAGTTTAAATACCATAAAAGAGGCTCAATCAGGATTTTAATACAAATTAATCAAACAATTAGATACTTGATGAGAGCTCTAACTTTAAAGGCGCAATGCGCACTTAGCTGTCATTGATACAATACTGAGAATGGGTTGCAAAACCCCAAGAGTCTATAAATATACATACTGTATAGATTTATGATATACATAAAATACAGACAAAAAACATAACACCTATGTGTGTAAAAAAGCATAAGTAATAAAATATAATATATATTAAAAACATAATAAGGTCTAGAAATAAAACAATACATAACTATCATAAATATGATGACCAATAGAGATATAAAAATCTATGACTACAGAGACAAATAAAAAATCTCTAGTCCACTATGGGCTCTGAAGTATAAAGGGTAAATAAAAAAGCAAGTACTATCTGCTTTTAAGCGCTGATCTGATGGATACATATTGATTAATGCCCGGTGGTAAATGGGCCCTTAACTTAAAAATCCATTGTAGTTCAATACTCTCCAACAGATTCATATGGTCACCCCCTCTAATGCTATGTTTAACTATTTGTAGGACTCTAAAGTTAAACATGTGTGTAGTATATTCCATGACATGTTTTGCTAACGCATTATGTTCTTTATGTTGTCTAATGTCATAGACATGGTTGTAAATTCTTTGTTTTAACTTTCTCTTGGTGAGTCCTACATAAAACGCCGAACATGTGTTACAATTTGCCAAATATATAATACTTTCAGTATCACAGGAGGCGTAAAATCTGGGAATGAACGTGAAGTTCAAATAGGGATGCACAAAAACCTGATCTGTAGTTACATACCCGCACATGTTACATTTCCCACATGGGTATGTGCCCACCTTACATATATCTTTCATTCCTACATTGGTATCTATTATTGGATTATTGCATAACAGTCTTTTAAGATTTTTGTGATTCCTATACGCAAATTTAGGTTTATCTCCTACTAAACTTCTGGTTTGGTCATCTACAATCAGCAATTTCCAATTGCTGCATATAATATTTTTCAATAACTTATTGTCATTGGTGTAGGTGATCGTAATCCTAATAACATCTGTAATATCTTTCAAATTCGTCTTTGGTGCTCGGCTGAAAATTTTTTTAAGCATAACAGGTCTAGCCTCATTCAAAACTTCAGATCTAATTCTCTTTACCATGTTAGGATCATATCCTCTTTGTAAAAACAAATCTTGCATTAAATTAGCTTCCAAACACCTTGATGTTTCATTCTTGCACAACCTAGCTATCCTGGTAAACTGACTCCTGACTATACCAGGGAACGTATGTCTGGGGTGCATGCTGTTAAAGGATAGAAGCGTGTTTTTCCAACATGCTTTCCTATATAAATTTGAGACCAACCTGCCTTCCTGTATGGACAAGGTTACATCCAGAAAATTAATTTCAGTGGGGGACATCTCTGAAGTGAATCTAAGAAAATCACTGGTACTTTCTAAATAAACAAGAAATGTTTCAAATTCATGTCTTGATCCATCCCATACTAACAGTATGTCATCTACAAATCTCCTGTAGATGACAACCTTCTGGAACAACTCATGACTGAACATATATTGTGTCTCCCAGTGATGCATCACCAGGTTGGCATATGTGTTGGCACATGAAGTGCCCATTGCCACTCCGCATTTTTGATGGTAAATATGATTTACGAATGAAAAAACATTATGTGATAGGACTAGTTCTAACAACTGACATATAAGTATATGTCTATCATTACTAAAAGCAGTATTGGTGATCAAAAGTTCCCTGATGGCTTGTATTCCGGCGTCATTAGGAATACAAGTAAAAAGATTTTTCACATCAAGCGTAATCAATACATGCTTGCCTATCATAAAAACTGTGTCCATGCTTTCTAAAGCCTCTAAAAGCTGGTATGTGTCCTTCAGAATGGTTGGTATTTGATCTACCAAAGGTCGAAGGGTCTTCTCCAAAAAAATGGAGATGTTGTCTGTGGCCCAACCATCCCCAGAAACAATGGGTCGCAAGGGTGGAGGATGTATATTTTTGTGCATCTTAGGGAGACCCTTTATTATAGGTGTTTGTACATTCTCTTTGTGAAAAAATTTAATAAATCTATGTCAAGTTGTCGACACATAAGCATATCATATAAGCAATCATCTATCACTTTGTGAAACTTATGCAAAACATCAAGAGAAATCAGTCTGTATGTTTTATCATCAGCAAGCATATCTAACATATAGGAAACATAATCTTCAGTATCGAACAATACAAATCCCCCTCCCTTGTCAGCCGGTCTAATACTTATTGAATCATTCTCTATCAAAGATTTTAATGCCAAACTTTCGCTCTTACTCATATTGTAATATGTGCATTTCTTTTTACTGCCATAGAAATATTCATAAATATCATGTTCACATACTCTAACAAAACACTCTAAGTGAGCTGGAAGGGGGGGAGAAAAAACACTTTTAGCTTTAAAAGATAAAGCAGTACAATGCTTACTAGTAGCAGCACCATCTTTGTTGCCAAACATCAATTTAAGAGCTACATTTCTTGCAAAAAGTCTAATATCCACGCATAATGTGTGTAAATCACTTCCTTGGGAAGGTATAAATGTGAGTCCTTTATTTAAAAGGGATACATCTGAATGAGACAATACTGACCTCGATAAATTAAAAAACAAACAGTCTATTGTCTGCGATGCTGCCTGTGGTGTATTCCTTCTTCGGAGTCTTTTCTCTTCCGTTTGTCCCAGCTGTTTACACGCCCTCTTCTTTCTCCAAATTTCTTTATGGGATATGGTAAAAAACGGTTCTGATCATTGTCCCCTTTTAAGGGCAAAATTTTGGGTATAGCTCCAGTCCGTGAAGAGATAACTGAATTCTTATATGCTGGCCAGAGTGTGCAGCTATCACCACACATGGGGTTAGTTCCCTAGGCCTCTGTGTAGTAGAGCTGATGAAGTGATCTATGGTGTGACAGTTCAGTTTCACATACACTCATCAAGGCTCCTCTGGAAGAGTGTCAGTGAAGGACTCAGCTTAATGTAGGTTGGGTGCCTGTTCCACAGCAAGGGAAGTCTGTGCATTAGTAATGTAGCCCTCCACCATGTTCTATTTATTGTTGTGATGTTGATATCCCTAGAGCATGTGGCACAGTGAGCTTGGATTTACTTCAGATAGAGCATGTACATCAGTTCTGCATTGGACATGGACCTGTCTGTTGGGCAGAGTTCGCCTGAGTAGACAGTATGCAACAGAGTACAGATTGAGTTAACTTCAGTCTTGTTGCATGGGGCAACTGTATGAGGCCAGTAATCCTCTTGTTGAGGTACTTCAGTGGTCTTTCCAGCTGCTGAAGGTGCCTAGTCAGATTCATCACAAGTGTGCCATACTTTCTGATGGGTCTGACGACTGATGAGTAGAGGGAACCTCCTTTGACCTACATGCAAATACCTTGGCAATTTGTGGGAACACATGGCATGATTTTCTAACCACTTTGTGAATGTGTTTCTGGAAGTAGAGATGACTATCCACATGTGTCCATAGATCCCTTATTATTACCTCCATATTTAGGGTGTTGGCACCTATGTGGTATTTGTATGACTGTAGCTCAAGGTCATAATTTTGACACCACAGCTGTCTGACTGAGACTTTTTTTAAGGATGTCTCTGTTGTCCCAAACATCGATTATGACAACCTTTTTGCAGTCATCCACAAACTTTGCTAACCATAGTCGTCATGTTTTGACTGTATTTCTGAAAAGTATACACCAGACAGGAGGGGTCCCAGGCCTGAGCCATTGGGGGACAGCAGTTGTTACCAGCTTGCAGTCCAACAGGGTGACCACAATTCTTACCTTGTGGGATCTATCTGTGCCCCAGTTGGCAATCCATCAGATGACATACATGTTTATGCACAGGTTGTTGATTTTGAGGACACGACATGTGTGTGGGATGTTGGAAAAGGGATTTTCAAGGTCTATGTAGGCCATGTGTAGCTCATTTTATTGATGTATGTCCTGGGTAACTGCCTTGGAAATGTCTAGCAGGTTTAGGGACCATGATCTGCCCCTGACCAAACCAAAATGGGTAGGGTTGGGTGTTTGTAGGCTCCCAGTAGCTCTGTTTATGAGTTCCATAAAGATGGACTCCATGGCCTTGCAGATCAGGCTTATTAGGCAGACAATAGTTTCCATGGTCTGTTGTGCACCAGCACTTGTAGAGTATGCCAAACATTGCTGTAACCCATTCAACAGTTTCATATCCTGTACAGAGGATGAGTCTCACAGACTGTTCAGATGCAGGGTCTGTTTGTTTTGGAGTTCACATATGACACAGCCAGGGACACCATGTCATCCCATAGACACCATGTTTTTAGGTTTGGATAGAGCTGTTTAACCATTGTATATGTGATTTCTGGCTTTTCACAATCTCCAGGTATGGTAATGGACCCTTTTGTCAGTGAAAGGGGGGTAAATATGTATGAACCTGTCTGACAAGATGTTGGCAATGTTAGTCATGTACATGTATTCATTTACACTTTGCAGTGACTAAGAACATATACGAGTTTACAATGATAATTATGACATAGCGAAAGAAAGCTTCAGGGATCTTTATGGACTCTTTGGCAGTATTTTTGCCAGAACATGGCTTGGATAATGTTAGGAGTGCTCATTGTTTCTTGATGATACTGATCAGAGATTTATTGATCTTCTTTGGATTTTCACTTTCTTTGAACAACTTAAGTACTTATAGTACATAATTTGATTAGGACAGGGGTCCAATATATTATATGGGTGTGTTTTCATATCACTGTGTGTGCAAGGCAAGATTGGTGAATAGTGATGAGTGTCTGGAGTAAGAACTGCAACTGCCAGGTATGTGTGGCCCACTGCTGTACTCAGACATGGCTTAAGTGTGTGAGTATGCCCAGTATGACTTTTCAGTATGTTGCTGACTGAAATTTGCTAAATTTGTTTAAGTGTGTTAGCATGCCCACTATGGGCATATATACTATATGTGTGTGAAAAATCAAGTTGTTTTTTACTTCAGGGCTCACCTTTGTGTTGTACATCGACAGGAAGCATGCTGTGTCTGCAGGGCTTCCATGAGTCAATTTGCATAGACTTATCAACAGTTCTATATACAGGGAAGACAGCTATTATTTGTACATTTCTACCCAGGGGGGCACACCTGATTGTTGCTGTGGGTGTACATAGGATGAGGGGTACACCTGACACTTATATACATTTGCTAGGCCTGCACTGCTATGTCAGGTACTCCATTTCAGTCTGTACTGTTGCCTATCATACTGGCTTGAGGCATACCACTGTACTACAGACCTTAGCTTCCAATTACACGCATATTAGTTTGTGACTTCATAGCCTACCCAACCCGCATCACACTGCCTGGTCTGCTGTTATCTGTCTGCATAGGCCTGGGGGGAGGTTACTCATATGCCTCTTCAGAGGGCATGATACAGCATTTGTTGGTGTTTGCATTTGTCTACAGTTGTTCTGCTGGCTGTGACTGTTAGGTATGTGACCCCCCCCCCAACTTGTATGTGTGAGTGACTTAAGTTGTGTCTGTGCCAGTGAAATGCTGTCATGGCTAAGTGGTTCAGTACTGTGACAATAGTGCACAGTATCTTGAGTTTGAGCCCTGTCACAGCTTTTTATTTTCCTGCTGGGCAGACCTGACTGGTTAAGGAACAGTAAAGCAAGTGTGAGCGTGTTTACCTGACTTTGCTCGACTTTGCCCGACTTTACCCAATATTGCCCAACATTGCCCGACGTTGCACTGGTTAGCGTGGTGCACAGCTAAGCACAATTGGATTTACAATACTGGTAAAATGTGCTTAGCAGTGCTTTATATTGCTTAAATTAGGGTACTCATGCCTCAGGTGGTGCTGCAGGGCTGCCTATGCCGGATGCACGTAGTACACTCCCTATACATGTTTGAAAACAGGTAGTGTCGTTAGGCATCCCTTTTACTGTATATGTGAGTCAGAGAGAGGTGTCATTTCCAGGGTTCCTACTGAGTCAGTGTATGTGCTATGTGTTGCCTCTTTGCCAAGGCCAGGGCATACTGGGCATGCCTCCTTCTGCCTACAGTGGCAGGCTCAGTTTGTTCCTCCTCCGAGTCACACTGTGCCTGTGCAGGCCTTGGCAATGGTGGGGGTCTGATTGGCCCTGCCCCATGCTGTTCCTGCTGCAGCTGTTTCCGCAGGATCATATTGTGTAGCATGGCACATACCATAACAATTTGGGTACATGTAGTTGGTGAGTACTGCAAGGCTCTACCAGATGTGTCCAGGCACCAGAACAATGACTTGAGCATCCCAAACACATGCTCAATGAAGTTTCTTGTTTGTGCGTGTGCCTCATTATGGAGTTCTTGTTCAGGTGTGTGTGCATTTCTGATGGGTGTCATCAGCCATGGCTCCAGTGCGTATCCAGCATCCCCCACTAGGTGACCATAAGGGATGTCCACATTGGCAAATCTCTGGTACAGCTGTGGCAGATGCCAGATGTGGGAATCGTGATAGCCTCCAGGGCAGCCAGCACACACATTCATTATTATGCCCTGGGCATTGCACACAACCTAACAGTTGATGGAGGGGGAGCCCTTTTGGTTGATGTAGACCCTGCCCCGCTCACCGGGTGGTGCTTTGATGCATACGTGCTTGCAGTCTATTGCACCCACTACCTCAGAGTATTCTGCTATTTGGTGGAAAAGAAGCATATTGCTGGCCAATGCCTCACTGGAATTGGGGAAATATACATGGTCACCGACATGTGCTGACATGGCATCCAGGAACTGGTGGAGTACCCTGTAAGCTGATGCCTGTGAAATCCCCATCATATCACCAGTTGGTCTCTGAAAGGTACCTGTAGCTAGTATTCTTATGCCAACACATACCTTGGTATCCACTGTGATGGGTTCCCCTCTGTTGTTTCTGTGCGTGAGGCATGGCCGGCACAGCTCAACAATTTGCTGTAAGAGGTCTCTGTCCACCCTATAGCACTCCACTATCTCCAGCTCATGTAGCCCCTGGCAGGTTACCCTGGGTCTGTACACTCTTCTCTGTCTCCTCACTGTGGGTTGCTCAGCAGCATTCAGAACATCACCACCTTCAGCACCTTGCACATGTTGGTTTATGATAGCAAGAGCAGCCCCTAACATTTTGTCTGACTTAAGGTTTTTAAGCTTTCCCTCTTTGTATACTGCAGTGTTGCAGAGTTCTTGGGAAAAAACAGGGGGGGATAATGTTTGCAGAGTTTAATGTGCTGAGCTGAGCTGGGCTAGTCTGCTGCCCATGTAATTGGCTGATTCTGATATATTTTATATGGCAGCTCTGCTAGTTCTCCTTGGTTAACTTCCTACTACTTATTTTCCTTCCTTTTGCCTTTCTGTTTCCACCTGGGGAAAGTGCCGCACAAACAAGCGCAAACGTGCGCACACGCTGTGTGCATGTTTGCAAGGAGTTTCCTATCTTTTAACATTGTGTACCTTTGGTTTGATGTTTTCAAATAGGACAACTGTAGGTATGCCTCTTGCAATCCTGAGCAACTCAAAGCAAACATAAGCCACTGTGCTCCAATTAGCTTACAGCCTGTCTGATACCCCCCTCATGATGTCACCTATATTCTACTCTACTACTCATCTACTCCTACTCTTACACTCTTGGGGCATGGCTCACATGCTGGGGAAAATTGGGATTCACAATCCTTATCCTCATTTGCATAGGATTGCCTACTAATGTATTGTTACATATCTCACACTGAGCCCCCCCCCCCCCCCTTAGCAACCACTACTCAGTGGCCATGTTGTCTTCAGCCTGCCATTCACCTGCATGGCAGAAAAAGATTTTTAGTGAAAATGCCTATTTTTGGCTTTTTTTTTTAATTATTTTCTTGTTTTTATAAGCGCCACACGTTTGCGTGGTGCTGCCCTATGCTTAAACATTGGAGATCAGGGGGGAAAAAAAGTTAAATTGTTATATTTTTAAACATTTATAAATGCCAATGGCCTTATATTTGGCCATTGGCATGCTTCCTCAACTGTATGCATCCTTTACTTGGAGCTGTCATAGCTCCGTTTAGCTATTTACAGAACGGTACTCTGTTACCAACAGAGTACATTTCTGCAGATAACACTAATCTTCCACGGACAGGTTAGTGTTTCTCGGATCGCAAATTTACTTCATTTTCATGGCTTTCACCAGCAAATGAGGTAATTTGTATACCATGACACTATCCATACAAGAGTAGCTTTAGCAGCTCTCGTGCATGCCCCTGCCGGCTGTACCTGGATCGCACGGCAGACATATTGCCGCCGTGAGCTCCTACACTCTTCTTGCACTCCGTGAAAGCTTTCATAAATCCAGCCCACTGAATGTAAAAATAGAATAAATTCATAATAAAGCATTCAACACACTGACCCTGAACAAAATTGTATAAATAACTGACACATAAAAAGTCTCACATTTAAATCCTGTATCCAGTACTACAGACCAATAAATGTCTACTGCATGATACCGCTAAACAACAATCATCCTGCCCCTATTCAAAAATTACTCATACTGTTTGACAATAATGAATATATGAAACTGACGAATTTATTTTATATAAGCTTTCATTTTTAAGAAGGTTATTAACAGAAATAATATCTTTAAAGCCTGGGAGTAAAGTGGCATCTTTAAAAAATCTGCCACCACAGAGTTTCTGTTCCAGTAGTAAAGTTCATGAACCACCCCTTGGGCTAACTTCCCCCTTTTAATGACGGCAAACAAAAAAATATGCCAATTGTTCTTTTCAATATACTTATACAACCCATTGGTAAACTGTTGCTTTCCGATATTGTACATATGCTCATAGATCTACTGTCTCAATTTTCACTCTGTCTTGCTGATGTAAAAGGCAGGACAGCAAGTACACAGAGCAACACAGATAACACCAAGGGTTTGACAATTGAAATGTCCTGGTATTTTTATGTTTGTTGCCGACTTGGCTCACATCACCACAATAAATAAACCAACATTGTGAACAAAAGCCACATTTGGACATTTTTCCCATATTAATGACACAGGTACTGGAAATATCATCAAAATATTTTTAAAACTAATGTCCCATTTTGTATATAATTTTTGGCTGCGCTCCCAACACTTCATGTATGTCATTATCTTTGATGAAAAACTGTCAGTTCTTGTTGATGATATCTGTAATATGATCACTATCAGCACTAAAGATAATAACAAAAGAATGGTCAAAGCCTGAAGTACATGCTAGGCCTTCTGGAATCTGGCCTCCAGTGTAAGTCTTTCAGAATCAGGACAGACTTAACACTGACCCCAGGAATCAAGAAGCTCAGCGCAAGGAAGGTTTTAGCCTTGCGCCGAGCATCCTCACTACAGATGGTGCAGCAGCGCTATATGAATATGTATGAGGGCACGCTGCCACACCCTCGACATGCACAGGAAATGTGTGCAAGTGCAGGGGGCATGTGCAAATGCTCTATGGAGGCATAAACATGACCTGACAGCTGTAAAACCTACTATGCCTATGAGTAGAGCCCGCCTCTAATAGTAAACCAGTAATTCAGTGTCCGTGGATACTGAAATGTATGGTAAGCATAAAAGAGTGTCCACAAACAGTGAAATAAAATCAAAGTAGTAAACACACAAGCATGTAGTGGAATGTTGAGCCCTGTCCCTAGAACTTTCACAAATAGATTCCCTGTGTCCCTATTATACATTTGAATTGCTGCAATATCGAAGGTGTAAGCAAAGCGCAGCATGTTTGCACGTCACTGCCCTCGCTGAGCATAGCTTACACATCAAATTCATTCAAATAGAGAAAAACATGCAGAATCAATATAAATGTCAGTAGTGTAGTGTTAGGACCATCCACCTAACGAACAGGCATTCGCAGTTCGAGACCAACAATAGCACATATCATTGTCCATGTGGAATGAATGTCATTTTGCTGTAAAACCGACATAAGAGTATCGCATGAGACATTTAACTTAAATATCATTCAATCAAAGTGGCACTGTCATAATGAATAAGGCACTAGTAAGCAGGTGTAAGCACAAATAAGCAGCAGTAAACATATATAAGTACCAGTAAGCAAGTCTGAGTGCACTTGCGTGGGACTAAGCAGTGCCCAGCATAGGAAATGTATATAAGTATGTACGGATATATAATATATATACATATATGTATATATGTATATTATATATATATATATATATATATATATATATATATATATATATATATATATATATATATATATATATATATATATATATATACATATGAAAAAAGAATGACATAACAATAAAGCATACAAAAGGAATGAGAAGGGAATCAACAGCAATCCCAGTATTATATAGCGCTGTCAGTGTATGTCATATCAAGCTGGGCAGGAGTGAGCAAAGCACTGCTACTCACACCACAGGCAGGATATTACCAGTGGGAGTAACACTGTTGATCTGCTAAGTCTACTTTACATACAGAGGGTAGTCCCTGGTGGGACTACCTGAAAATTGATAGGTTATTTGACCATCCGACCATTACACAAGCAAGGGCAGGTATGTTCAAGGACTAAATGGTGGGAGAGCCTGAGAATACATGGATTGAGACAACATACATGTAGGGCCCCTAACGCTCTGGAGAGGGCAATGTGTGGAGGTGTGTCATGGCTGCGATAACAACTGGACAATGGATGGTATGCATGTATGTTGAACTCGGGTGGGGTGGAAGAACTATGGGTATGAATTATGGAACCAGGCATGCCAGGGTGATGGGCTGGTTCTAATTGGTCCACCCTGTGGAGGTCAGTGAGTTAGTTATAAGTATATATGCATACACACATGCAGACATCCATATGTAGAAGTACATTCTCTGTAACACATTCATTCCATTTGCAGACATAAATAACATGAATGTGCCCTTACAAACCTCGACAGTAGATAGAATAATAGGATGTGCATAAGAGGGTAGGGATGAAACTGCTAAAACGCAGAAGTGTGTACAATGTCCGAAGTCAGTGCTGTGCTGAAAAAAATCAAATGTGAGAACTTTCCCACACATGGAATCATTCCTGTGATCTACCTGCTACGGCAACGCCAATTACTAAACCTGTCTATTTGTAAAAGAAATATGCCGAACGTGTACATAATTAGGCTCTCATGAGTAACGTGTGCATTACCACATAGTCATACTTATTCATTTATTGTAGTGTCATGTTAATGGGATTAAGGATATAATGAAGTATAGAGTCTAATCTTGACATAAAGACATGCATGTCCCATGTGGGACAAACAAAAAATTGTGAACATTGTCATTTTGGTCACTCATGTCACCAATGTTTGTGGACGAAAAGCTTGGGAGTTCTGAGGATACGTGGATTGAGTCAACCGATGGGATGGGTCTACAGGAGTAGGGAGTGGCCAATGTGTAGTGGTGTGGATACACCGCAAATCCAACAGGAGAATGGATGACTGCAGTGTTAGGGAGGCATTGGGGTGGGTGTTTGGGGAACCAGGAGCCATGGGTATATGGGTATATATGCAAATTAAGCAGCACAGCAATACTGTATTGGTTAGGGCAACAACCTAACAAACAGACATTCCCATTCCGAATCTCACTGCATCACATACCATTTAACATCAGTAATCTATACATGAACATATTGCGACATCTGTCTCCTGTATAACCTGCAAAAGAACAATTAAATGTTAAGTGGAATGAAGTGTCAGTGTCATAATGAATAAGGCACTAGTAAGCAGGTTTAAGCATATGTAAACACCAGTAAGCGTGTGTAAGTGCATTTGCACGGGGTATGCATTGCTTTACAGACACACGCACACACATATCTATATATGTATATATATATATATATATATATATATATATATATATATATATATATATATATATATATATACACACACACACACACACACATATATATATATATATATATATATATATATATATTTGTATACATACATATATATATTTGTATATATATATATATATATATATATATATATATATATATATATAGTTGCAGACATATACATATACGTATATAAATACATACATATATATATATATATATATATATATATATATATGTGTGTGTGTGTGTGTGTGTGTGTGTGTGTGTGTGTGTGCGTAGATATACACAGATATACAACTATGATAGGAAACAGCTCACAAGAATGACATATGTTCACAGGCAATACCAATGGAAGTGAGGGACCAAGCAAGAAACATGAAACACGTAGCATGACCTTCCACCACCCCCTTTGCCGGACACGGGAAACATACACACAAACAATGTAAAGAGTCAGCTGCTCCCCAGACCACAGGCAGGATACAACCAGGGGGGTACACAGTGCACCCGTGAATTCTAATCTTGGAACACAGACAGGAGCGTCCCTTGCGGGACACCCCAAAAATTGGCAAGACCAAAAGAAGGTGATAAACCGAACATTCTGGCTTGGTTGTATACATACCTGGCATACAAGGGTGGGAAAGCCTGATGACCCATGGGTCGTGACAATTGTATGAAATGGGTCCCGTTAAGTGGAGAGTGGGCAGCGTGTAGTGGTGTGTTCAGAACCGACCAGGACTCAGAGTAAGGATGGGTGCTGTAGAGGAGGTGCGGGTGGGGGAACTATGGGTAGCTACTTATGGGTCTAGGTGTGCAGGTGTTGGCTGAGTTGGGCCTATATGGACAGCCCTAGGGATGTAAGCAAATGTGTTCATTTGGGCAGAGGCGTCACCCAATGTGCAGCCACACCCACTACGAGTCCCAATGCAGCAAAGTGTAATCTATATGGCAAGGAACGGAATAACCAGATGTAGATGTATATATGTAGAGGTATGTGTGTGTATATCTAGACTTAGGTTCATAGGTTCATACTAGGATATCTGCCCTAGGGCATTTATAAGCCTAGCCAAAGTGTGTTTGGCTTTCGCAACCCATTTTAAATTAATTTTGCTATGCCCTTTTTCGAGGTTAGTATACTGTGCCTCTTTCTAACAGTGACACAGAAGTGATACCCAGGGTAAACCTACGATCTCCCATCCACACATTAAGATTCCTCTTGAAGAGAGTCAATGAGGGACTCTGCCTAACCTGGAATGGGATTTTATTCCAGAGTGAAGGGAGTCTCTGGGTTATGAATCTGTCCCTCCAGCATGCCCTATTTATTTCAGTGCTGAGGTTCAAGTCTCTCAAGCACGTAGCTCAATGGGATTTGGATTTTCTGAGGTGCAGCATGTCCATTAATTTCGGGTTGGACATGCCTTTATACGTCAGGCACAGATCGTCTCTGAGCAGGTGGTATGCCACTGAGTAGAGCTGGAGTTTCTTTAACCGGGCAGCATATGGCATCTGTTTGAGGCCTTTGATCCTCTTGGTGAGGTACTTTTGGGGTCTTTCCAGTTGCTGCAGGTGTCTGGTAAGGTACATCCCAAAAGGGGCATTGTACTCAATTATGGGCCTGATGAGGGATGAGTAAAGAGGCACGATGACCTCCGCTGATCTAGATGTGAATCCTTCATGATTAGGTGGGCTATATAAAATGTTTTTCTAACCACTTTGGCCACGTGGTTGTCAAATGAGAGATTGCTATCAACTTGGGTCCCCAGGTCCCTAATTACTTCGTCTGTACTTAATGGATTACCACCTATGTGGTAATTTGTGGGCACTTTGTTTTTGCCAAAGGGGATGACTACACACTTTTTGGCGTTTTGCTTGAGGCCATGGCTCTGGCACCAGTTGTCTGTTTCTATGAGGCCCTTTTGGAGGATGCTTGTGTCGGCTGGAGAGTCGATTATGGTGCCCGATTTGCAGCCATCTGCGAACTTGGTCAGCCACAGTCCTTCCATGTTGGCCTGTACCTCCGAGAAATATATACGGAACAAGTGAGGTCCCAAGACTGAGCCTTGTGGGACGACCACTTGTAACTGGTTTGGAGTCTGACATGGCTCCAGCAATTCTAACCATGTGGGTTCTGTCCTTGAGCCAGTTTGCAACCCATCTAGTGACATAGGGGTTTATATTTAAGCTGGTGAGCTTATCTATAATTCCCGAGTGGAGTATTGTATCGAAGGCTTTTGCGAGGTCCAGGTAGGCTGTGTGGACCACCTTCCCCTCGTCAATGGCCTTGGTGACTGTTTCAAAGAAATCGACTAGGTTTAAGAGGCAGGAACTGCCCTTAACAAAGCCGAACTGGGTAGGATCCAGTGTCTGTAGGTCCCCAATATCTTTATTTAGGAGGTCCATGATGATCCTTTCCATAGCTTTGCAGACCAAGCTATTCAGGCTTATGGGGCGATAGTTTCCAGGATCCGTTGAGGCACCACCTTTGTGGAGAGGGACCACTGTTGCTGTACGCCACTCTTTGGGTACATATCCTGTAGTAAGGCTGAGATTGAACAGTAGTTTTATGTTTGGGTTTAGCTCTACTTGGAGTTCATGTAGGATGCAGCCTGGGACACCGTCTGGTCCCATTGATGCTGTGTTTTTTGCTTTGGTGCGGGCATTTCTTACCTGAGCATCTGAGATGTCAGGGGGGCAGCACTCTGCTGGGATAGATATTTGCCCTTTTGGTGGGGAGGGGGGGAGAAGTTTGCGCTGAACCTGTCAGCTAGGATGTTGGCAATGTCTGTGGGTTCAGTGTATTTTTTGACATTTTGGAGTAATTCTGAGCATATCTGGGAATTCCCACCCAGGTTCCTAACATAACTAAAGAAAGCCTTGTGATTATCCTTAGTGTCCTGTGAAATTTTTCTCTCGAAGCTGGCCGTAGACAATTTTATGAGTGCCTGTAGTTTTTGCTAATACTGATCAGAGATGCCTTCCCTTTTTGGGATTTTGCTCTATCATGTAGTAACTTCCTCCTTCTGTTGTATAGTTTGTTTATGGCTGGGGTCCACCAGACAGGACGTCTGCCTTTGGAGGATTGGGTTTTGGTTTTATGTGGGATTGCATGATCCATGCATTCCTGAAGGTGTTCATAAAATGCATTTATAAAGGATTCTGCTGTCTGGGCCGTATTTTACACAGGCCCGGGGGCTTTGAAGGATTCCACCTCGGTTTTGAGAAGTGCGAAATTTGCTTTAGAGAAGTTTTTCACTGTGGTTTTCTGGGCAGGGGGTGGGGTCGGGATGTGAATATCCAGTGAGATTAGTTTATGGTCTGATCTTACCAGTGAGGGATACACTTCTGGTCTGGAGCATAGAGTCCCCATGTTGGTGATGATCAGGTCCAGTATGTTTTCCCCTCTTGTGGGAGTGGTAACAAGTTATTCCATAGCATTTGAGTTTATAAATTCTAGGAACCTTTGGGCTAGGGTATTGGAGCTAGAGTAATGCTCCCAGTCTATGTTTGGGTAGTTGAAGTTGCCCAATATAATGGTGTTTGGAGAGACCTTCATATTTTCCAGTGTTCTCAGGAAGGCCAAGTGGGGTTCCTGGGTTTGGGAGGGTGGTCTGAAGCAGGCTATAAACTGGAAGGCAGTTTTACCCACTGTTATTTGCACATGGATAGTCTTTGATGCTTTGTGCTATGTCACCAACCTGGAGGTATGGGTATCTTTGATGAATATTGATACTCCCCCTCCTTTTGTGGTTTGGTCCAAGTTTTGGAGCCGAAAAGCATGGTATGAGGTATAACCTGGAAGTGCTGGGGTGCTCTCGGGAGCCTTGAACCAGGTTTCTGTTACTGCACAGATATCAATGTTCTCCATGCTAAGGAGAGTTTTGAATGTGTGCATCTTGAGGTTTAGACTTCTGGCATTGAGTAGCATTACTCTTAGTTTCTTATCCCTTGTGATACCTATGGAGGCAGGTTTGTCTTTTGAGCCTTGCCTAAAAATGGCACTATGGGGGTAGCAAGAGCCTTTGCCAATATCCGAAAGCCCAGGGGTGACAGGTGCAAGCCATCCCTAGCGAAGCATCGTGGCTTGTCGAGCATGTCATCCCAGGCTGACAGGCATTGGATTACCTTTGAATGACACCAATACTTAAGCCAATTGTTGAAATTGATCATCTTGTCTTCATATTGTGGCATCATTCTTGGTGAGGGTAAGATGCTACTCAAGGTCAGGGTCATACTGGCCTGGGCTACATGCTCAGAGAGCTCCTCTATGTCTCTTTTCATGTAGTCCAGTGAGGTACGTCTCAGGTCATTCACACCAGCATGGACAATGACTGAGTCATATTTGTACTTGCCTTGGAGTGACCTGAGTGCTTGTGTTATGTGGCAGATCCTAGCACCAGACAGGCAGCTCATCGTGACCTTCTCCTTGTTCAGCCTGGTGAGCAGGACGTCAGTGTGCCTGACGATAGAGTCACCTATTACAAGTGTATCAGGTGTGTTGTTTAGCCTTAAGGCTGTGACTGTTCGGCACACTGGCTTTGTGAGCTATGTGTTGCACGTGTTTTGTTTTGGGTTAGCGGTTGCTTGGGTGTCTGCTTTGGAGGTCTCTGCTGCTTAGGCAGATTTTTATTTAGAGCCTCTGAGTATGTTTTTGTGTGTTTATGTGTTTGGTTTGCTGTCGTGGTAGGTCTATGTGAGACTAGAATTGTAGTGAGTGTGGTTTCCTTCTCCTCCTTACTGGTTATGCCAGTACTGAGGTGAGAGAGATAAGCCTCCAGTTTGGCTATATGGTTGCATCTCTCACATGTGTTGGAATTTGTTGTGAGGAGGAGAGGGTTGTCTGTGTACATGAGGCAGTTGTAACATTTCCTCAAGATTCCCAGATTCACCAGCTGGACCAGAGAGGAGATTACTAACTGACCTTTGGACATGCTAGAATAGTATTGGGAATTCCTTTATAATTTAAAAAAGGGCCAATGGGGAGCAAGGTACTCAAGGGGAGTTTGTGAGGATGTAGTGCTTTTAATTTTTTAGTGCTGACTTAGTGAGCAAGTGCCAGGTAACTTAAATGCAATGTGTTACAGGTAACTTAAATGCAAAAATGACAAACAGTAACTTTCTTTCAAGTGAAACAAGGAAATAAGTACAGTAAGCAATGCAGATATCACTAGGGATCCACAGAAGCGCTGAAAAGCCACGTTTTAGGTGGAATTAGCATTTCAGGGAAATAAGCAAACAAACAACAAGCATACAAACAAAGCTAGATTCAGCATGCCTGGATCTAGTCTATGCTACAGCAAACAAGGTGTACCAATTTCAGTAAGAAACAGTTTAAATATGCAACACTATAAGCCTTTAACCAGAAATTCCCAGCTCAGAAGGGCAGAGTCCAGCCTCTCCTCCCACAAGAGTGCAGACCACGGACCTTCTTAATGTAAAATAACTGGCCTGAAGCCCAAGTGCTTAAACCAAAACTGATACACTTGTAGAATAACAGACACTGAGCCCTCAATCAGCACTTCCCAACTTAGAAGGATGTAAGCTACCTGTCCTGCCACCACAGAGCAGGTCACAAACCTTCCTAATGTAAAACAACTGGTCTGAAGCCCAAGTGCTTAATCCAAAAGACTTAGAATGATAGCTACACTTTAATCATGTTATTACCAAGCAGTAATAAATACAATTGAATACTTTAAAGAATGCCTGGATTAGTGCTCAAGTTATACAAACAAAGCTAGATTCAGCAGGCCTGGATCTAGTCTATGCTACAGCAAACAAGGTGTACCAATTTCAGTAAGAAGCAGTTCAAATATGCAGGCATTATAAGCCTTTAACCAGAAATTCCCAGCTCAGAAGGGCAGAGTCCAGCCTCTCCTCCAACAAGAGTGCAGACCATGAACTCTCTTAATGTAAAATAACTGGCCTGAAGCCCAAGTGCTTAAACCAGAATTAATACACTTTTAGAATAACAGACACTGAGCCCTCAATCAGCATTTCCCAACTTAGAAGGATGTAAGCTACCTGTTCTGCCACTACAGTGAAGACCACAAACCTTCTTAATGTAAAACAACTGGTCTGAAGCCCAAGTGCTTAAACTAAAAGGCTTAGAATGAGTTACACCAAGCAGTAATAAATACAATTGAGTACTTTTAAGATGACATGAAAGCAAAATAAAGTAGGAAGAAACACAAATACAGTAAAAGCAGATACATTTTTTTTTCGTGACTTAGTGGCATAGAGATAAGCCTCTCCCTCTCTGTAGTACAAATGTATACATACAAAGACAGAATACATATACATACCCACATATAGATATATACATATGCAGACACCCATAGACCCATATGTTGTTAGATATATATCTATACATATATATATATATATATATATATATATATATATATATATATATATATATATAGACAACAATATATAAATATATACATGTATGCATACATATACAGATATATCTGCATATAGTAATGTAGATATATATATATATATATATATGTGACTGTAAATATACACATGTATATAGCTTGGATATGATACAGCAGTTACGAGTTACTTATGTTCACAGGCCGTGCTTATGGGGATGAGGGGTCCAATAAACAAATGTGCAACATGTAGCATTAACCCCCCCCACCCTCCCAACTAGGCCGGTGAGACATACAGACACACAATAAAAGTAAACACACCACTGCTTCCCAGACCACCGGCAGGATACTTCCAGTGGGAGAGACCTGCCAGGTCTAATCTTGAAACATAGACATCGATGTCACTTGTGGGACACCCAAAAATTAATGATCATCGGAGTCAGTCCCAGTAATGATTCATCAAACCAGGCTGTAGACGTACATGAACCAGTAAGTTGTGCAAGTCTGATAACCCATGGGTCAACACAATGTACGACATGTGTCCCAACATGCAGAGAGTGGGCAGTGTTTAGTGGTGTGTTTCTACTCCACCTGCACCCACAGTAAAGATGAGTTCTGTAGGGGAGAGGCAGGTGGGGGAACTATGGGTATGCAATTATGAGCCTAGGTGTGCAGGTGTTGGCTGGTGCAGTCATATTAGGACCGCCCCCGGGATGTAAGTAATATCCCAGAATGGGCATAGCTGATGCCCATACTTCTCAACCCCTAAGAGCAAATCCACTAGACTGGACATAAACCATTGGGTGAACAAATAGGGACCATACCTCTGAACTGACCCTGATTTTCAGGGACGTCCCAGATTCCGACTCAATTCCTAACTCTGTCCCACTTAGTCCCTCCTAAAACTAGTGACTTTTGGAAGAAAGATGGTGAATTACATGTAATGAATAATAACAACAATTAAGGGTTATAAACATCATTTACCTCAGAAAATGTTTATGAATTCATATGCTCTGAGCCTGTCAATGTGTCAAGTTAATAGCACTAATAATTTAAATGTGTCCCTGATGTTGTTATGACATGTCCCTGATTCAGTTGATAGTTTTCCCCAATTGTATGAGAGGTCTGATAGGGACAGAAAGCACATATTCCACTGACAACCTTAGAAAGATGATAGAATATTAGGTATGCAGTAGCATGACTTAGCTGAAGGATGTGGGTTCCAAAACCCAATTACTTGTTTGTATTGAAGAGTGTCAGTTCCCATGTATTAGCCAGACAGGTGCAGATTGTAAGAGGAACACACCAATAATATGTATCAAAGTCTGGACAGGCCGCAGATTCTGTACAGTCAAACGGCATGCTTTTGCCTAATGGGCAGCCATTCCCGATACTGTAGGCATGTAATCTGATGTAATGGGCATCACAAGGTAATATCGTAGTCCTCACTCCCACCCAGGGTGTGAGTGCCAGATGCAAACACCAAATGCAGTGCAACTGCAAGTGCGGGAGCAAGTGGTTGTAAGCCTCTTTGGCCACCAGTATGTAAGTATTACACTGGTGAAGCAATAAGAAACTGTAACCGGAGGTTAACATTGCTAATCTCCACGCAAACCCACGCACACCCGCTCACAACTGCTTTAATGTGCCTTAATCACTACATATCCAGCGGCCTTATTCTGCCCAGCAACAAAATCAATGGCCTATGCAAGGCTCGAAACCAGGACCCTGCACACACAGCTATTGTGATTTACTGCTAAGCCATGGCAGATATACAGACATCATATCTGATCACAAACAGTGCAGTCATTCAACAGTATAGGAAATGTATTCCATCATGTAGATGTATGTGTGTGTGTTTATGTCCAGATATAGATACATACATATATATAGATATATCACGAACATCCTATGTGACAACAAAGCATTACAAAGGAATGAAAACGGAAACACCAGCAATGCCTGTATTATGTAGTGGTGCTGTCCTATGTAATATCAAAACTCCCTCGGACAGACATGTGTCATTAATACACACAGACATTTGTAAATTGGCAAAATACATCACTCTGTGCATTTTATTTACATTAACACAACAGTTCCTGTCCAAGCACTATGTGAGAACAGTACTCTTTGCAAGGTGCTCTGTGCGACATCATCATCATGAAAAAGGTAAATGCGGTAACCATAGAGGGACTGGTAGTGTCGTGTGTACAATGGGGTCATCTGCATCACATGTACCTGGAACCTTTAGGAGTCATGTACATACCAGGATCGTGTGCCTGTGAGACAGGGGTGAGGAAAACTGGAGTATGTTGTGATGCATATTAAAAGGGTTACATGTGTCCAGTGGACACGTGTGTGAAATGGACAGCTAAGTATGGGGCAAATGTAGTTCTAGGAACCGAATGGCCTTTTGTTTCCATAGGGTGAGAGTGGGATGTGGGGGAAGAAGAGTAGGTATACTCATGGAAGATAGGTTGGGTAGGATGACAGACAAGACAGCATACAGGGTCAGTATATGACACATGCGGGGGGATACACCTTGGACGAGGAGGGGTGTTCAGCAGTCACAAGACCATGAGCCCCCAGATGGAAATGGTGGAACTGCGGTCCCCAGCCATGGGCAGCCACCACTGCACCAAAACAGCCACAAAGGTGGCAGTGCAGGGGGCTGTCTAGGAGGGGCAGGCTCACCCTGTAAATGTGACACTCTGCCCTCGAGCTGGCATATCTGGCCTTGAAACCCCTTATTGAGCCACCTGCGCACTACATCCAGGACTGTATGACAGTGGACATGTTCCTATCTGGACCTGTTCCCAGGGGGGAAAAGCCCCATCCTCAGTGGTGGTTCCACCAGAAGGTGGTGCAGAGCCAAAAGAGGTGGAGGTCCAAGGCTGGGCCCCAGATGTGCTGGCGCTCCGTGCCATGGCCAGCTGAAGTGGGACAGGAGGTTCTGCCAGGACCTCCAAACCCATACAGCCTATGATGTTGCAGTGTTAACACGGATATGGCTTAGTAATAGTCAACAGCATTCAGGATTACTTATAACAGCATGCATAGATATGACCATCAACCTAACACAACAGATGGTATACATTTGCAGAGGGGCACAACACATGCATATATACTGCATGCCATCTGTAAAAAGTGTAGAAGACTTGTGACTGCAGTTATGAACAGTGACCCATTATTGGCATGTCACTGAGAACCCCAGACAGTGTCTATCATACCACTGTTTCATGTGACATATGTCTAATCAGGGATGCAATGACAGTAACAGATCACTATTACCATGTACTGACTGCAATCCTCACACTATGCTCCTGCAGTTCACAGATGTGTGTTCAGTGAATAACACAGGGAACAAATGGTTCCACACACTGACCAGTCCACAGATGGCCTTACACATAGGGTTTCCCTCACAAACAGAGCACTGTCTTGTCAGTTTTAAAACATGCAGAATAGCCATTAACACACACAATTTGTTAAACTGGCAGTAGTCTCAATGAAGCATAGCTACACATACATGCTGTAGTCATGTCTGGCACATCACCCTCCTGTCTTTAGACTATTTCCCACTGTGTACGTTGTTTGAGGAACATCTAGATATCATCTGTGATGACGGTTACCAAACACCAGATCCAGGTACCACTCAAAGCCACTGTCATGGGCAAACACCAATATCATGTTTCTAGATATTGTACTGTGTTTCCATGTGATTGGCTATGGGAACATCATCACAGCTGTTCCACATGCAATCAGCTAGAGAAGGACTGCAATAGGTGCAGAGGCCATCACCTGATCATGACCATCACTTACAAAACACAAGCTGCTACTGAGCAAGTGTACAACTCCACATCCACCAGAGAGTGTGTGGGAGGGACAGACAGAGGCAAAGTACATCAGATAAGGTCTTGGAGAATAATACCTAAGCATTGTCTGTTACACACCTACCAGTACAGGGGTGCAAACCCCTGACTGACTAGTCATTACTATTACAAGTGCATGCGGTTACTCCATGTGCCACAAAACTGACATGTTGGTGTGCTGTAAGAAGATATATGTGTGCTGGTGAGCGACATCTGCAACAGAGCTATAGTAGACATACATTAGGTGTAGCACACATGGCTGCCCACATGAACAGATGTTATTGTCAACACAACCACACTCTCTAATGGACTCACATTGACACACTTTGCCAGGCCCACAAATACACTTCCTAACTACTTAGTTTGCCACACTGCAGTAATGCACAGGTACTACATGCACCACAGGGGATATCCAGAGGTTCTATGGGCTAGGGCATGTGAACGTGTCTGACATTAGTCAGTATGCCAATGGAAGTTATACTGGGTGTGACAGTGGTTGGGAGCATCAAACCCCACACGCACACACAAGGTGCCAGTACTGACATGCATGTGTGCATTGCTTCATGGGTGTGTAGTGGTTGGCTGTGCAAGATGGCTATGCAAGGCTGGGTGAGGGGTAATCCTTGGGATCACGTCACCCGACAATGGTGTGCAGTGTGGTACAGGGGTGTAGTGTCTGCAATACCCCACACAGATGGGTATTGTATGAACTGTCCTGACATCCTGATTACCATTGTGTATGGCCATTGCTTCGCAATGCATGCCATGTCTGTGTTTGATAGTCCTTGACATGGACATTGCCTGGGATGTGCATGTCCCACAATAATGTACAGTGACATGTACAAGTGTACCTGGTTTGCCTGGTACATGTTGTGTACACAGACTGTTATCCTCAGATATGCCATTACTGGCCTGGTGTGGCAGGACCTGCTTATAGACAGCAGGTTGACCCTGCACTTGCATTGATAGCATGATACAGGTATTCCCTGGTGTCAGTGGCATCGGTCCATACAGGGTACATGTGTAAGGCATTGTATGGCCTCTGTGGATCACATATGATGGCACCACATATGTTGCAGGCATCCAGTGGGGAACATAGTGAAGGCATATTTTTCGCAATTATGTGCCTATTGTACAGCTGTACAGGGTGCCATGCCCTCTGCAGCTCACTGCAACCACACCCTGCGTACTATCTGTCATCAATGTGCAGGGTACTAGCAACATAGCAGGATATTCTAGGCAAGTGTGTTTGTGTATGACACATGGCTTCAGAATGTATTCCGGGTATGAGTAGGGTTGCATACTTTTTTCACCCGACCTTTTGCCATATGTAGGGGTATGGCTTGCCAACAAAGTCCCTTGGCTGACTGACATCTATACTCCTCGTGGGTGGACATTGTGACATATAATATGGACACCATATAGGAAAACTACATAAACCACTCCCCAACATATCTAGTGGTTAGACACTCAGAGCCACCTCCACACAGGTTCTGACTGTCAAATACACACACACACACACACACACACACACACACACACACACACACACACACACACACACACACACACACACACACCTGCCATGTCTTGGAATAGAATCCCTACCTAACTAGTGTATCACACTACAGCATTAAGCAGTCACAGCCTGCACTACATAGATTACTGGGTTACAGCAGTCCCAGAGGTGTATTACTAGGTGGGTAACAATAGCAGGATTGCCAAAGGTGATTATGTAAATTGTAAAGAGTGTGCATACTCTAAAAAACATTGTTCCTTTCTCAGACAGACAGATAGACACAAACACATAGTTGGCCTGTCTTGGAATAGAACCCCTACCTAACTAGTTTATCACACTACAGCACACCTTACGGAGATTACTGGGTTACAGCAGTCCCAGAGGTGTATTTCTAGGTGGGTGACATCAGCAGGATTGCCAAAGGTGGTAATGTGAATTGTAAAGAGTGTGCATACTCTAAAAAGCATTGTCATTTTCTCAGGCAGACAGACACACAGTTGGCCTCTTTTGGAATAGAATCCAAATCTTACCCATTTAAAACACTACAGCAATACGCAGTTACAGCATGCGCTACAGAAAATTCTGGATTACAACAATTCCAGAGGTGTATTTCTAGGTGGGTGACATCAGCAGGACTGTCAAAAATGGGTATGTGAATTGTAAAGAGTGTGCATACTCTAAAAGCATAATTTCTTTCACAGGCAGGCAAGCACACTTGGCCTGTCTGGGATTAGAACACCTAGTAAACTAATTTAACACACTATAGCATTACACAGTTACAGCACGTGCTATGGAGATTACTGGGATTCAGCGGTACCAGAGGTGTATTAGGTGAGTGACATCAGTAGGATTGCCAACGAAGGGCATTTCAAGTGTACTGCGAGTTGTACATGTCTGTTACCTGCATGTACTCACTGCCTTCTGTCACAAAAACACATTTACGCCTGCTTAAAAATATTTTATGCAGTCCTAATTGATGGTATCAACAATGCATGCAGGTCTTGAAATCTAGACCATGCACACTGAAGTCACTGGACATACCACTAGGCCACTTGGGTGGTATACATATTCCATGGAGTCTATAATGCACATCTTACTACAGGTATTCCACAGTACTGAAAACATGGGACAGTCACTTTGTGTACATATGTACAGTACCCTTGAATGTACTGTACTCGGTGAAACAACAAAGACAAGGCTACATCTGTACAACTGTCATAACTTCATATATTAATATATATATATATATATATATATATATATATATATATATATATATAGGCACCTACAGGATATGTATACACACACACACACACACACACACACACACATATATATATATATATATATATATATATATATATATATATATATATATATATATGTATATGCATATACACAGATATAGCTATATATATACATATATATATATATACATATATATATATATACATATATATATACATATATATATATACACACACACACACACACACACACACACACACACACACACACGTCTGAACACCCTTTGTGACACAGAAGGGTTCCAAAGGAACTGATGTGTACACAAAACAGAGGCATCTCTTGTGTTATAACATTTAAATATTAAGCAGTTCGTCAGAGAAGGGATGGTTGTTGTGTATGTGGAGACTGGCATGGGTATTGATGGCTAATGTAATCTACCCCAGGGATTGTGGAGTTAGGGTGGGGGAATGATGGGTATAGACTTACACCCCAGTGACCACTTCTGTGTCACTGCTCGACAGTTGCACAGGAAAATAACATACCCAACTGTTTTCATGCTTAACTGTGTATTCTTTACCATTCCTAACTATGTAATACTTTGTAGACACCAGTCACCACAGATGGCTACCATGGTGTGCTAAAACATATTACACATGTGTATGCCTGGCTACAGGGTAATCACACACACAAACACTCAATCACTCACTTGCCAGTATTGTGTATACACATCTTGCCTAAGTAAAGGTAACTAGTACAGTGGTATGCAGTTGGGGTATATGCCAGAGACTACATACAATTACACTTACTCTGATTCCACTTCTGAGCTGGGTGATATCACAGGACTGATTACTTGCAGTGGGGAGAGGGGAAGAGAGGGGTTTAGCAGTTGACAAGGATAAAGGCCAGTGCAAAAGGAGGTATCTCTTTGGAATGCAGCAAAACCCACTGTCATGGCAGGATGCAGAGACAAATACACACACACAACCACACTCAGCCATTTGCTGCCACACACACTCAGGCATTTCCCGAGACACACATACACAAACATCCTCAGCCATTTGCTGTCACACACACACAAACACACACACACAGTTGCTAGTGGTGGGATCAGAACACCTGCCTATCTACAAATCACTATTACAGTACTTCACAGTTATTAGATGCACCACAGAGATTATACATTCCAAGGCAGTCAGACTGACCTAAGATTGAGGACAGCAACAGGGAGACTGACAGTCACGAAGTACAAGGCTGTAAACCTATGTGTTTAAATTCTGTGTCCATTACAACCTGCATGCACAAACAATACCCATCATTTCCAGATAGGCCTGAGAGGTATAGTTGTAACACAACAGGAACCTGAACTGGAGTATGGCCATCTGTGGAATGGACAACTACTATCACTATACAGGGTTACAGTGGGCATGTTCCTACACTTAGTAGAACAGGGCCGTTTGGGATGCACTATGACTACAACTACACAAGGTTATACTGGGCATGCTCATACACTTGGTAACAAAGGGCTTGTTGGATGCATTGACTCAAATTACACAAGGTGGTAGTGGGTATGCTCATACACTTAGTAGCACAGGGCTGTTTGGGATGAACTCCGATTCTAACCACATAAGGCCACAGTGTGCATGCTCATACACTTACATGTACAGAACACGTTGTAATGGACTCCTATTGTAAACACACAGGTTTACAGCTATGTACATCTTACCTGTCAGTATATATGCACATCATACTGGTATACTACCTGATACCTGTATGTCACCTGTAAATGATATATCTGTGTCTGTGCTGTGTGATACACATGCATACATGTACATGAAGTACTGACATATATATGTTAAGTATACACATTCATGCATGTGTGCACATGACAGACAATAGGTTACCTAAGGACACACAGGTGGATGCTACCTACAGAATGTGTCACACACCTTGCTGCCCTGAAAGGCATACATTAATAGCAGGTTGCGGACAGTGGCATTATACGTGGAACAGTGGCATGTGCAAGTATAATGTGTGAGCCACTTTGTGTAATGGTACTGAGGTGCAGGTGTCAAGATGACCTCACCCAGCTGCGTTAGTAGTTGTCATTATTAGCAGGACTGCTACCCTAAGTATATCTCACATTTGTCATATACACAATTTCTGCTGCTATCCGTCACCTTACATGAGGCATTTGCTACCAAGCAAATTACTGCCACTCACAGTGATGTCATGGTATGAGTGGCAACTGCTAGACCAAAACAATGAGCCAATGTCCTGCTGTTATTATGAGGTTGTCCAGTGTCTGTCATTCTGGGCTGTTATGACTGAATGACAAGCCTTCAACACAGAGCACATACATCCATGTTTCACATGTGTGTGGATAATACCTAGGTCACATTTACCCATATAGCCGCATTCCAAGGCAAATGTCCTACACCCAAAAGTAACACCCTGACACCTACAAGACAATTGCACTGGATGCTTATGCTAACCAGTGCTAGCTGTGTGGCTTTAGTAATCCATTTGCTCAATGTAGAACCTACAAAGGGGAATACTTACATCTGTGCAGAGAGGAACACCTGGCTGAAGGCTCTGTAGTGCACAATTGCACTACCACCATATAACTCAGATCCAGATATGTGGGCCATAACAGTGGCATGGACCATTCCAGGTAGTGGTGTACACATATTCATAAATGCTACTCACATGTACAGACCACTACTCTGACATAATGCATCACAGATGAGTCAGGTACAGGTGACAGTGGCAAATGCTGCATTCTAGGTTGTATCCTTATATACATCCACCACCTTGTCTCCAGACTACCAACACACATCCATATGTGGTATGAATAGTATGGTAGACCACTAGATAACCCTTGATTGGTGGACTGTACCTAGGCCTACATCAACTGTGTAAAGTACCCATGTACAGACTCAGCTGCATAATGTGTTATGCAATGCAATAATACCACTGTTTGTAACCAGCTCAGTTGTACACATAACAGGGTCCCTCGGATATTGTCAGCATTAACACGGTTGACTGTTGCTGTACACCAGTAAACAACACCCTCATGGTTGGATATGATCTAACTGTACCTGCCATGGATATGTACATCCAGCACTCATTCAACATAAATGACATTACTATGCCTTTTGTTATCCTTTCTACATACAGGTGGCTACAGTTATTACACACATGCGCATGGCAGATAGCATGCTATCAGTGCATAAGGTTTGATATCTATGTTAACAGAGGTAATATTCCCTCTCTACTGGTCACCCACAACACCTATCATATCATACAACACCCCATGTGGCATGTATGTCATTAGACATGTCCACCTAATGCAATGCATACAAACATACCCAAATAACAGGATCATAGGACCTACACAAGGCCTTTATTGACAGACTCAAGGAATTCCAGCTCTGCTCTGTATGTTCCTGAGTAGTCACAGGTGATATGTTCATGACATGTACAGCCATGTGTGGCCACAGCTCCTACATATACCCCATGTCAACAAGTGCAAGCCATGCATACTGTGTGCTGTCTGGACATTAGCCTTAGTACCAAAATAGCCAGTACATGCTGGGGTAAGATGTTTACAAGCCACAGACCTTGTACATGCCTGAATGAGTGTACTGCCTAGCTCTAACAGAGCACATTACTGGCACTCTTCCAGTAAACATGAGGTGTGCGTGGCAATATGATATGCTCACTGTTGACCATTACAGTGCCCTGGCTTCACCATGGCACTGTCAAGTAACAGTTTGTAGGAGTATGACATGGAATAATGCTGTGTATGTCTCGCTGATATGTGCTGTTGTCATATATGTACACTTGGCTACTCGGTGAAGGTGGTGGAGTCTTACCAGTACATGAATACAGCATCCATTATTGTGTAATGCTCATCTATGTTTCATACGTGGCATGGGGAAGGTGTGGAATGTATCCCCTTGACCTGCTAGTGCACTTACTGATGTAGATCGCATATGTGTACATGTATTGATGTTTGTGTAGATTTCATGTGTGTGCAGTGTCTGATGTCTGAAGGTGAGTGTTGTCTTAGTACATTATGCTGTTGCAATACAGCCTCAACATTGCCAGCTGTATATGGTGATATAAGTACAGTAAGCCATACATGAGGTATGGACAGACGTTTGGACATGACTACTAAGTGGTGGGGCTTATTTGCAGATAAATGATTACTGAGGACAGCTCACTGGTGTGTTACAACCACTCCTACAATAACCTGTGTAACTGCTAAGGTAATGTTTTGCTAAATGAAGTGGAAGACAGACAATGTAGACTGCTATAAAGGTGACACTGAAGGCAAACCTCAAGACACCTGTAACTGTAATATCTCCCCTGTGCATATATTGTGCATATATCAGCACAGGTGGCAAAGGAAAGAGTCAGTAAGCTTTGTACCGGATGTGATAGTGCTGTACGTCTGTAATACCTATCATGAGATAGGCAGGTGTTTGAGTCATAGTACTGGCATGTGTGGGGGTGTGTGTGTGTCCATATATGTCATGTATGGTTGGGAATACATCCTACATGTTTTCACTCTCCTGAAAACTGTTGTTGACACCAGTACAGAGTGAAGTGTAGAAAGAAAGGCATAGGCAGGTGGTTGAACCTCACACATGTAAAGTGTCTGTATGTGTGTGACATAGGTGTATATCTTTGTGAATGCCTCAGTGTGTGTGTGTGTGTGTGTGTGTGTGTGTGTGTGTGTGTGTGTGTGTGTGTGTGTGTGTGTGTGTGTGTGTGTGTGTGTGTGTGTGTGTATGGCTGTCCGGTCCCTGGAGTGAGGCTGTATTTTACCATAGTGAAGTGTTAATGCCCCCTCCTCTCATCCACTCAATGCAATCTAGCATCCCTGTTGATATCAATCATAGACAGGCATTCTAACCACCTGTTAACATGTACACCCTGCGGTGTGACCTGTTGTTACATTGCCTACTGATGGCCCCCCTCCCCACATACACTCATTGAACTGTAGTATCCCTGTCGATGTTCTCTATCTTAGGCCATTCCAACCACTTGTACATGTGTAATCTCTGTGGCGCATCTTGTAATTGCATAGAACGATAATGATGATATGCACATAGGCAGGGGTTCTCATCTGAACACTGGCAACTGTGTGTGTATGTCAGAGTGTGTGTTACTGTGTCTGTGAATCCCTGAGTGTGTGGGTGCATCTGTGTTTGCATGCTGTCATGGCAGTTGGTATTACTGCTTCACAATGAGAAGCCACTATTTCCACTGGCCTTTACTCTTGTCATCTGTATCGGCATACCACTCTTTTACCTCCTCCCCGCTCCAAGTAACTATACCAGTGATGTCACCCACTATGGATGTGATGGCTCTGAACAGTAGCTTACTACAGAGCTATCATGCTCTTGGATCATTAGAACAGTAAACATGATTGAAACATGGGAGAATATAACTGTGATGTGGAAACTACAAAGTGCATGCAGATATTGTCATACTTACCTGTGGCTAGTCAACATGTACATATGGGACACTAACCGCAACACTGACATCCCCCGGCACATGCAACTACACCTGAAAGAGGAAGGCAGAACGTCAAGATCAACATGCTGTTAGTGTTGTTGCACATGATACATACTGTCAAATGTACAAAATGCATTCTAGAACTGTAATATATGGTATGTCTGCTGTCTGTCAACACTACTCAACAATATTAATCCACAATTGTCTACCTAGTATGTTCGCCCTGTGCATCAGATCATATGAGCATTTCCCTGCACCGATGGCGTGGATGACAGGGATACAGCACAGGCATCATCATATGAACAGGGTGATAATGTTTGCCAGAGGCCTAGGCTGTGCCATTGGATGACATCATGTGTGTGTGTTAGGGCCTGTGATATCATTGGGCATGTATGGATGTTATGTGTGTGTGTGTGTGTGTGTGTGTGTGTGTGTGTGTGTGTGTGTGTTGAGGTGCCCTACATTTGTTTCCGGTGTGTGTGTGTGTATGCATGTACACAGGTCTGGCATGTGGCTGGCCTACACAGGGGTATTATTGACAGCTGCAGACTGTACAAGGCAGGTTTCACAGATCACGGTGTCCGTCTCTGGCCACGTGGTCTGCGCCTACTAGGGGTTGCACAGGCACTACCAGGCAGAGGTCCAGATTGGGTACTGTCTAATGACACATGCCCACTGGAATTGTGTCACTGTTGGGACCGTCCAGGACCATCTGCACATGACCTGCTGTGTCCTGGTGTAGACTGCACAGCACCAGCTGCACTTCTGCTGCTACCACCACTATGGGAGTGGGCATGTGCAGTAGTATGTTCACGTAGACCTTCAACAGGTGATATAGCTGACTTACGTCCACGTGCCTGATGCCTCACTCTCACCAGATGTTCCAGCACATTCATTCCACGGTCGAGGATTGACATGCCACAGTCAAGGACTCCCACCATGTCACCCAATCATCTATCCAAAACATCTGCAAGATGATGGTGAGCATTTGCAAGTGCCTGGATGTTGCCAGTTAATGACTGGACAGCAGCCCTCTGAAGCCTCAGACCTTCTCTGTTGTGCCATTCAGCACGTGCCTGTGCCAACATTACAGCCCAAAACATGCATCTGGTGACTCTAGCTGATGTGCTTTGTCTCACAGGGGCATGTTGGCCAGTGGTCCTCCTACAACCAGCGTTGGGCACATGCCTGTGTGGGACATCACCAGTCAGTTGACTGGGATCATGGTGTGCAGGCACACCTTCCATAGTCTCCACACTTCCCTGTTCCATGCTACCACCCGCCAACTGTCCTTCCTCTATGGCCAGTGGTGATGGGGTATGTGTAGGCAGGGGAACTGTGCATAATGGATGAGGGGGAGACAGGTGGAATGGCAACCAATGGCACAGATTTGGCCCCTGACAACCCTGCCTGTGCCTCAATCATATCATCATCACTGCTAGAGTCTGTGGGGACACTAACATCAGGTGAACCACAGAAGGGCAACACACCTACATCAACACCTGTGAGGGGAAGACAAGAACTGTACATTACAAGTTATGCCAGACACACACACTGATAGACAGAGACACACAAACAGACAGAGACACACAGACACACAGACACACAGACACACACACACACACACACACACACACACACACACACAGATACACAGACACACCCATAGACAGAGACACACACAGAGACACACAGACATACACACAGACACAGACACACACACAGACAGAGACACACAGACAGAGACACACACAGACAGAGACACACAGACACACACTGATAGAGACACACAGAGACACACAGAGACACACACAGAGACACACACACAAACACACACACAAACAGACAGAGACACACAGAGACACAAACAGACACATAGACACATAGACACACAGACACACAGAGACACACACAGACACACAGACAGAGACACACAGATGCTACATGCAGGTGATGTGGCAGATGGCATTCAGGTTAGACAATTATAGTTTCAGCTTAGACAATTATAGTGGTAGTTATCATACATCCCTGAGTTGCACACAACAGCATGCATGTGTTATAGCAGATGGCATGCACCTTACACAGTCATAGTGGTGGTTATCATACATACCTGTATTGCACCATTTGTGTTAGTAGCCTATGTCCCATACCTGCAACACAATGCATGCACTTTGCACCATTGTACCACACTGCCATGGTGTGTGCAACATACACCACATGTTGACAGACCATCACTGGCCTCTGTACATCTGCCACTAATGCTTTGTGTTGGCCACCACCCCTATGTGTGAGGACATGAGCAGTAGGGTATGTCAACTGCATACTGTGTTTGCCTGAGTCCTAGCTTGCATATCTCCACCAAAGCAGTGCATGTCTGTTCAACATTATTCCATCGACCCCTAAGCTGAGTCTAGACCTTGTGCATGTGGCTGTACACACATGTTTGACATGGCTGTCCCTACTTTGCAATGGTGCCACAGACCAGCACAGGTTTACAGTACACCAGCCTGCTGTGTGGCGTATGACCTTGCCAATCACATGTATTATGACATGTCTTCTGCTGACATGTTAAATGACATGCATACATGTGTAACACAATGGTGTCCTTTCCAATCTACAGTACGGTAATGGTGTCACAATGCAGGGACATGTTATACTAACATGGGCCTACAGCTGATGCAATTTTGTCTGTCCACCCTACAAATATGCAGGGACATACTGCACATTGAGTTGATGTGCATAGCCATTGCAGGGCATCATGTGGCTTCACAACTGCTATACAGTGGAGCTACTCACACAGTTCATAGCCATGACTATGTTCACATACAATACATATCTAATGTGGAAATGTGACCCACGTCACTGAGGTGTATACACACTAAACTCTAATGTGGAATGTCTGACACAGGTCACAGAAGGGTATACAGATGACACCCCTGCACATCTGCAACCATATTACTGATGCCTGGCAACTATGCCCACACATGGCTAACATAGCAGTACTCTATGTCCCACATGCCATCTGTGTACCTCACACGCGAGGAGCAAGCATGACAGTGATGTCTGACACCAGCAAGATGAATGTACTGTATCTGTGGCCTGATGTGGTTCTATGTGTATGTTGTGCAACACATGTATGTATTTGGATACTGTATAGGTGAATGCTTGCATGTCGTGACACACTCAAGATGTTCAAGACATGTTATGTGGTGGTTTCATGTTATGCCTATACTAGCTGTGCACAGGCCTGTATGATGTTTAGTGTTTCACATCTGCAATATCACCATTATACAAAGGCCATAGTTGTATTGTGTTGAGCCAATGTACAACAGGGTGTACACACATGTACATCACTTCTACTATGTGTGCTGCTTCGTGTATCTGGCCATCCTCCATGGCCATCTGTACACATGTTCTGTCTAATGGTTGTGATGGCCATCTTATTTCACATGTCAGTGTTATCCCATATGACATACACCCATAGATGTCATATGCTTCACTGAGGACAGGGTTATGCAGACAAAGGATGGTATGTATGGGATGTGAGACATGTTTTTCAGGATAGTTGAGCAGTGTTGCCGTCAGCCCACTACATGTCAAGGACATGTCTGATAGCACATGACATTGTGTGACATTCATAGCAAGGGTATAATTTAATAGGGTGTATCCTGTGGGCTGGTCATACTCTAGCTCCAACACATTTAGAGTGTGTGCACACATATGCTCTCTGTACAGTACTGTTTGTATTCCCAACATGTGTAATGCTGATATGTAGTACCTGTCCTGACAGTGAAACACACCTCCACTATTGCATTCACTGTTGTCCACACATCTGGCAGTGACAATATGGAAGGTTTAGTGTAGGTGTTTCATATAGTCTTCAATTATTTCACATGGGTAAACACTGTGATGCATTGCAGGTCTGACCAGTGTCCATTAACAGGACCACTATACATTATTTGTACGTGTGTTATGACAGATAGCATGCAATTAATATGTTCCATGCATTACCAAGCCTGGTAAATAATAACAATCTCACCTGACACAGGCTGCTGTCGCTGCAAAATGTCAGAGGTACCTAAACAGGAGTGTCACAGCAGTAAGATCATTATCCACACCTGTGTGAAGGCTACAGGGTGCAATGTCCATTTTAGCACATAAGCCAGTACAATACACTATACAATGGAGTATGCACAGCTGTGCATACATAGAGTAACAGACTATAGTATTTGGCATGTGTGCATACATGCCTTGCATATGATGTTACATTACATATTGTACAGTAACACATGTAACTATATGAAATATAGTTGTGTTATATGTGCAGTAGTGACTTACCATGCAACTCCAGGCTTGGTTGTTGAGAGACACCCACCTCCACAATACCAGCTAAAGCTTGTGGATGGAGGTCTGCAGGTGTCCCCAAGTTGGCCAGTAGCTCCTCGGTACGTGTGAGTGGGGGCTGGCTGAGTGGCCCCCCACCTGTTGCACCTTGTTCCCTGGCGATTGCATTAGCATGCTGTTTCGCCCATCTTATGAGGTCAGTGAAGTGTCGGCGCACCTGCTCATAGGTGCGATTATGACCGCAAACATCATTTACCCTCCTGTAGAGTTCCTCCCACAGAGCATCCCACTGCTGCACATCCTGTGGCACATGGCTGAAGAGTGTTGTAAAGTTGTCGAGGAGGTATGGGACGAGGACCTCATCCTCCAAGCGGCTGTATGCCGGCAGTCTGCTACGTTGCATACCTGGAAGACATAATGATGGAGACAGGTCACAGTAACTCACAGAGAAGTACAGAAGTACAGCTGAACATATATGTGTATCACATTTATTAAGATTACAAATACGTCTTTGCAAATCTACATGACACTAACACCACTGACATGTATAAGTCACACACATATGACACTTACTGGTGATGTGATGTTATTGCCATATATGTGTGTGTCATGTGATGACATTGCTCATACACCATGCGGATGTTGTCTTGACGTGGGCATGTCTGTTTGCCTGTACTGGTATATTTACCTATCAGCACATGCCTGGATGTATTCACATTAATGCAGTCAATCATAATGCTGCGTATATGTCACATATATATATAGTCGTACATATCCATTAGGGACATGACCTGTGACCCTGCAGACTTGCAAGCATGTATGTGTTTTGTCATATACATCTGCATGGCATTGCACAGCTGTGTAGCATCCTGCCATGTATTGCCAGTGTTGCACTTGTGTAACACATGGAACAATAGCTAACCTGATGGTATTTGCAGGGTTGGATATCAACTATAGCATGTATGGTCATAGTGTTCTACTTGGCTATATGCCCTGGGCAATTTATAAGCCTAGGCAGACAGGTTACCTAGCTGTAGGCAACAGACAAGTAAGTTTCAGTGGCCAGTTCAAGCAGTGCCACAGAACTGATCCACAGGGTTACTGATATATTTGGCATGCGATCATCACACCATATCACAGAGAGGGGCTATGTGCAGCTTCGCTGGACAGGGGTGCATAGTATGGCAAGAGTATGTTAAGTGTATGGGACAGAGATCTGTCTGTCATGTTGTGATCCTTGTACTAGAAAGGTGGATGTCCAAGAAGTATGTGTTATTTGGGATCAGGATGTGTTACGTGTAGCATGTCCAACACCTCTGGGCTGGACATGGCTTTATTCAGGGTAGGCTGCATGATACATAGTGCAGCTAGGGATTGGGAAGGGCAGTGTAGGCCAACTACACATGGGCAATAACCCTTAAAGGAAATATGTGATTTATTATGGGTCACATGGGTGTTGAGTATGGCTGAGCAATTATCTCTATATTCCTAGATGGCCCCCTGTCATGATTAGGGGTGCCACGTATGACTACCTGTCTGGTGTGGTGAAGTAACTATCAAAGGAAGGAGTACTGTCTGGCTGCATCGCATACACACAGTTGCCATTATGTTGACCACTGCCTAGGTGGTAGTTCATGGGTACAGGGTTTGTAACATAGGGGATGACAATGCAATACCTAGCTGTCAGATTGTGGCCATACGTCACACACCACACATCTGGCACACTAAGGTCCTTCTGTATGTTGAAAGCAGCACATATTGAGTTGACTATTGCTCCTAGTTCATAGTCATTTTCAAACATCAATAGGCTGATACCTTCTGTGTTAGTCTGTGTGGTATAGATAACAAAGAGGGGGAGTACAAGGAATGAACCCTGTATTACTGTGGCTGGCACTGGTTTGATGTGTGTGTATTAGTCAGACACATTTTGTAGTGTTAGTTCTGCCAGCAGTCCAGTTTCCAACCACTCCTGTGACATAGGAATATACACCTAGTTTACTGAGTGTAGCTGTAACACAGTATGGGAGATGGTGTCCTACGACCTGGCATGGTCATGATATGCAGTGTGAATCAACCTTACTGTCATCTACATCTGTACTGAGTACATATAATACTTTGATCACGGTTCATGGCCTTACACACCCGACTCAGCAGGGTAGTTGTGCACTATTTCCCATTATCAATGGTGTCTACCCCTTTGTGGGATGTGATGACTGTTGCTGTGCACCATTTGGTGTGTACACAGCCTGACATGGACCTATGATTGAACATGATGTGTATGTGGATAGCTGAATGTTCTTACATTTGTGTAGGACACACCCTGGGATGTTGACAGGTCCCATGAAAGCTGTATGTATGGCTTTAGAGAGTGCCGCTTGTATCTGCATTGTTGTTATTACAGCGGCCTGTAGTGTACATGGATATCTTACTAAGTTTACCTGTTTAGGGGGGTGGGTGTGGGTTTAGGTTCTCCAAGACCCTATCTGGATGAACAGCTGCTATTTCTGTAGGTGTAGTACTTCCCATGCCATAGTGCTGTGCAGTACGGCAGGTGTTGTCATTGCCATTACGATTAATGACACAGCTATAGAAACTCTGTGCTTGGCCTCATAATATGTGGCTGATTAGTTTCACAGTATCTTTGTGTGGTTGTATATAGTGTATCTGCAACTTACTGAGGCTGACCAGGGGTTACCTACACTCATATGTGTTCACTCTTGCTACAGTTACTACCTTTTGTGGTACAGTTTAAAGCATGGTACCACCAGTTTGCCTTCTTGTTTGTGTTGGGTTAAATCCTGGTTCTGTTTCAATGGCACAATCACTGCACATATGTAACTGCTTAAGGTTCATTTATGTAGGATTCAGCATTTACTCATGCATTGTCCATCTGCTTGGGTGCCATGACAGTCACCACTCTGCTCTTAGGAAACATAACATTGGCATTGGAGACTAACTATGTGCAGCATACTGCTAGCCTTGTTTGTGTGACTACTGCAATCCAGGTCAGTGGGGTCGATGGAATCTAACATGCATTGAGCGCAGGTGTTGGTACATGAAGAGTCTTCCCAGTTCATAATGGAATAGTTGAGAATAGCCATTATTATGGTTCTGTCTCAAACCTAATCTTCCCCGTTACAGCACATTATGACAGTTGGGAAATCCGCGGCCTGGTGGGTGATCTGTCTCAAAGTGCAATTTGAATTTCACTTTGGCACAAAGGTAGTTGCTCAGCATAATGCATCTGAAGTTATGTAAGTGCAACTAGCGTTGGGGTGTACTGGTGGGTGATCTGTCGCAAGGTGCAATTTGAATTCCACTTTGGGACAAAGGTAGTTGTTCAGCATAATGCATCTGAAGTTATGCAAGTGCAACTAGCTTGGCTGTATAAATATCCTTCAGGAATATGGACACACCTGTGGCCCTGTGTTCCAATAAAGGATAATGGGCAAGAGGTGAAGTATGTGTTATAACATGGTCATGCAGGTGTGCTCTCTGGAGTTTGAAACATGTCTCAGCCACTGCACAGATATGTTCTCCATGTTAGGGGTTGACATATGTGTGTCCGTATAGTGTTTCTGACATGTATCATTGTGTAGCGAGACCCACAGTTTATTGCTTGGCTGGCCCTGTAACAGCAGTGGACCTTCACTTGAACTGTGCATGATGAAGGCACTATAGGGGAAGCATGAGCCCTAGGCAGTATCCAGATTCCCAGGGGTGACAGGTGCAGGCCCTGTCTGGCAAAGCATCATGTTCTGTCAGACAGATAATGGATACCCTTTGACTTGCACCACTACACTAGACAATGGTGGAATACAATCCTTTTGTCCCTATATTGCAGTATCATTCTGGCCAATGTCAGAATGCTACCCAGGCCTTCGGACATACCTGCATGGGCTACAAGACCTGACATTTCCTACATGTGTTTCCATGCAGTCCAGGCTATTGCATCACAGGTCCTGCACAGCAACATGGAATATGCCAGAGCCATGTGTATAGTTCAAAAGGTGGTCTGAGTTTATGGGTATGTGGCTAATCATGGCAGACAGGCAGCTGACAGCATATATGCCCTCATATAGGTTGGTGTGTAACATAGTGCTAGAGTTTGTATTCACAAATGAGTACTGTTGGGCATGTTTCCAGCCACGTGTTCTGAGGTGTGGCACAATTATGCAAACTATGTCATACAGTTTGTGTATTTTGGTGTCTGTCTCTTCCAGTTTGGGGAGTCACTTGTCTGGCCAGATACTTAGAAGCATCTGTGAATGTGTGTGATTTCTGGTAGTGTCTGTGGATGTCCTTACTCTGTTCTGGCAAGGGTATCTGCTGGTTGTGTTGATGAGCTGCATGTGTTAAACTACACCCCATGACTGCCCAGTCCAGTCATGGCTGTAGACTGGGCTGCCTTCCAGCTTACCCCAGTAGCTGCATCCCAAACAATGTGTGGGGCATGGTATTAGGTGGGTTTGGCATTGTACATGCCATAGAGATTACATTCCTCCAGGATGGCCACATACACAAAGCTGACATTAGTAAACACCAGTAGCTGACTAGTGGACATGCCTGTATGAGCATTCAGTACTACAAGTACCAAGTACTGTATTTAGTTTACGTATTGCTTATGAAGATGTTTTAGACAGTGATGCCCACATGTAAATATCTGTGTTATGGACGTGACAACACTGGCTATTACAGAAACATTGTAGCTACCATTAGCAGCAATCATCCTCTGAGGAGCACATCACATCCTGTTAGTTGATTACAGATGATGCAAGTTTCTACAGGTCTGTTTCCTTCTCTGGGTATATACTCACATATCCACCAAGACCATGAGCTCTGTTGGGCACAGACACCCACTCTCCAAACAGAGTCATGTATCAATAGACTCTGATGCCACTATCAACATGATCAGGATATAATCAGATAGTGAGAGCCACCACCTATGAAGCAGCTATTACACATGGGCAGCTGTCTCCTACATGTTACTCTCCTACTGCAGATGTTACACTGGAGTTAAAGATGATATGCAACCTGTTTCATTACCAGTGCTGTGCACTACCTTACATACAGTATGTGCAAGCGGCTGTTAGGTTGGCAATGAGAGGTTGGGCTACACAAACATGGTAGTTCAACCAGTGTGTTTCTACTCTCAATATCCACTCTATGTAGGTGTGCATATAGCCATTTGGCCCAGCCCTGTAACAAGTATCAATACACATTTGCATAACATGTACACATGCACAGCGGTTATTGCTTGCAAATGACACTGGAAAGGACAAGGGTCACTTCACATTTGTATAACATGTACACATGCACAGCTCTTATTGCTTGCAAACGATACTAGAGAGGTCCAGCCCTGTAACAAGGGTCACTACACATTTGTATAACATGTACACATACACAGCTGTTATTGCTTGCAAATGATACTAGAGAGGACCAGCCCTGTAACAAGGGTCACTACACATTTGCATAACATGTACACATGCACAGCTGTTCTTGCTTGCAAACGATACTAGAGAAGTGGATATTACATGTGTTATGTGCATGGATAGTTACCTGGCTCTTTCAATTATCTTTGCTAGCAAGCTGCTAAACTCTCAGATGAATACAAATGATGTGTATCCTGTTATTTAGTATTGTAATTGCCAGTAGACATAACTACTGTTTGCATAACATAACAGAGCTGCTATGTAGAACAGAATACAGATCAGCCTAATATACTGTACATTACAAAGGTATTGGCACAATATCCCACAATGCACACCATATTTGCACGGTAAGCCCACCTTTAACATGTTCATCTTACTTATACACCCATACATATGTCGACTGTTACAATATATCGACATATGCTATCCCCTGATGAACAAACAAAAGAGAACCCAGGAGAAAAAGTATTGCCACTACTTTTTATTTTGTTTCCACACACCAAACACGTAGTACCAAAATGTTATGAATGCCTTCAATTACACCTGCGTTTTCGTCCCTATAAACATGGACTTCATCAGATATCCCCTGTTATAGCACATATTTGTTGGACCAATCCTGACACTGACAGTGGCTGTAAGCGAATTGGTGGGTTTCAAGCCCATATAATCCCTTGTGGTGTATGTGGAGTTCGCCGTGTGACCTACAGCAGTACACACATAGAATACGACAAGCATTACTACTGCTCAACAATATATCGCTACAAGATAGCGATTTCCACTATATGCATTGATTACACTGTAATTCTTACAGAACAGGTACTACATACACAGACATACTACATGTTATACATACCTTCTTAGTAATCGGAGGTGTTATTGACTAGTATAATACTCGTTTTCAATTTGTCTTTCAGTGTTTTGTACTGTCCTTCAGGTAGATACAGATGGTTTGAATGTGTGACAAGGCAATCTTTTATAGTTACAGATCAGTAACATGTGCTATCCAGATAACCAATTGGTGTTCCTAAGTAGCTAATTACATGCACATCAGCTGCACTGCTACTGCCTTAGCCAATACCATGGCTACAGTGGAGTATAGTTGAGTACTCCACTTAGGCATTCTCCCTTTGCCTTACTTGTGAGGAAGACAGTGTGGAAGTGTTGTTTGGAATCTATTGCAACAGCTGTATGGAGATGAACAGTAATATATTGTGTGTAATGCCTAGAGGATTTGGTCTAAATGTGAGTACTGCTGTTATATTTTTGAACATTGCTAGTTGTGCGGGGTTTGTCTGTAACTAATACTTCTGCATATGTTTCAGTCTTTCCAGGTTGCTTGACCAGCTCAAGGCTGCATAGCTATGTATATAATGTTAGGGGGTTTACAGTGTGCTTACCAGACATATTTAGTTTGGTGTTGATGTATATCATACTGTGCTTATAATCAGTACTTTGTAACTCTTCCTGTTGTATGAACCTTTCAACCCTCTGAAACTGGATTAGTTCATACAAACCCTGTTACATCAGCAGCTTTGCAATTGTATAACAGCAACTATTTCACATATGGCCATATTAGTGTGTCTGTGTCCAGGTATGTTAAGGTTTCAGCAGATGTTGTACAGTACTTGAATAATTGGTTATGGTATGACAGTATGTATTGATGTAATTATTTTGATTGTGGGGTAGATGTTGGTGGGTCTATATAACACATGCAGGTGTGTAGGAACCCCTTCTATACAGTGTCTATATGTGTGTGGGTGTTCTTTCCCTATGTGAACACCTATCCCTTAGGTTCATAGGTTCATAGGTTCATAGGCTGGTATAGGGCCTATACAAGCCTAGCCATAACAATTCCCTGAATACTTCTTCCCACAATATTTACTTCCCTGGACCGCTGTCTAGCAAGGCAAGTGACATGATCCCCAGGGTGAATTTCCTATCTCCCATCCAATCATCAAGGTTCCTTTTAAATATGGCCAAGGAGGTGCTCTGCTTGACATGTATGGGCAGTCTATTCCAGAGTATGGGGAATCTCTGGGTCAGGAACATATCCCTCCAGCAGGTTTTGTTCATTATGATGACAAGGTTTAGATCCCTGGAGTGTGTGGCTCTGAGGGATTGGGATTTCTTTAAGTGGAGCATGTCCAACAGCTCAGGGTTTGACATGCCCTTGTATGTTAAGCAGAGATTGCCTCTGAGTAGACGATATGCCGCAGGGTATAGCTGGAGTTTTTTTTAGACAGCATATGGTATCTGCTTAAGGCCTGTGATTCTTTTAGTGAGGTATTTCTGTGGCCTTTCCAGCTGTTGCAGATGTCTTGTGAGGTACATACCAAATGGGGCATTATACTCTATAATGGGTCTAATGAGGGATGAGTACAGTGGGACAATGACCTTCCTTTTTCTGGATGAAAAACCCATAGTGATGAGGTGTGCCACATAGAAGGATTTCCTGACTGTTGTGGCGATGTGGTTATCGAAGGTGAGATCACTGTCCACCTGTATCCCTAAGTCTCTCATCACACTTTCAATGTTTAGTGTACTGCCATCTATGTAGTAATTCATGGGTACATGTTTTTTTCCAAAGGGGATAACTATACATTTCTTGGCATTAAGCTTGAGCCCATGGCTCTGGCACCAGGCATCTGTTTCTGTAAGGCCCTTTTGTAGAATATCCACATAATTTTGGGATTCAATAATGGCTCCCAGTTTGCAGTCATCTGCGAACTTTGTTAGCCAGAGTCCCTTAATGTTGGCCTGTACTTCAGAGAAGTAGATGCCAAACAAGAGTGGTCCCAGGACTGAACCCTGAGGTACTCCACTTGTCACTTGTCTGGGGCTGGATTTGGAGTTGGCTACATTTACAGTCTGGGTTCTGTCAGTAAGCCAGTTGGCAACCCATCAAGTGACGTAGGGATTTATGCCCAGCTTAGTAAGTTTATCTATGATTCCAGTGTGGGGGATGGTGTCAAAGGCCTTGGTGAGGTCCAGATAGGCTGTGTGGACTGCCTTACCCTTGTCCATAGCTCTGGAGACTGATTTGAAGAAGTCAATTAGGTTCAGGAGACAAGATTGGCCCTTCACAAAACCAAACTGGGTGGGGTCCAGTGTTTGAAAGTTGCCAATGTCTTTGTTTATAAGTTCCATGATAATGCGTTCCATGCCCTTGCAGATCAGGTTCGTCAGACTGATGGGATGGTAGTTCCCGGGATTCAAGTTGGATCCCCCTTTGTGGAGTGGGATAAATGTAGCTGTGCGCCACTCAGTGGGCACGAATCTTGAGGTGAGGCTATGATTAAACATGACACTTAGGTGACTAATTAGTGGACTAATACTATGGTAATTGCAGGCTGATTCATTAAGGCACTGCTAAATGCTTCCTGTATCGCATGCAGGTACTGTTAGTCCTTGAATCCTTTTGGCAATACATTGGAATGTAATAAAGTTTTACAAAATGAAAGCTGTCTGTGTATTTCTGTCATGGATATTTGCAGTCATTGCAATTGTGTTGGTGACTGTGTCCATAGAACATATTTGTAATAGTGTATTGGCATATACTCTTCATTTGTTACGTTCATATTGTTTGGGTGGGGTGGAATGTGTGATTGCTATGGTCCATGTTATACTCAGATATGAACACTTCGGATGCAGTCTACAGACATGTATGTATGCGTGTGTGTGTGTGTGTGTGTGTATGTATATATATATATATATATATTGCATACGTTTATCTGTACCTCCATAGATGTGTAGATATTTTTAACCTATCGATATATCTACATATATATGTAGACCTATATATATCGACTTGTCTCTTTGTATCTCTCTCTATATATCTGTATATGAACAAACACCTTTAACCTTTAATTGGGTACATGGCAGGATGTCCTATTTCAACACATTCCTCCCTTTTGTGTTTTAACCTGTCTGCATATACAACTGGGATAGGTACATCACAGGTAGCTTAGTGTTAGGTTACTCTGAGGATGGATATCATGGCTGCAGGTTCTACTCCTGGAAGGTGTTATTATTTTACCTGTCAGAGTAGGCACTGGTAGGGAAAGTGTGAATAATGCACATTTATGCAGTTGTAAGCAGGTTTGCCCATGGTCTGCACAATGATAAGCAAAGGTTAAACCTGTGAAGCGCTTCTCCATTTACCTTGTTTCAGCACTGCTTACCATTGCGCAAACCCATGGAAACCCGCTTACAACTGTTTAATAGTGCTTTAATCCACCTGCATCCAACAGCCCTTATTCTGGCCCTCAAAATAACCTAACAGCCCTTGCAGGTCTTGAAGCCAGGACCATGAACACAACAGTCACTGACTTTACCACTAAGGCATCTGAGATATGTACAAATGTTATGGTGTTTAAAATATACATTGTACTACAGACATTCCTCACTACTGAAAACAAATGTAACAATCAGTTGGTGTACATATGTCTGATACATGTAAATGTTCATATGTTTACGAAATTAGGTGTTGCAATGTGACATGACAGTGTGTATTATGAATGAGAAAGGTTCTTGTTTTGTGTCCTATTTATATTGTCCCCATACTCCATGTATACCCCTCCAGTTCACTTATTGGACATCCGACCCAGGCCCTCATTGATGCATGATTGCATTACCCATCATTCCTCCCCACCCCAATCTTCACATACACAACAACCACCCCTTCTATGGTGAATTAGGTTAATATTAATTGTTATAATACCAGATCTGCATGCGTTTTGTGTACACTCCAACTCTTTGGAGTGCTTCTGTGTCATGAAGTGTGTTCATAGATGTTTATATATATATATATCTATTGATGTAACTGTATAATATATATATATATATATATATATATATATATATATATATATATATATATATATATATGTGTGTGTGTGTGCTGACATCACTGACCTGCATATATATATATATATATATATATATATATATATATATATATATATATATCATATTAATTTGTAACAGTAATACATATGTAGACTAGAATGCGTTGGTCCACAAACTACATTACATTACAATGTACTGTACATATGTACATAAAGTGACTGTCCCATTTGTGATCATTACAGTGAAATGCATATGGTATAAGGTGTAGTCTCAAGACTGTGAAGCATGTATACACCTTGGATGGCGTATTGGTAAGTCCCATGACTATAGTGTGCATGGTCCAAGGTTCAAAACCTGTGAATCTTTACAAATGTTTTTTACTCCAGAATAAAGCTCATTTAAGCAGTTGTAAGCATGTTTAAAAGTGTCTGTGTGACATTATAGCAGCAGTTAAACACAGTTAAACAAACTTTGCAACGTATAACCTGTGTGTGCAAACATGGCCACATCCGCTAACTACTCAGGATATATACATGTCAGTGAAGTAACATCTCACTATGTGCTGACATAACATTACATTTTCTGTTGACTGTACTCTCCAGCACACATGGGTTTATATGGGTGTTTCGAATGTTTATTATACAGACGATTACTACCTATATATGCAAGCTGTGGTTAAGGTATACTTTTGAACATGATAAATATCCCTGCCTTTATTGGGATTGGAACCTCAGATGCACAGATACTATATGGATGCTGTAACCATTACACTGTTGACATTAACGTTGCTTCCACCTATTTCCTATTTAGATGATTTCTATGTGTAAGCTATGCTAAGCAAAGGGCAGAGGCCCCCAAACTCACAGAGCTTCAAGTACTCTTGAAATAACAACATATAACAAATGTACTGTGAGACAATACATTACATTCCTAACTACATTAGGCATAGCCCCTCACTGACACACTTCAAGGGAAACCTTGTGTGAAAGGGTAACAGACTATACACCCCTGGGATCATGTGTCCCAGAACCATACAGCCAGGGGTTGGGGGATCCTGTCCAGTTTGATAGCTGTGAGACCTTTTGGGGGAATTGAATGGTGTTGAATTTTCACATTAACATGCCCTCTTTAGATCACTAAGTGCCCCTATCACCCTCCACAAATCCAGTCTTCAACAGCTTCCAACAACTCTGACTTGAATTGCTTCATTGGCTATGCTTGACAGAGGCTCAGTTACTTCATCAATGGTGTGGGGAAAGCCAACACACTGTAGCTATGCTTCTACTTGCCCTTGGGAAGATAGGTAGTAGGCTATCTGTGCACCTCTAACGTGCAGGCCATCACAGCCATAATATGCGAATAAACAAATATTCAGATCACAATATACAGTGTGAACTCACCATGTAGTCAGGAAATAGTTGAGTACAGCACAAACATACAGAACACTGATACTTAGTCACTCCAAATTCCTATCTTGGAAGCTAGAAGACTTGTCTAAGTTTAAGGATTTCTATTGCTTACCAGCAGGTTACCTACAGGAGAGATGAAAAAAAAGCACAGATGGGGAACATGCATGCAAGGATACTATACCGGCCTATGTGCCAGCCTTTGGCTTTGGAATACTGGCCAAGGCTATTGATGCCCCCATAGTGCCTTATTTAGGAGAGTCTCAAAGGTGAATACCAGCTCCATAAACAGCACTTTGCAGATTCAATGAGGGTTATGCTGCTCAACACCAGGGGTTGTGATCACAACATGCATGCACTCACATACCTCCACAGGATGGACAACATCATCATATGTGCAGTAACTGAGACCTGTGTTAAGGCTCCTGAGAGCACACCAGCACTACCAGACTACAACCCATACCACATCTTTCAGCCACAGACCATGGATTGACACAGACATGGAGGGGCTGTATCCATATTCATCAAGGATACCTACTCCTCCAGCTTAGTGGGGCAGCATGATACCTCTGAGATCATCCATATGCAGCTAACATCAGCCGCAACTGCAATGTAAACTGTGGCCTGCTACGGATCACCCTCCATGACCCAGGACCACCACTCCACCTACCTGGAGACAGTGGAGAACATGACAGTCCTAACGCACACCCTGGCATTGGTCGATGTCAACTACCATACCATTAACTGTGAAACTTATTCCAGTATGCACTTCCAGGCCCAGCGTGTCCTGGAATTTATCACCTCATATGCTCTGTATCAGGTGGTAACCTCCCTAACATGGAATGGAAACTACTAGAAGTGGTCATCACCAACATGGGCAACAGGTGCAACACAGTGGAGTTTAATTGGTCACTGGTTTAATCTGACCATGAACTATTTACTGTTTCCACACCCAAGCATCTCCCCCACCCGCTGATACCACAGTGTATACCTTTCCTACAGCTAACTTTACACTACTAGTGACAGGGGTGGGGGGTTTTACAGTCCCAATGCTAAGGGGAAACACTGCTCAAGATACAGACAGATTTACAAATGCAGTCTATACGCACCTACACGGATGTATGGATTGTGCCATCACTGGTAAACCAAGACTCACTCCTCCTAGACAAGGACACTGGTCTGGTGGACCTCTGCAATAAACAGGCTATACTACAGAAGTAGGACAGTGTTCCAGACAAACAGCAAATCCCACGAAGGGCAGACATCCGTGACCACTATTACTATGATATGTAGGTCCATTATGACATCATCCAAGGTTAACATCAGCAGGAGAATATGCAAGGATTCAAAAGATAACCACAAAACCTTCTTTGTCTATGTCAAGGATCTACATGGTAACACACAGATTATGCACTGTACCGGTGAAATATAGCACAAAATATGATGACCCTACTGATATCGCCAACATCCTTGCAGATACATTCAGTGCATACTTCACCCACTAAAGAGCCCATAACACTACCCGAAAGGTACAATATCCCACACATCAGAGACACACAGGTGTAAATGGCCCTCTCTAAAAGCAGAACACAGCATCAATGGAGGCAGATGTTGTCCCAGACTGCATCTTGCAAACTGTACAAGACAACCTGAACCCCCACCTAGTTAAGCTTTCCTACTTCAGCCTCTCCACAGGCTACATGCCCATACAATGGCACGTGGCAACGGTTATTCCACTCCATCAAGGTGGAATCACAACTGACCATGGTAACTACCACCCCAGAAGCCTGACTATCCTGGTCTGCAATGGTGTGGTTCGCATCCTCATGGCACTCATTAACAAAGACATTGGTAACCTCCGAATATGTGACCCAACCCAGGTCAGCTTGGCTGAGTGCAGTTCATGCCTACTGAACCTGTTTGACGTCTTACATACAGTCACCAAAATGTTAGATGATGGGGGAGGTGGTTCACATCGACTACCTGGACCTCATCAAGGCTTTTGACACCATGACCCATTCAGGTATTATTGATAAACACACCTGCCTGTACATACACCCGCACATCACAGGTTGGGTTGCCAACAGGCTTACACACAGAACCCACAGGGTATGACTAGTGGTCTCCAGGTCCAACTGTTGACCAGTCATGACTGATGTCCCAGAGGACTCTGTTCTGGGAGCCTTACTGTTTGGCATATATGTCTCAGAGGTACAGGCAAACACAGGTGGACTAAGGCAGATCATGTTTGGCAATGACTGCAAGCTGGGAGCTATGATTGATAGTCCAGCTGACACAGACATCCCTCAAAGGGCCTCACAGAGAACATCAGAGGGTGTCAATGTCATGGCATCCAGCCAAGTGCCACTAAATGCATGGTCATTCCTTTGTGGAATTGGCACCCACCTATTAACACATAAGTGGCAGCCACTTTAACACAGATGAGGTAATGTGGTATCTAGGGACTAAGGTAGATAGTGATCTCCCCTTTGACAATCATATGTCCGCAGTAGTTAGGACATCCTTCTACGCATGCCATTTGATTACTAAAGGATTCCCATCTAGACATACTGGGGTTATAGTGCCCCTTTACTCATCACTCATCAGTCTCATCATAGGGTATAATAACCCATGTGGGATGTACATCAGTAGACACTTCCAACAGCTGGAAGGTCCACAAATGTACCTCACCAAGGGGAATACTGGCCTCCAACATATGGCCTATGCAGCCAGACTGAATAAACTCCTGCTTTACTCAGTAGCATATCATTTACTCAGAGATGATCTCTGCTGGCCAACACAGCCATGTCAAGCTCAGGCTTGATGGATTTGCTCCACCGATGGGAATCCATGTCACAGTGAGCCACACACTGTGGTGAGCTGAACCTTGCCACAACAATAACTGGAAGATGCTGGAGGGACAGCTTCCTGTCACAGACACTCCCCATACTTTGGAACAACATCCCTAACTACATTATACAGAGCCCCTCACTAACACTCTGCAAGAGAAACCTTGAAGAGTGGATGGGGAACAGTAGATGCACTCCAGGGATCCCACCATTGGCTCTGCTCCACAGAGGGACAGTTAATGAATCAATGGGGTGGCAAAAGCTGACACATTTTGGCTGGGCTTATGAATGGCCTCTGGCAGTTGGACAAGTACCTACCTATGAATCTATACATACAGTATCTGCATATGCTGATAGCTTAATTTACTGTTCAGTTGTTGATTTACCTTGTGCCAATGGCAGTTGTTTGTGCAATAGTTGTGGGCTGCCTATGTTGGATGCACACAGTAGACTACCTATACATGACAATTTACAGGTAGTCTTGTGTGTGTCATCCATTTTTACTTTGTGTGCAGGTGGAGAAAGGTGTCAGTCCATAGGTGCTTACACTGTCAGTGTGTGTGCTATATGTTCCCTCTTTGCCAAGGCATGGGCATACTGGGCATGCCTCTGTCTGTCCTACTGTGGCTGGCTCAGGGTAATCATGGTCTGAGTACCTCTGTGCCTGTGGGGGCCTTGGCAATGGTGGTGGGCTGTAAGGGCCTTCACCATTCTGTCCCTGCTGCAGCTGTTTCCACAAGACTATATTGTGTAGCATGGCACACACTATGAAGATGTAGGCACATGTGCCTGGAGAGTACTGCAAGGCTCCACCAGATATCTCCAAGCAACGGAACCATGATTTCAGCATTCCAAACACATGCTCTATGATGATTCTGGTTTGTGTATATGCCTCATTATGGTGTTCCTGCATGGGTGTGAGTGCATTTCTGATGGGAGTCATCATACATGGTTCCAGTGCATAGCCAGCATCCCCAATCAGGTGGCCATTTGGGATGTCCCCCTTGGCAAATAACTGATAGAGTTGTGAGGCATGCCAGATGTGGGAGTCGTGATAGCTTCCAGGGCTGCCAGCACACACATTCATGATAATGTCCTGGGCATTGCACATGACCTGGCAGTTCATGGAGGGGTATACATTGCGGTTTATGTAGTGTCTACCCTGCTTACCGGGTGGTGACTTGATGTGTATGTACATGCAGTCTATTGCACCCAGTACATCTGGGTATTCTGCCACATGGTGGAAGAGACGCATATTGCTGGCCAACTCCTCCTGTGTTCGGGGGAAGTATATGTGCTCATTGGCATGTGGTAACATGGCATCCAGGAACTGGTGTAGTACCCTGGATGCTGATGCCTGTGAGATCTCCATGATATCCCCAGTTGGTCTTTGAAAGGTACCTATAGATAGTATTCTCAGGCTTACACATACCTTCATATCCACTGGGATGGGTTCCCCTCTGTTTGTTCTGGCTCTGAAGCATGGCTGGCACAGCTCCACAAGATGCTGTAGGCCGTCCCTGTCCACCTTGTAATGCTCTACTATCTCCAGATCATGTAGCCCCTGGTAGGTTACCCTGGGTCTGCCTACTCTCCTCCTGCTCTGGTGCCTGAGGTAGTCATGTGCATTATACTCCACACCACCTTCAGTCTCCAACACATGCTGGTGGATCAAAGCTATGGCAGCCCCTAACATGTACATAATAAAAGTTCCCTGTCTGTATACACCCCTGGTGCAGAGTGTGTGGGAATACACAAATGTGTGTGAGGTGCTTTCACACTTTATAGTATTGTGCTATGGATGCTGCTGATGTCAGTGGGTGTGTATGAGCTATTCCAGCTGCAGTGTGTCTTAATTATGGGTTTTGCAATGTGTACTGCAGGTGTGGGGACTTTACTGTGGAGATCTACTTGACTGCCTTGATTAATCTGTTGCCCTTTAATTCACTTTTAGACCTGGATCCCCTCCCATTATTAGGCATGCATCCACCTGCCGTCTTTCTTATTTTGTACTTTCCCTACCCAGTCATGGCAAAATGTGCCTTGTAGCTGATATACTGCAAATTGACTTTGTTCTGCTTTGACACTTTACTGTTTTCTTTGCAGTACAGCCCCTCCCCTTTCCTGTTCTGCAGGTAGATGCTTGCAGCCTTGTTAGCTGTTGTCAATGGCCCACTGCAGGCTCCTATGTGTTAATTAGTCATTTATACTCCAATTTCACTGCTGCAGCATTTCCTTATTTCTTTCCTATATCCATCCTGTATCAGCTGCAGTGCACGCCTCGCATACCCATTTACCGGGTTTACGTGCGTTTTCATCTCCGTTCACATGCAAACTCAGTTACCTTGTGTACTCTCAGCTAAGCATAACTATGGCCATTTCAACACACCCCTATCCTGCAGCTTTGCCTAGCTAGGGGCAAACCGATTTAGCAATGCTCCAATGTGCTTACAGTAATGGCGACACACCCCTCTCTTGATGTCATCTTTATCTCAAGGACACACCTCGGTGTTATAATGCTACACTGTGAGGTGCATCCTTACACAAGCGGGGAATCAGCGATTCACTATTACTCCTCTCATTTGCATGGCATTGCCTACTAATTCCTAGCTACTGTGCATAACACTGTCACTGTCCCTTAGCAACCCTTACGCCATAGTATGGTGTAGCATGCCTGCCATTGACTATTATGGGGAAATCGTGATATGTGTTTCATTGCAGTTTTATTTTATACTTTTATATATTCTTTGCGACCCCCTTTGCGCACTGCTGCTCTGCGCTTCTACATCGCGATAGTGTGACTATATATATATATATATATATATATATATATATATATATATATATATATTAAATGTTAATTTTATATTTTGTACAATTTTTTATGCCAATGGCTATATATTTAGCCATTGGCATATATTAACAATATAATACATGTGTTTGGTCAGCTGTCATGGCTCCGATTTTATGTTTACAAAAATGTAAACCGTTTTCTGCGGTTTACATTTCTGCATGCTTAAACTACATCTGCACCACTTCCTGAATTGCTACATTCCTTCATTTTCATGCTGCACTGCTGCACATGGGGTAATTAGCATACAAGGCTCGGGAGTTGTGCGGGTGTAGCATATGCAGGTAGTACACATGGAGACAGCTTGTACCTGAATTGCTTGGCGGCCATATTTGGTGTTAGAATGCCGACACTTCACCTGTACCTGAAGCAAGCTTCATGAATCCTGGGTTGAGAGAAAATCTTTTGGAATTTGACCCTAAATTTATCAACTTACCTAACCCTTACTCTAACTCTAAACCACAAATGCTGACAGTCTCACAACCACCACTAATATAAACTCACTTACCTCTTTTGGTAAAACAGACACTAAGCAAAATGGCCATTTGTTAAAATGAACATTCACGACAACAAACCTGGTGTTCATTTTATCAAAAAAAGAAATGTTTATATGAAGATATATATATATATATATATTTACATTTGTTATTTTTGTGTGTGTGTGTGCATATATGTGTGCAAGTAATACACACACACACACACACACACACACACACACACACACACACACACACACACACACACACACACACACACATGCACACATACACAACACACGCACGAGCGCACACACACACACACACACACACACACACACACACACACACACACACACACACACACACACACACACACACACACACAAACACCAAATCTCCCATCTCCATAATCCAGTTTAGTAGCATGATAATACATCTTATATAATTGCAGAATATAGGGATATAGTATTAATCTGATAGGAAATTATATGGTGTTTGAAATTTGATGCCTAAGACATAACAACAAATGATTATTGTAGAGAATTGTAGACAAAGAATGAGAATTAAAAATAATCATGTCCATTCTGGAATATAAAAGTTGTAATTACCATAGAATGCTATTTTGTTTCTCCTGACATCAGAGTAAAAGAAAGTTTACTCTATTTTAGCCTGAAATTACTTTTTTAATTGGATCCGTAGTGCTTTTAAATTGCAAAGGGGTAAGATATTATACCGTTTTCCCAGGGACAACCTAGACCATACTTTTCTTTCTGTCATTTAACAGTGCCTTCCACCCTGCTGCTGTCCTAAATTCATTTTTTATGTAAGTGGGACATCACGTCTGACATGGAGTCACAAAACACATTTCTAGCAGTGTGTTTTTCGTAATAGCTGTGAAGTTTAGCAAAAAGGGCAGAAATGACTAGGGTGTGTATTTGTGTGAAGAGGTTGTAGTGAAATCTTTTGTCTAGAGAGGCCTAGCTGTTTTCTTTGTGGCATAAAGAATCAGTCTAGTTTGATCTAGCTAAAAGCATTCTTGCAACTCTGTTATTTTTGATTGGATAATCGTGATGGTTTCTGTTTCTCTGCCTTTAAAAGCCAGTGTTTTAAACCACTTGTACTTATTTGCTCAAGCTGTTCAAGGCTGCAGTGAGAGGCCTTCTGCCATTTGCTCTGCTGTCATACTGGAGAAAGATAAGTGCTTATTTTCAACTGTTTTCTGCATTTCTGTTTTACTGTATAGCTGTGTAATCTGTGCAACTGCTTTTTGTCCCACCCACCTACTCAGCTGTTGGGGTGGTCTTTAGTCTTGGTAGCTTTGAGTTGCCCGCCTCTAGTATAAAGTTGATAATGGAACTCCCCCCAGTCATATTACATCAGTTCATTCTACTGTTTATAGTGAGAAATTAGTAAAGACCCACCCTTTAGATTCTGAACCTTGAATTATCTCATTATCTTCTGTCTCTTCACTTTCTACTAAAAACAAAACAAAAAAGTACTTTACCATATTTAGTGCTGCTTGTTGGTAGCCTCACTAAATTGATGACAGTATTCTACTGAATCGCTGATTTATTTGTGCTGTCTGATACTGTTGTGATTTGTGAGCTACTGCTCCAAATCAATCCACTGATTAACTATATTTCATTGCTATCTGCTGCAATTCATTACTGTTTAACTGTGTTTTACTGCATTTTGTTGCTGTTTAACTGTATTTTTTTCATAATGTGAGTTCTATTCTTTTGACAATAAGTGATTAATCTGTGCCTCATTGTGAGATTTTCTTACTGAGTTCTTAACATTAAAATTGAGTAGCATAGTCTAGATAGAGGTCTGTGGCATCCAGAGCTTCACTTGCACAGTTTTTAACCCTTTTTGTGGTATTTCAGCTACAACTTTTCCCTTAGTAGCACTTGTGTTATCATCTAGTAGTACTACTTGTAGACCTTCCTTCCTTTACCCTCTTAGCTCTTTCAGTTTCTAACAAATATGGGTGGACAATTTCCTACATTTTCTCCCCCCAGTCTATTTGATATGGGTATTCTGAGATAATGTAGCAACTGCCTCATGTACATGGACAACCCTCTACTTCCACCACATAGGAACACAATTTGTGAGAGATGCAAATACATCAAGCACCTAGTGTCATTGCTCTCTCCCCCACAAACCAGTATAAATGGCACTGAGAAGGTTGGCAACATCACACCTCAAACACCACCCACACCTACACAACACACTCCAACATATGTGGAGGCCCTCAACAAAAGGATACCAAAACAAAAGAAACCTCCAAGGCATAAACACATGTAAACCCCACTTCCCACCACACCACACACCACACATAGTCCACACACCTGTGTCTCACAGCCACTAACGCCTAAACATAAACCCAACATATTAGTCATAGAAGACTCCATTGTGAGACACACAGATGTGCCCCTCAGCAGGCTAGATAAGGAGAAAGTCATGGTTAGTTGTTTGACAGGTGCCAGAATCCACCATATCACCAATGCACTCAAGTCTCTCAACAGGTACTGCTATGACTCTGTCATAGTCCATGTTGGAGTGAATGACTTGAGATGTACCTCCCTGGACTATATGAAGAGAGACATGAAAGAGCTTGCTGAGTATGTTTCCTAGGCAGGTATGTCCCTAGCCTTAAGCAGCATTATACCATTACCCAGAATGATGCCTCAATACAAACAGAAAATGATTGATTTTAACAACTGGCTTAGTTTCTGGTGTCATTCAAAGCTGATCCAATACCTGACAGCCTGGGATGACATGATTGAAAAGCCATGATGCTTTGCCAGAGATGGCCAGCATCTGTCTCCCTTCAGCTTCAGGCTCCTGGCAAAGGCTCTTGTCTCCCCATAGTGCCTTTTTAGGCAATGCCATGTGGTCAAAACTACTAACATGAAAATTACATCTAAACGTAAATTAAAGGTCATGCTGCTAAATGCTAGGAGTCTAAACATGAAACTGCACTCAATGCAAGCATTCTTAACCCTGGAAGAAGCTGACATTTGTGCAGTCACAGAAACCTGGTTCAAAGCTGCGGAGAACACCCCAGCTATACGAGGTTACTCATCCAATCATTCATTCAGACCCCAAGCCATTGGCAGAAAAACAAAAGGAGGTGGAGTTGCAATATATATAAAAGGCATACACACCTCTAGGCTGGTCAAACAGCATGCTGCAGAGGAAATACTTGAGGTGGAGTTAACAAATTGGCAAGACCCCTATTCAAATCATAGCTAGCTACAGGCCTCCAACTCTGACTCAAGATGCCCACTCCACCTATCTGGACCTCTTTAAATCTATCAAGATTCAACCCTTTACCCTGATCCTGGGTGACTTTAACTATCCAACCATAGACTGGAAGAAATACTCATGCCAAAAAACAAATGCCCATAGATTCCTTGATTTCATCAATACAAATGCCTTGGACAAATTGGTTGACACCCTCACAAGAGGTGAAAATATATTGGACTTGGAATTAACCAGCATGAATAAACACTGCAGCATCCCTACAGTGTCATCATCCCTGATAATATCCCACCACAAAGCAGTCACTTTCAATGTCACCATCTCCCCTGGCCCCACCTTAGCTAAGGTCAAACAAAAAAAACTTCTCCAAAGCTGATTACAACCTCCTGAGGGAAGGTATAAACAACTTCACAGCCCCCTCCCCATCCACAGAAACTGGCATATATGTCCAAACTTACACCAAAGTACTATATGGGCATTTATACAGCTGCATTGAATCAAGAATAACAGACAGGATGAAATCCTCCTCCTCAAGGAAGAGTAAACCTGTCTGGTGGACATCTACAATAAATAAACTCTATAATAAAAGGCAAAAATTGCTGTCCAGGACCAAGAAGAAGCAGGTGTCTAACTGGGAGCAATCTCTCTTTAGTCTGAACAAGCAAATAAGAGCACTAGTGAAATCCTCCAAAGCAAACTTCCAAGTTCAAACTAGTCACATCTATTAAAGACAACCATAAGGTTTTCTTCACATATGTCCGCAATGTCAAGGGAAGCACCCCAGATCTGCTCAGAACTGGTAGTCAAGGACAACACATACACAAACTCTGTAGATATAACCAACCTGCTGGCAGAAAGGTTCAGTGAAAACTTCACTCCTCTGCCCCCCCCCATCAGTAAAACAAGACATCCTCAGTACCTGCTCCCCTCCCCTTATCTCTAGTGAGTAAGTCATCACTACCCTTTCAAAGGCAAAAATTACAGACTCCATGGGACCTGATAATATTCCAGGCTGCATCCTATATGAACTCAGGCAGAAACTTGCAGCACCATTAGGCACCCTATTCAACCAAAGCCTGAGTACTGACTTTGTCCTAGCCGAGTTTAGGACAGCTACTATCATCCCTTTGCACAAACATGAAGTGTCCACTGATCCAGGGAATTATAGACCCATCAGCCTAACTAGCCTGATCTGCAATGCCATGGAGCAGATTATCATGGACCTCATTAACAAGGACATTGGCAACCTCCAGACACTTGATCCCACACAGTTTGGTTTTGTCAAGGGGAGGTCATGCCTGTTAAATTTGGTCGACTTCTTTGAGACAGTCACCAAGGCCATAGACAAGGGGAAGATGGTGTACACCATCTACCTTCACCTGGCCAAGGCCTTCAATACTATTCCCCACTCAGGTATAATAGATAAACTCTCTCAACTAGGCATCAATCCATATGTTACCAGATGGGTAGCAAACTGGCTCACTGATAGAACCCACCTAGTCAAAAATAGGGGAAACCACCTCAAGTAGTAGACCTGTAACAAGCAGTGTACCCCAGGGATTAGTCTTGGGGCCTCTGCTCTTTGGGATATACTTCTCAGAGGTGCAGGCCAAATCTAGAGGGCTATGGCAGGTCAGGTTTGCAGATGACTGCAAGTTGGGTCCTGTAATCAATTCTCCTAGTGATGTGAACATCCTCCAAGAGGGTCTCACCCAAATAAATGACTGGTGCCAGAAACATGGCCTCAAACTGAATGCCAAAAAATGCATCATCATCCCTTTTGGGGGAAATGACATTCCCACAGATTATAATGTTGATAATAAGGCACTAAGCACACAATCAGTCATGAGGGACTTGGGAATCCAGGTTAATAGCAAACTGACTTTTGACCACCATATTGCCTTTGTTGGAAGAAAAGCTTTCTACATGGCTCATTTCATTAGTAAGGGTATCTCATCCAGAGACAAGGTGGTCATAACATCCCTGTAGTCTTAAACAGAAAACAAACCAGGGAACCAGAACAGCAATAAACACAATCCACGAAGACACGAAGCTCCACCAAAAAGTTTAATGAACAACAAGGCACGGATCTCCAACACTGACCTAGGTTTCGTCCTGTGGACTTCTTCAGAGTGTTAGAAACCAGCTCAATATATACTAACAGCAGTTAATCAATTAACTAAATTAACTAATGATAATAAGCTGTTAAAACACAAAACTAGTAATAGGCACAATTACTAGTGAAGCCTATTGTTCACCCTAAAACTACTCTAAAAACAACCTATATAAAATGTAATTGATAAAAATTACAAAATGTACTAAAAAAGAAAATACAAATACATCACTAGTTGTGAAAGATAAAAATAAACAACAATGTTATAGAAAACATACTTAAAAAGTATATAGTATTAAAACTTGTGAAATTCAATGCCTTAAATATTGTAGTAAACGTAACCATAAGAAGTATATAATTATCTATTTGCACATTAGATTAATTCCACATAGAAGTTATCCCAATATGTTTTGGAGCCTCAAATAGGGTTTAATAGAAATAAATTCATTGAGGCCCGGATAAAAATGTGCATTCAGTATCATTTGCCATTTGAGCTCACATACATCAAGGTGAAATTCAGTTAGCCTACCTTGTTGGTCCTGGACCAATTGTTCTATTATGCAAAAGGAAAATTTGTGATCATTATATGTTATAATATGTCGTGCTAAGGCATTAGTGGGCTTTTTATGTTGGATATCTAGGACATGCTCCTTAATTCTGTCCCTAAATTTTCTGCATGTCTTGCCCACATAAAATGCCATGCACGATTGGCATTTCGCAAGGTAGACTACATTAGTGGAATGACAATTAAATTTGCCCCTAATCTTAATGTATGTGTTATTAACAGTGATTTTACTACCTGTTGGCAAAATAAAGGCACAAGTGGAACACCTACCACATTTAATGTTACCTTTAATTTTATTTATGCTATTATTGACGGATAAATTACCTCTCTCAAAAATTTGTTTTAAGGCCCTATCCTTACGAAAAATAAACTTAGGCTTACGGGTTGCAAAACCCTGAAATTCCTTGAGCCTAATAAATGACCTCCAGTTTTTTTCTATAATTTTAATAATACCATCAGTGTCTGCATTGAAAGTGACTACAAACAAAATGTATTCATCTCGTATATCATACCTATTCTTATTGTTAGAATCGTCATTAAATATGGAATGTAAACTTTTAAGTATGGGCTGAATGTATCCATCATCCCTTTTTGTTTGTATTTCCTTCCTCACATCATCACATAAAGATATAGGGTAACCCCTATTAGTGAATAATTTGATCATGAATTCAACTTCTATTTGAAAGTCAGCATCCTCGCTGACCATACGTGCTGCCCTGATTAATTGTCCTTTAATAATGGATTTTTTCTGATGCTCCGGGTGCCAGCTGTCATAATGCAAATAAGAGTTTGAAAATGTAGATTTTCTGAAAATTTTGGATGAAATATATTTATTATCTTTATTGTAGGTTAAACTTACATCTAAATAACAAATTTTTTCCTCATTGATTTCGTAAGTGAATTTCAAAAACCATACTGTTTGATTGATGTAAGCAATGAATGTCTCCAAGATTTTCTTCTCTCCCTGCCATATAATAAAAATGTCATCCAAAAAGCGAGTATATAATTTAATAAATGACCTATATTCACTGTTGAAAACAAAATTGTTTTCCCAATATGCCATGATATAATTGGCGTAAATGGGGGCACAAGCTGCCCCCATTGCCACACCAGTTTTCTGACGAAACTTATAACCTTCAAAGAATATAAAATTGTTGTGTAACACTAATTCCATAAGCCTCACATAAACATTTGTTTGATCCTGGTCATAAACACCAGTGACTATAAGTTGATCTTCCAACCATTCAAGACCAACATCATGTGGTATAACACTAAATAGGTTAACCACATCAATTGTCAAAAAAGTGATGTCTTGCTGTACACCATAATTTTTAATCTTATCCAAAAAGTGCCACGAGTCTTTGGTTATGTATGGAAAACTGTTTAGGCCTTTTTTCAACTTAGAATCCAAATACTGACTTATAAAGGACACTTTGCTTCTTTTCCCATCGACAATTGGTCTAAATCGAACATTATTTAGACCTTTGTGGATCTTTGGTATCCCAAAGATTCCACTCAAAACAGGGTATTTGTTTGTCATAAAGAAAAATTCGTCCTCATTAATTTGCCCTTGAAATAACATGTCTTCAAGGACCAAATCAATTTTTTGATATGCTATATGAATCTCATTAAAACTCACTTCCGCATAGTTTTCATCTGATAGCATAGTTAACATTTCATTATCATAATCTAATTTGTCCATTATTACAGCTCCATTACCCTTATCGGGCTTCATCACACGTATACCTTTGTTAAGGCAAATATAGTTAATACTATTAATGTTTTCTTGAGTTAAATTACCTTGATTTGTAAAATTATTGTCTTTATAAAGTTCTCTTATATCTTGTTCACACAAATTTTCAAATATATCAACCATGTTATTATATGGTGGATTAAAATAACTTGGTTTATGCAAGTTAGAAGCTCTTAAAGCATACTCTTCACAATTTTTAAACCCAAAATGGGCCAACAAGTTCAATTTGCGTGTGAATAGCTTCAAATCCCTAAGTGTTTCAGCTATATTTCCTTTTCTACGAGGTACAAAATTGAAGCCTTTTGACAGAATATCAGCATGTTGCGTATCAAACTCAACACTTGAATAGTTGAACAACTTAAAATCCTTTGTAGTGTTAAATAAAATTGTAGGATTCGATAAAGGGGTTATAAAATTCTCCACATTATCACTACAAGTCAAATTAACCATCTCATCTTGTTCATTAATGTATGTTAAACTATTCCCTTCAACTGCCCCAGATATAATATCTAAACACTGCTGATCAGCTATATTTGTGTCATCATCAAAGGATTGTCGTATATTACTATGTGCATACATGCCCACTATTTGATGCTCTTTACTATTATTATTATTTATATTAACTGAATCAAGGTAAAAATCCTGAAACTCCTCCACAACTGTGTGTGTGCTCATCTGCAATAAAACATTGTCGTCAGCATCCAAATTTACTTCATCCACAAAATCCCTATCTACTAAATTACATAATGCTCCCTGTATAATGTTACAAAAAGAATTGTCACTCTCATCCAAAATACAAACATTTCTTGGCAAAAAGTCACAAACTTCATTAACAGTCACCGCTGCTTTGTTTAAGTCAGTAATCGCCATATCTTCTGTTAACATATGTGAAAACATTCCATCCGTAAAACAGCTTTTCGTTAAAGAGTCATCGCAAACAGTTCTAGTAAAAAAGTTTGTTCCGGTTAGCTCAGTATCCGTCACAGCTTTAACCACACTAAATTCAACATCAAAAACTGTTGGATCTAATCTAGTAGGGGTAATGGCACAACTCTTCACTGTATGCCCCATATGTAGATTTATTTCACTATTCAAACAAACAAAACAGTCGTCGTCACAGGCAAATGAGTCGTGTAACCAAAAAATCTTTTTAGTTACCTTCTTGTTGTTTGCCGTCTTGGTTTCGCCACCGATAATCCATCCTGGGTTTTACTCCCGAGTGGTAATTGTCGTTGTTTCCATGAACTGGCCCTTGCTGTCTGATTCTTTCTGACCTCCTTGGAGCATCTCCTAAAGGTCTGCCCCTCGAACGGCGGCACTATAAGAACCTACTGCTGTTTCCGTCACCGCCCCATCATCCAGTTCTTCACTCGGATTGGCTAATTCAGCTGTCAGGGAATTACGAATGTTAGCCTTCGTTTCTAGTGGATAAACTTTACCATTACGGTATGCTAAGATATCACGCTGAAGTTTGTCAAACTTTTTATTGAATAGAATGTCACAACTCTTATCTATATCCTTCACTATATTGATGTAATTAGTGAAGTATTGGTCGAATAAGAGATCTTGAGTTATCTTGTTGTGAATCTCACCTAGTATATTCAACAAACTATCTATCTGGAGATTGTTGTATTTCACCATAATCTCCATAATTTGCACCCCTGTAGTGTCAAATATAGTGTGTAACTCTTTAATCATTTCAGCGTTTTGTTCACAACCATTCGGGTAACGCCAAACCCGAAGACCTTTAGGTACAAGCCGCAATTGGATATTACGTTCAAGATAGCCATTTTCCAATTGAATTCTTTTTAATTTAAACAGCTTAAGCTCAAAGTCTTTCATTAGTTCAGTCAGCGATTTACCTTGCATTTCTAACCCCACATGCGGCATATTCTTGTCATGGCTGAAATTAAAACAATTTGTCATCCAGCGATTACGGTTATTAGTCGCAAAGGAGCTAGCTGAAGTAGATAACCCAGCTGATGGTCTAAAGCCGGGACTACTGCTGTTACCATCCAAAACACCAACAGTATCAGCATTCGATGGGACAGGTGTGGGTTGTGTAAGAGGTAAACCCAAACTACTATTAGAACACGTACCAGCTGTAGAATTAAGTCTTCCTAAAAGTCCTTGAATTTGCACAGTATGCTCACGAAGCTGCTGATGCACTTGTTGCAATAAAACTTTGATGTTAGTAGGGGAGCCTTCATCCTCCATGGCAATAAACAGAAAACAAACCAGGGAACCAGAACAGCAATAAACACAATCCACGAAGACACGAAGCTCCACCAAAAAGTTTAATGAACAACAAGGCACGGATCTCCAACACTGACCTAGGTTTCGTCCTGTGGACTTCTTCAGAGTGTTAGAAACCAGCTCAATATATACTAACAGCAGTTAATCAATTAACTAAATTAACTAATGATAATTAAATTAAAAAACAATTAGTTATTATAAAACAAATTTTTGAGAGAGGTAATTTATCCGTCAATAATAGCATAAATAAAATTAAAGGTAACATTAAATGTGGTAGGTGTTCCACTTGTGCCTTTATTTTGCCAACAGGTAGTAAAATCACTGTTAATAACACATACATTAAGATTAGGGGCAAATTTAATTGCCATTCCACTAATGTAGTCTACCTTGCGAAATGCCAATCGTGCATGGCATTTTATGTGGGCAAGACATGCAGAAAATTTAGGGACAGAATTAAGGAGCATGTCCTAGATATCCAACATAAAAAGCCCACTAATGCCTTAGCATGACATATTATAACATATAATGATCACAAATTTTCCTTTTGCATAATAGAACAATTGGTCCAGGACCAACAAGGTAGGCTAACTGAATTTCACCTTGATGTATGTGCGCTCAAATGGCAAATGATACTGAATGCACATTTTTATCCGGGCCTCA
>NC_056728.1:1025602324-1025612324 GCF_019279795.1 Protopterus annectens | reverse complement strand
AATATAAGGCACAAGCAGGATATTCAGCGAGAATCTGGACATATATCTCCCTGCACATGAAAGGCCATTGCACAGAACATTCCAGTACCCAAATGGAATATGACCTTCCACTTCTTACCTTTCACTCCATTTCACATGCACAGTATGTACAACTGGCTCTAAACACGACTGGTATGTTTGCCTTTCTTGATGAACCAAATATCCACCACTGCAACCTACACAAAAAATATTAACTGGCTGCCCACAAACTATGCCAAAATACAAACTAAAAAAATACAGTTTAAAACACAAATGGAAGGCCCAAGGAAACAAACTGCTGCAGATAAAATCCAGAACTTCAATCTAGAAACTTTTTGAAATAAAAACTAGTTTAAAATTATGAGAGATAAGCATTTTCAATCACAAAAATACATGGACTTCATCAGAAAAACATTGCTAGAAGCACACACACACAATTTGTAGCTTTTGTGTTCTATCACATGACCACCAAGTCCCCAGGAAATGACACATCATCTTAAAGGAGCCACCACAAAGAAATTCACAGTGTGTAGCAGTGAATCAATTCAACTAACAAAACTTGCAAACAAGGGGAAATATATATATATATATATATATATATATATATATATATATATATATATATGTGTGTGTGTGTGTGTGTGTGTGTGTGTGTGTGTGTGTGTGTGTGTGTGTGTGTGTGTGTATACAAAATAGTACAAAATGCATTTCCGATAAAATCAGAAAAATGAAGTTAAAAGTATGTAAACACATGTAAAATATAAACCCTGTATTTAGGGTTCATCTTTCCAGTGCTTTTAACTTAAGCAAACATACTACTGAAACACATTCATTGAGTCCAGGCCAATTACTGGCATTCAAATGAACCTGCCAATATAATTCACATTTTTCCTTGGGCCTTCCATTTGTTTTTTGCCCACAAACTATACAGCCACTGTAATTTTCAACTATTTCCTATTTAAAATTATTAAGCATTGTCATTGCCCATCCCTCTTAAAATTAATATTTAAAAAACAAAACTACTCACTTAGAGATAACTAAGATGGCTTCCTATACCTAGGCACAAACCAGTTGTAAGAGAACAGTTAGTGAAAGAGCTTTCTGTAAGAAAAGCTCTGTTGTTTGGATCACCTCCCCTGAGAAACTAGACTACTAAACTCTCTAAAATCATTTAAGAAAAATTAAAGACCACCTCCAAAATGAAGCTATATGTTCTTGTTTCTATGACAATGGTCAAAACATAGACCGTCTATGCCTTTATCTGTCTTTTTTATCCCTTTACTGCACATTCATCAGACTTGTCTTTGTACATAACTGCCAATTAACACAATTGTTTACTAATTCCTGGCTAATTCTATAAAATTTATATAATGTATATAATGTATATATGTTAACCTTCATATTATAAGAGATGACTATGACATTTCCAAAACATTGTTAATCAGATGAAAACTAGTGCACATTTGTTGTCTACATACTCTGTATTGCTAACATATATCTACTCTGCCTTTTACTCTATTGTCTCATGGCTTGGTTCATGGCTGTATATGGTCCTTAGACCAGCCTATCAAAAAGAAATGAATACATACATGCATACATACATACATACATACATACATACATACATACATAAATAAATAAATAAATACATTTTAACATGACTTTTAAGACAATAAGGATTGGTTTCCTAACTGAGAAGCAATGATGATTTGAGATACTTTAATAGTGTTGTTGCATAGTGTTGTGTTCTTCAGAAAATCTCCTTCTTGATTACTTCTGAAGGGACAGAAGATACATTTTATAGGTTCTGCCTGAGTTTATAGAAATCTGTTAAGTCTGTAAGTCTATGCAGTGGTTCAAGCAAATACAAGCACATAAGTGTGCAGACAGAACCAAACACACACACACACACACACACACACACACACACACACACACACACACACACACACACAAAACCCAAAAATGGTCACAAGCACTTTATGCTATTTGTTTACCTCTCATTTGTACTTCTGAGGTTTTCTCTGTTTCAGAACTAAGTGGAATAAGTGTTGTGCAATGTCAGTACCACAGACTGAAATACTAATTTCTGTGCTTAGTGAGTGCCATGATCATGTTGTTGGTATTGCAGTACAAACTTGATATGTAAGCATCTTTGGTTACAGTTTTGTTTGGAAACTTAAGAAAGTTTCCAGTGTATGAAGACCAATTATTTTCCTCAAATGTATATCCATCCACATAATCTCAGAACTGACATTAGCACTTTGAGGAAGTGCGAAAGAGAGGAAAGAAAATTCCTTTACAGATGGTAAACTTTATTTTACCTGAATATAATTTGCAGTCTGGCATCAGTTCCTATTTCAAAATGTCTGCGTTTTCATATTTAAATCACTGTTAATATTACTTATTTAAATGGATTGTCCACTAATTAATGGCCTCATGAAAAACAATGCATGTGTATATGTGTATATGTGTATATATATCTATATCTATCTATTTATATATAAATATATATATATATATATATATATATATATATATATATATATATATCTCAATCATTCATTTTAAAAACAATTCACTCTCTTAACTTTTAAATTGAATTCCTGGTTGATTTTAACCTCTCGTACAGCGGTGTTCTTCTCTCAAGTGATAAAGTGTACAACCATAATATCTTGCTAAATTGGCATCATGCTCTTTAGTGTACATGGGAAAGGAACAAGGATGAAACACCCAGAATTTATTTCAAAATTTTCTCAGCAAATTATATATATATGGATCTATTGTGTATGACTGAACTGCCCTAATATCGAATGCAAGAAAAAAAGAAAAAAATAAGTTAAATCATGGACAGCAGTCAAAAGGAAAAAAAACAAACAATGAGAGAGATGAGCTATTTCCTCTCCAGATATTAAAAATAATCCCTTCTGTAACACTAGCTTTAAATTTGTCTGAACAGTGGCAGTGTTACGGGAAGGTTTTAATGATGTCAATGTACAGGGTTAGGTTTGGAGGAAGGGGCAGTGTTTGGGTTAGCACCCATTACCCATTACTAAAAAGGCCAGAGGGCTCCACCCTCTTTATATGAAATATATATATATATATATATATATATATATATATATATATATATATATATATATATATATATATATATTTCTGAAATGAATAAATTCACTGCTTGAGTGTGATGTGGGCAGTTACCATAACACAAGAGTAGAAGCTCTCCTAATTGTATGTCATAACATGCCTTTAAAGAATCACTTTATATCCAATTAGCATTTGATTTTCAGGAATATTTGTCATCCAATAGCTATCATTGTCCCTAAAAATAATGACTTTGTTGTATAAAAGAAGAACACATAGTCAGGTTGCAAACTATTCAGATAATAAAGGCATTACTCATTTCTCTTACACATATCCTACAGGTAGAGACAATGCTGTCAGAGACAAATGTTTTGCAGTCTGAGTGTCTTTAACAAAGTACAATCTATAAAAAAAAAGCCGAAGATTAAAGGATGATGCTAAGTGGCTGAGGAGAATACAATAAACACCATCTGTATGCAAAACAAGAATAACCACAGCATGCAGACATCAAATGAAATGGCTATTGATCTGAAATGATTTATATAAAGCATGGGTAAAATGACAATGCATTTTAAACAGTCACTTTTTAGGAGCTGTCCAGAATGAAAAAAAAAAAGAATATTCACTATGCACAGAGGTTTGATAGAAAACATACAATGACTAAATACCAGATTAGTGCTTTCAGTGCACATTTTATATGTTTTGCAGTTATGAGGGTAGAACCAACTCATAACACATACAACTGATTTACAGTAAAAACAAGATAGCAGTGTTTTGAACAGCAAATTTGCAAGCTAAATTCTGGTAGTTTAATTTTCTGCATGTGTATATGTGTGTGTGTGTGTGTTTGTGTGTGTGTGTGTGTGTGTGTGTGTATATGTATATATATATATATATATATATACACATGAGTGTCTCATGAAACAGTGACTCTCATATGAGCGACCCCCTAAACAAAGATCAGTTTAGACTGAATGCTCAAAGAAATGAACAATTATTGCTTTATACTTTTTTGGAGAATGCAAGCTGCACTGCACCCCCTAAATCCCCTACCAATTATATGTGCTAACTCTGAGATTGTGCAGCTGTGGGGGTAAGGAAAGTTGTCCTTGCCCTGGTGTACCACAATCCCATTCAAAGGACTGCTGGCAGAAACTTCATTAGGAAGAATGTTCGCTGTCATGAACATTCACTTTTTTTTATAGCATGAAAAAGCATTCACAATTCCTAATTTATATATATATATATATATATATATATATATATATATATATATATATATATATATATATATATATATATGTATATTTATCTATATATATATATATATATATCTATATATATATATATATATATATATATATATATATATATATATATATATATATATATATATATATATATATATATATATATATATCTGGTCTACTTTACATGATCGAACTTTCAAATGTTCGCCTTTCATATGGCCGAGACCATATGATCAAACATTCATAAGTTCAAACATGTAAAAAAAAAAAAATAAACAAAAAATAAAATAAATGCTTCTAGCAGGGGGGCAAGCCCAACTCCACCCCCCACATCCCCTGCTATGTAAATATACCAAATACGAGATCCATTCAGACTGTTCAACCTTTAAAAAGTTCGATCATACAGTCTCAACCATACGAAAGTCCAGCTTTGAAAAGTTTGATCATCTGAAGGGGACCCATACACACACACACACACACACACACACACACACACACACACACACACACACACACACACACACACATACACATATATATATATATATATATATATATATATATATATATATATATATATATATATATATATATATATATATATATATATGTGTGTGTGTGTGTGTGTGTGTGTGTGTGTGTGTGTATGGATCTACTTCATTTAACTGCATTACTATAAAGTTGAACTGCATAACATCGAGACAAAAATCTCATAAACCCAAAAATGAAACAGCACAAGAACGAAACTGAGGATGTCAAATTACATTTTTCGCATGTCAGGAAACACTGTTATGAATACAGATTGCTCTGCATTTGCAACCAGAGATTCTATACTTAAAAACACAGAAAAAAACCCCACCAAAAATGTAAAGTTAACAATGATTTTGAAGAGGGGTAAGCCCCCATGCACCCTCAATCCACTGCAATCCCCATTTCATTGGTTTCCTTCATCATAAATGCATTTCTGCTTCCTTTTTTTTTGTCTATTTAACTGTAGAATCTCTGCGTATGAATGCAGGATGATCTACATTCACAACATTGCTTCCTGACAAGCACAAAAGGTAATTTGACATCCTCAGTTTCGCTATTGTGCAGTTTAGTTTTTGTGGGTATACAAAATTTTTGTCTTGACATTAAGAGTTTATATGTGCTGGTTGCTGTTGTTTGTCTTTCGGCTTTTTCCTCAGTAAGGGGTCACCACAGTGGAACTCCAGTCTGCTAATGATTGGCAGTAGATTTTTACAAAATGCTGAGATGCCAGCTCGATGCCCAACCTTCAACGAAGGCATGCCCATTTACGCATGCATGTCTTTCGAATGCTACCCAACCGCGTTGAGGACATGCAGACTCCACACAGAAGGAACTCCCAAGCCAAGCCGAGAATCGATTGGGAGAACCTCTTGCTGTGAAGTAACAACGCTACTGCTGTACCACCGCGGATATGCTGGTAATGCGATTAAATGAATTAGATCCATGTGTGTGTGTGTGTGTGTGTGTGTGTGTGTGTGTGTGTGTGTGTGTGTGTATGTATATATATATATATATATATATATATATATATATATATATATATATATATATTGAGAGAGAGATCTATATATCTTTGTGTGTGTGTGTGTGTGTGTGTGTGTGTGTGTGTGTGTGTGTGTGTGTGTGTGTGTAAATTTCCTGTGTTTTGCCAAATACTGTTTCTTTGCACTCTTTAGTAATGGTTGCTAACCCTAACACTGCCCCTTCTCTCACCCCTAATCCTACACACTACCTTCCTAAAAACTTTCCTTTTCCTTTCTCAGTACTAGTTCATTCAATATTTTTAATTTTTGTATTGTATGTGTTCAGACTTTTTTGTTCATATTTTCAATTTAAAACACACATATGCACTCTGACATTTAATCAAAATGCAAATATATTGCAACTAATCAAAATGGGATGGTAAAATGAAGTAAAAGGCTCAGATAAATACCAGACTGTTAGTATAACTCCATACCTTAATACTGTTGTGTAACAGATTTTAGTTTTCAGTTTTCCTTTTCATTGCTATGAACTATTGTAGTTGAGCTTGCTTAATCTTAACATTTCAGGTAAAATTTCCACTCCAAGAAAACTTTCACTTAATAATCTGATAAAAGCAGAGATAGACATCTACCTTGTTAGATTCCCTTCCATAATTCACAGTCAGTGGTGAGACGGCCTGCAGCTTCACATTTTCATTATGATCAATAATGCATTGCCTTTAGTCAAATGACAAATTACTGCTGATAGTCTACTGCTTTGTGAGAAAAATAATAAGAAAATCAATGAGGCTTTCCAGTACTAGCCTGCATGAGCTTCTGACAGAAAACTGAAACAGTTTGTTCATACTTTTTCATATTTGCCAACTGTTCCAGACATTAAAGTGCTGTGAAGTCATTTATTTTTAATTAAAACTCAAGTGATATGGTCACATAAATTAATTAATAAGGGTATTAGCAAAACTCTGCCAAAATGATGATCAGTACAATGGATATAATATCTCTATATTTTATAATTATCAGTATAATCTGTTAACGTGCTCTTCCTTGCACTTTTTTGTGTCATTAAATTACTTGTCCAGATTCAGTCTCTTTGAAATATGTACATTCTTTTTTTTCATTTTTGTATTTTTTCATAACAAAACAACTATGTAAAATATTTACAAATATATGCATAAGAAGATTTCATACCTCAATTATATATATAGCATTCTTTTTTCCCACTTTTTAATTTATTTATAACAATAAAAATAACTATGTAAAATATTTACAAATATGCATACATGAATATATCACATCTAAAAGTTTAAATATTTCAGATTTCTACAACTCACTGCTGGCAGTTAACTATATTCATCAAGTACTAATTTTAATTTTCTCCAAAATGTATAATTTTTTTTTACCATTTGCTCTTACACTCATAATGCACAATTCTTTTTATACACAACATTCTGAACTGATCAAAAGGTTATTTCTAATTTAACATTTAAGAACCATAGAAAAGAAGACTGTATGGCCAGCTTATCATACACTTATAATCCCTAAATGTTTGTTGTTTTCTGTAAAGGTCACAAGTGAAGTGAAGCAGCTAAAACTGAGTCAGTGATTCTTTGTGGTCATTTCTGGTCCCAGTGTGCTGGCCATCTTGACAGAAGTACCATAAGGAAAGCACCATGAGTTACATATCTAGTTTGCTGCATTATACTCCTGTAACCCTTCTCACCATGTTGCTCATGGGTTTTATATTTCCTGTGCACATCTCACAGACTGCACAGTAGTATGTAATCTGATTCTAAGCAAGAAATTCCATGGATAAAACATCTAGACAATTTAGACATATGACAGAGACTTTCACTTTTAGCATATTTCAAGCTCTGTGACAAGCTAGAACTTGACCACTCAAAACATCTCTCATCTTAGGAATCTATGGCACTGGTTTGGTCAATATGTGTTTTCTAAGTGTGTTGTCATACTGAATATTTTATATTAGCTGATTGGGCTACATTCTCACAACCCCCGAGTTTATTGTTGCGTGCTTGTTTTCCACCCAGACTTTTCAGTTAGTAGGAGGTAAATGATATAGCACTAGGGTGCTGGGGTAAATAACACTTAATTGCACAAAGCATTTTTATTTCCATTTCATTCATTCTTGTTTTCATGAACAGAATTATATAATTAACAACATTTGTCTTATACACTGAGAACATTTACAGAAATAGAACAATCTTGCCTGGAATGGATACAGAAATGCAATACTTTTATGAACCCTAGATGAGTAAGTCTTAATGCATTAATCATTTAAAATCATTGAGTTAGGGGTTATAAAGTGGATGGAAGTAATAAACTAGGTTTAAAAGAAAATATCAGCTGTCTATCCTACATATAAAGAAAATCACCAAGAGATGAGTTCTCATATTACAATACTTTGTTACCTTTAATTAGTTATTTTCTTGCAATGCACAGATGTACCATGTTATTCACATTGATTTCAATGTTCACCTAGTCTGCCTGATATTTGTATTCAGCACATGTGGACATGGCCAGTCACTTCACCTGTCTCACGATTTTTTCATCAGTCATAAACACACCTGTTATTCCTCAGTAGTCTCCCTCCAGCCATTCATTCTAGTTAAGCAATGCAGGATCTTCCACTCACCTTCCTTGAAATAGCATCTTCCTATCAGTCTTTGATTTCTCAGCTCCACACAATTTACTTGTCTGATTACAGATCGGTGACCGTATATCATAGCCTTGTGTGCTTTCTCTGCTTTACATCCCCAGTATTTGAAGTCCTTCCCTGAATCCAGCCCTTCACGCTGCTTACTATCCTGAAGGAGTTTGCTGTTTCATAGCCTCAAACAGTTTTATGCTGTTTTCCCAGTATGGCATGCAGTACAGCGCATAGCATTCAAGATACAGCCTTGTTAGTGCTATGCAGATAAGAGGGATGGCATCCATATCATTTGAGTCAATCGAATTACTGTTATTTGTTTACTGTTTGTCAGGTGGGTGAAACTAAATGTACCTTTTTCAATCACACAAACCCAATAAAGTATATAATGAAACAGCATTTGAATTCAAATAGCAGATATATATATATATATATATATATATATATATATATAAGCAATAAAAACAATAAAAATAATTTATAATTCCAAATGTAGCAAGGTGAAAAACATACTCCACAGATATGCACACTTAACATAGAGGTCATACAGTAAAATATACAGTACTCACAAGAGTATCTGTAAAGTATAAGCCGACTTTAACAAAACAAGACCACAATTTCAAATGTAAAAGCTAATGAAAGTACTTCCCTACTGATAATGCAGTTGTAATGTTGTAGTGTTTTTTTAAAGGAAAATGGAAAACTAACCACAATGAAGGGGATTAATTTAGTGGCAGCAATATTCTACCATGCAATACAGTGTTAGTTTCATGCCTGCATTAATTTAGTCAAATGACAACAATGACTTTTAAATGTATCATCTCTGTCATTCCTAATTCCCATTTCCTTCAGTTTTAATTATCTCTTGATTTTCTAAATGGATGGTCAAAATATCGCAAACGTTTGTATTGTAAATAGAATTATTTCAAAGTTTTACACAGTTAAACTGAAGCAGCATGGTCTTAGCTAATTTCATGATAAGAATTTGATTCATCATATAAGTTATGCCCTCCATTTAAAGCAGCCAGCCATAAATACTCAGAAAAGCATCTCATAAACCCCAGCTTTGACTTAGATAAATTCTACAGGTATACCACCTTCTAACTTTAAACATTATACAGCATAATTCTGGAAGTTGTGTTTTGGTCAGTGATGCCTAACACAAGCTTAGTGAGAGGAGCCATCCATCCATTGGAAATGTAGACAGAAACAATACAAATCTTCCAGCATGCTTCCCTTCCTGGCCATACTGAGTTCATCTCTTGTGGATGCCTTGTCAAGTCTAGCGGAAGGTACTAATGTGGAAATCAGTGCCATTCTTCCACTAATCAGTAATATGAGAAAACAGTACCACCATGAGCTGAAAATCAGTTCAGAACATTGGTCACAGATCGACTTAGGCAATACAACTGCTAGTTTGTGAAGAAAAATCCATTCTCCGTTATAAAGTAAGACAGCATGGA